>NC_082687.1:15938237-16254196 GCF_949987515.2 Delphinus delphis
AGAAGGGAGAGGCATGAAATATTCAAAGTGATAAAAGGAAAAAACACAACCAAGAATTCTCTTACTGACAGGTTATCATTCAGACTTGAACAAGAGGTAGAGTTTTACAGACAAGTGAGAGCTAAAAGAGTTCCGCACCACTAAACCAGTTTAATAAGAAATGTTAAAGGGACTTCTCTAAAAGGAGAGAGAAGGCTACAGCTAGAAATATGAAAATTATGACAAGAAAATTTCACTGGCAAAGGCAAACATGCAGTAAATGTAGTTGATCAACCACTTATAAAGCTAATAGAAAAGACAAAAGTAGTAAAATAGTCTGTATCCACAATAAGTAAAGAATACCCAGAACAAAAAAGATGTAAAATATGACTTAAAAAACATTAAAGTGGGGAGTAAAAGTGTAAAGATTGTTAGAATGCTTTAAAACTTAAAGAGATCATCAACTTAATATAATGATAGATAGGTTGATTGATAAATAGATAGATATAAACCTCATGGTAACCACAAAACAAAATTCTGCAATAGATCCACACACACAAACGTAACACCAAAGACAGTAAACAAATCACAAGGAGAAAGAACAAAAGAAGAAGACAGGAAAAAAAAAAAGGCCTACAAAAATAACCAGAAAACAATGAACAAAATGGCAACAAGCTTATATCTATCAAAATTACTTTAAATGGAAATGGACTAAATGCTTCAGTTACAAGACATACATTAGCTGAATGGATAATAAAACAAGACCAATATATATGCTGCCTACAAAAGACTCATTTCAGATCTAAAGACACACACAGACTGAAAGTGAAAGGATGAAAAAAATGTATTTCATGCAAATGGAAATGAAGAAAGCTGGGATAGCAATACTTATATCAGACAAAATAGATGTTAAAACAAAGACTATAACAAAAGACAAAGAATGACATTACATGATGATAAAGGGAGCAATCCAATAAGAATGTATAACAATCTTAAATATATATGCACTCAACATACATAAATACATAAACCAAAAGTTAACAAACATAAAAGGAAAATTGACAGTAATACAATAATAGTAGGAGACTCTAACAACCTATTTAAATCAATGGACAGATCATCTAGACAGAAAATGAATAAGGAAACACTGGTCTTAAATGACACATTGGACCAGGTGAACTTAATAGATATACATAGAACATTCCATCCAAAGGCAGAATACACATTCTTTTCAAATTCAAATTGGACATTCTCCAGGATAGATCACATTCTAGGTCACAAAACAAGACTTAATAAATTTAAAAAGATTGAGATGATATCAAACATCTTTTCCAACCACAACACTATAAGACTAGAAAAAACTACAAGAGAAAAAACTGCAAAAAGCACAAACATGTGGAGGCTACATGTATGCTACTAAACATAGAAAGAAAGAAATCAAAAAGGAAATCAAAAACTAACTGAAAACAAATGAAAATGGAAACACAATGACCCAAAACTGGGATATAGAAAATGCAGTTCAAAGAGGGAAGTTTATAGTGATACAAGCCTATATTAGGAAACAAGAAAAAATCTCAAATAAACAACCTAACCTTACACCTAAAAGAAATAAAAAACAAGCAAGTTAGAGGGAAAGAAACAGAAAAGATCAAAGTGGAAATAAATGAAGTAGAGATTTTAAAAACAATGGAAGAGATCAATAATACTAACAGCTGGTCCTTTGAAAGGATAAACAAAATTAATAAGCCTTTAGGCAGACTCATCAAGAAAAAAAGAGAGGGCCTAAATTAATAAAGTAAAAAATGCTAAAGGAGAAATTACAACTGACACCACAGAAATACAAAAGATCATAAGAGGTTATTATGAACAATTACACACCAATAAGATGGACAACCTAGAAGAAATGAATAAATTCCCAGTGGTAAAATCTCACAAGACTGAATCAGGAAGAAATACAAAATATGAACACACCAATTACTAGTAATGAAATTGAATCTGTGATTTTAAAAAGGAAAACTCCCAACAAACAAAAGTCCAGGACCAGATGGCCTCACAGGTTAATTCTATCAAGCATTAGATGATAGTTAATGCCTATAGTTCTCAAATTATTCCAAAGAAATTGAAGAGAAAGGAATGCTTCCAAACTCATTCAACAAGACCAGCATTATCCTGATACCAAAACCAGACAAGAACATCACAAAAGAAGAAAATTACAGGTCAATACTACTGAAAAACCTAGATGTAAAAATCCTCAAAAAATACTAGCAAACTAAATTCAACAATACGTTAAAAGGATCATTGCTCATGATCAAGTGGGATTTATCCCAGGGATGCAATGGTGGTTCAGTATCCACAAATCAACCAATGTGATGTACCACATTAACAAATTGAAGCATTAAGATGATATGATAGATAATCTCAACAGATATAGAACAAACTACTGACAAAATTTAATATTGATTTATGATAAAGATTCTTAAGAAGATGGGTAAAGAGGGACATATCTCAACATAATAAAGTTGCAGGATATGAAATTCATGTACAGAAATCTGTTGTGTTTATATACACTAATAATGAGCTATCAGAAAGAGTAATTAAGAAATTAATCCCATTGACAGTTGCATCAAAAAGAATGAAATACCTAGGAATAAATCTAAGGAAGATAACAGACCTGTTCCTCTTCTTTCTTTTTTGCATGGTAAAATTCTTACTCTTGTTTCGCATCTCAACCCAATCTTCACTTACTCAGGCTATCTTTTCTGATATCCCTAAGTTAAATTGTGTTATTTTAGTGCAATGTCCCTAACATTCATACCACTCATCACACTTGTAACATTTTATATACTTGCATGATTATGGAACTAACGCTTGTGATTTGTGTCCAACACCAGAATTTTAGCTCCATTAGGGATGGAATTACATCTATTCTTTCTCTCTGTGGTTAACCCAGTTCCTAGCACAGTGCCTGGTATCCTATTGGTATTCAGCATTTTTAAAATGGATAGATGAAAAAACTTGGTGTTTGAAAGAGGAGGAAAGGTCAAATGTGTTAAGTTTTATGATTTGGCAGAAGGATGGATGTCAGTATAATTAAGTATATCAGGGAATAGATAGGTTTGGTGTTAAAGACAAGGGGATAATCACGCAACACATTGTAGCTGATATACCTGTATACACCTACTATGGACTAAAATGTGTCCTTAATCCCCAAAGTGTTGATATTTGGAGGTGAGACTTCGTTGAAGTAATTAGACTTAGATTAGGTCATGAGGGTGGGACCCTCATGTTGGGATTTTTAGTGCTCTTTTAGGAGACACCAGAGAATTCATTCTCTGTCTTTGTCCCCACCGTGTGAGGACAAAGCAAGTAGGCAGCCAGCTGCAAGCCAGAGAGTCCTCACTAGAACCTAACCATGCTGGCACCCTGATCTTGGACTCTCCAGTCTCCAGAACTGTGAGAAATATATTTCTGTTGTTTAAGCCACTCAGCCTATGGTATTTTGCTATGGCAATCTGATCTGACCAATAAAACATTCAAGTGAAGTTATCTAGTAAGCAATTTGATATGTAGACCTGATGCCTAGAAGAAAGAAATAATTGGATATTTTAAATGAATATATCTTCAATATATAAATTATAATCAAAACCATGGAAATGAATAATATTGCCTTGTTAGTATGTATATAGAATGAGATAAAAATAGGTTTAAACAGAACCTTGTTTCACCAATATATCAATATTAAGAGGAAGCAAAAATGAAAACAGGTCCTGCAAAGAGGACTAAGAAAGAGAAGCTAGAGAAGAAAAGAGCTGTGAAAGCCAAGGGCATTTCTAAGAGGAAGCTCTAGTCAGTGTCAACTACTGATAGAAATAGTCACAGAAAGCCTGAAACCTGTAATTTAGGAGAATGAGAAAGTGACCTAAATAGATACCCTGTATAATTACTGAGGAATGTTGAAATCTCACTTCATATTTTTATACCAAATTCATGGTGATAACAGTCTAATTGATTATATGAATAATTTTGCACATAGGCTGATGATCCTGGGCACAGGTACAAACAAAGATAGATACTCTATTCATCCAGGGTTTGGAGTTTTGCTAGATGTGTTTGACAAAAAGATAGGAATAAGGCAGAGAGATAGTAAAAATATTTCCAATATATAGACCACCAAATCTGGGACAGAATATTAATTTGAACAAAGACAAGAAGGGATTGATGCATCAGGAGAATTAGAGGGATGAACTGAAGTGTAGATATTGAAGGGACAGGGAAAAGCAAATAAAAAGGAAAAAAAATCGGTCAGAGAATGGAAAGTTTGAATTTAATATTTCAGAAGTGAAGGGGCTTCAGGTTATAACAAGTACTAACATATGACGGAAAGAGAGTGTGACTGTATAATCTTGTTGAAAATGAGAAAATTTAAAAAACAGAGTTTTGGGATGCACCATCTGGTTTGAATAATGTCTCCCCAAAATTCATTTCCATCTGGAGCTTATGAATGTGACCTTATTTGGAAATAAGGTCCTTGCAGATACAAAGTTAAGATGAGGCTGTGCTGGAATAGGATGGGCCTTAAATCTAACATGATTGATTTCCTTATAATAAGAGGGAAATTCAGATATAGAGACACAGACAAACATCTTCTGCATGAAGAAGGAACAGAGATTGGAGTGATGCATCTACAAGTCAGAGAGTGCCAAGGACTGCTGGCAGCCAACAGGAGCTAGAAGAGGTGAGCTAGGAAGGATTCTTCCCCCCAAATTTCTGATAGAGTATGGCCCTCCCAACACCTTGACTTTTGACTTCTATCCTCCAGAACTATGAGAGAATAAATTTCTGTTGTTCTAAGCCACCCAAATTGTGGTAATTCGTTACGGCACCAGTAGGAAATTAAAACACCATCTATATAAATATAAAATTTATTCAGTAGAATGGCAGGACTGAGATGGAGAAGTAAATTATGAGTCTGACTCAAATCTAAGGACTGCAGATTATGGGCATAGATATAGACTAATGATTAGAACATAGTGGTTTACTAAAGAAACTAAGGTTGGGTAAGTTGGATGGACATATGTGATTTTGTTTTTGTTTTAAAATATTTATTTATTTATTTAGGCTGTGCCAGATCTCAGTTGCAGCACTCGTGATCTTTGTTGTGGCATGCGGGATCTTTTTTTTTTTTTTTTTTTAGTTGTGGCATGCGGACTTCTTAGTTGTGACATGTGAACTCTCAGTTGTGGCATGTATGTGGGATCTAGTTCCCTGACCAGGGATCAAACTCGTATTCCCTGCGTTGGAAGCACAGAGTCTTACCCACTGGACCAGCAGGGAAGTCTCAGACATAGGTTTTAAAACAACTAATTCCATTAATGGCTAGTTTGAGGGCCTTCAAAAATTCTTCAAGGAGTTCATTAAGGCTTGACTTTATCGTTCTAAAATAATCTTACTCCAATATAGCAGGACAGTGATGACATTAATTTCCCCCCAAGTTATCTTTACCTATTTAAAGAGAAGCAGGCTCAGATGATTGGAAGAGCTCTTCTATCTTCCAGAAAAATTCAGACTCACTAAAACTGATTTGGGAAAGGCACAATCTGTGTTAGATTCAATGTGCAAATTAAATCTCATATGCCTGGCAGATAAAATTCACTTTTATTTTATTTTTTCATTTTTATCTTGTCATTCTTTTTTATTATTGAGATAACTTTTTTATAACATATAAGTTTAATTTTCATGTGTACGATGTTATCTTTCTACTTTTGTATACACTACACATGCTCACCACCAAAAATTTAGTTTTCACAATACAGTTGAACTCCTTTACTCATTTTGCCCTCCCCTCTCCATTCCCTCTGGTAACCAACATTCTGTTCTCTGTATCTACATGTTTGTTTTTGTTTGGTTTGTTCATTTATTTCTGTTTGTTTTTTATATTCAATATATGAGTAAAATCTTATGGTATTTGTCTTTTTCAGTCTGACTTATTTCACTTAGCATATTACCCTTAAGGTATATCCATGTTGTGACAAATTGCAAGATTTCATCTTTTTTATGGCTGAGTAGTAGTATGTGTGTGTATATATATATACACACACACACTGTTCCTTATCCATTCATCTGTTGATGGACACTTAGGTTGTTTCCATATCTTGGCTATTGTAAGTAAATAATGCTACTGTGAACATTGGGGTACATATATCTTTTTGAATTAGTGTTTTCCTGTTCTTTGGATAAATACCCAGAAGTGGAAAAGCTGGATAATATGGTAATGCTGTTCTTAATATTCTGAGGAACTTCCATACTGTTCTCCATAGTGGTTGCACCAATTTATATTCCCACCAGTAGGATGTAAGTGTTGCCCTTTCACCACATCCTAGCCAACATTTGTTATTTGTGGTCTTTTTAATAATAGCCATTCTAACAGTTGTGAGGTGATATCTCATTGTAGTTTTGATTTGCATTTGTTGAACATCTTTTCATGTACCTGTTGATCACCTGTACATCTTCTTTTGAAAAATGTCTATTCAGGTCCTCTGCCCATTTTCCAGTTGGTTTGTTTGAATATTTTGCTGTTGAGTTTTATGAGTTCTTTGCATATTTTGGATATTAACTCCTTAAAGATACATGATTTGCAAATATCTTCTCTCATTTGTTAGGTTGTCTTTTAATTTAAGTTTATTAAAAAAATACCTTTTTACACAACATTGTTAATCAACTATACTCCAAGATAAAATAAAAATGTAAAAAAAAGAAAATACCTTTTTAAAACTTCTGATTGTAAGTACATGGTAAAGGTAAATCAGTCAGACAGTAGTAAAAGCAATGAAGAGGAAAGTGAAAATGCACTCGTAATTTCATTATAAAAGTTTTTTCATAAACAATATAGCTTAAATCTATTTCAACCTTGATACATGTATCATTTTAAATAATACAAAATATTCAGTTATATAGAGAACTATAATTTAATAGATGTTATTTTTCTAAGTATTATTGTTATAAGCATAACTTTATATATATATATATATATATATATATATATATATATATTTATTTATTTATTTATTCATTTATTTTTTCTTTTTACCTGACAACAGCTTAGGGGAAAAAATTCAATGCAATAGAGTTACTGACTCAGTATGTTAGTCAGAATGTACTAACTACTGTAACAAACAACCTCAAAAGTCAGTGGCTTCAGCCATAAAATTTTTTCTTGGTCATGCACCAGTCTGTCATGAGTAAAGCAGATCTCCAAGTGGTGTCTTAGAGCCTGTGGCTCCTCCTCTCTCATCACTCTGCATTCCCTAGGTAGGTAAGCTCCTCTGGTGAATTCTCTGCAAAGAAGTATGGGGATCATTTGAAGATTTTTAGGAGTTAGGCTTCAAGGTATCACACATCACTTGTGTCCACATTCCACTGGCCGTAACTCAGTCACAGGGACATACCTAAATAAAAAATGTGGTCTAACTGTGTTCCCCAGAAGAAAGGGAATGTAGCTTTTGGTGAACCCATAGCAGCCTCTGACACAGTGTATCCATCTGATCCCCAAATATCATTTTGTACTTTTTCCAACTTACCCCTTTCCTAAAGAGATACATTCTGAAGTCCTATCTGGTCTTCATACAACTTGAAGTCCAGGATATTGATGTAATATGAGTGTAGTGATCTTTATTAGGTCCATGTATATCTACTCTGATCTGATGCTCTTGAAATAGAGCTTTAGCTCCCCCTACACCCAATATACAGTAGCACAGTTGGGACAGGATGACCACAACAGAAAATCGTATTTGAAAAGTGCAGAGTGGGAGATACATAGCAGTTATTGGTATGCAGACATCTAGAAATCTCAGTGGCAGGCTATATAAAAACTCCTTATCATAGGGTAAGGGATATTCCTTGATGAGACTATGGTTTGCTCTTTGTGTGGAACTCCCTTGTCTAACAGTTCTACCCACTGATAAATTATTATCTTCCATATTCATATCTGAAGTGGTCTGAGGTGAGCAATGAGGAATATGCCCTTATTAGGTCTTCCCTTGTTTCATAGCCTGTTCCTCCTGGTAAAAATTGTGTTCTGAATATTATTTTATCATTTGAATGGCTGGTGGCTTTTAAGTTCAGGCTCATAGTTCCTTTGGCAATAATATTCTCTCAGAAAATTAGTAGATCTCTCTTTGCCTCCAGTGAGTTCCAGGTGCTGCTAACCACAACCAAGGTTATCTTTTAGGCAGAAATTCTCAAGGCTAATGTTTTGCTTCCTCAAACCCATGCTGCTTTATCAACATAATGGCAATTATTTTGGCCAACTTAAAACAATAGGTGGGAAGTCCATACATTTAACACAGAAATGATGGTCTCTTTTAAGCTTAGAAGCTTTGCAATATCTTTTGAAAGCTTTTTTCAATCTTATCTTTCACTGTTTAGGTCTAGAATATATAAGGTTTTACAAACTTTTATTGCTCCAAATCTTTGTACTTTCAAAACTCCTGTCCATATCTAGTAACAAATCAGACAAGACTTTCTTGAGTTTTTCACTTTCTTATAACTTGCCAAAAGCAACCAATAACCAAAACACACAAACACTCTGATTTTTTTCTCTGGAGGTACAAGATCAGTAAGGCATGTGGTCTGCCTTCCAAGTTATCCCAGGCAAGAATTTTGCCAGATATACCATCACAATACAACCTGGGTTTCCACTTTCTCAGCCTCTGATATCAATTTTCTTGCTGCCGGCCACCTGATCAATTAAGCCAATGCTTCATTAGGTTTCTGCTGTGGCAGCATCATACTTTAAGATAATGATTTATCTACGTCTGTGTTTGTTATAAACAACCTCCAAATTTTGGTGGATTAACACAAATGTTCATTTTCTTCATGCAACCATGCAACATATTGATTCTTTGTTGACCAGCTGTCCTGAGTGACTCTCTTTCATGCAGTGAATCAGCCACTCAAATACCTTGTTAACTTATAATTCCTCCATTCCTTAGGGCCTTCAGTCCTTTGCTACATTATCATAATTCAACTGGTAGACATGAAATAGAGAGTACATAAAAGATTACATGTGATATATTTTAGTCTTCAGGATTTAAAATTGATGTCACTTCTAACCTCTTTCCATTGGCCAAATCTTAGTTGCATGACCATTTAACAGCAGATCTAACATCTAACAGGAAATCTCATCCAGTTATGTGCCCATGAACAAAGGTGAAGCAGGGTTTGTTGAGCACACTTACAGAAACCTCTGACAAAGTACATTTTGGTACTTGTTATCAGAAATATACCAGATTGCCTTCCTATCAGCATTGTATGAGAGTCCCTGCATGTCTCACAATCACATCTACCTTGGTATTACTAATGTCTTAATTACTGACATTCTGGAATATGAATGTGCAATTTTATGATTTTTGTAACTTACATTTGATCTTATATGAGTTTGAAACATTTACTGATTATTTGTGATCTGTGTTTGTGATTTTACCTGTTCATGTTGTTGTGCATTTGGTAATAGGCCATTCAGCTTTTTCTTAATCAGTGTATCTAACTCAGTTACTCAGCTCATTGTGTGTGTGTGTGTGTGTGTATATATATATATGTGTGTGTATATATATATATATATATATATATATATATATATATATATATATATATAAAATCCTTTTTCACTTCTTTTCTATTTTTTTCCTGCATCCAGGGTACAGGCTTTTCCATAAATTTGTTCACCATTTCTATGAATTCTCTTTCTATATATCAGTTTAGCTCCTTAGTACTTTTAAAATCATTTTAAAGCTAAAGTATCATTATTTTCATCCTAAATTATTTTAATTCTGCCAATTCACTTTCATGTAATTGACATAAATCTCATCTTTAATCTCTTATTTATTAAACAAATCCTTTAATTTCCAAGTAATTCAAAGAAATTATATATTTAAAAAAAATAAATCTCCTTCTAGATTATGATTCTCATCTAGCATTAACTGGCCTTGTAAACTACAACTTTTTTGTTATAAAATATTGTCTATGTTTATTTACATTAGAACTGGAACATCACTCTTTCAGCCTGCATTTGATCCCCAAAATTGTATGTACATAGATTCTATTTTAATCTCCTTCATTTTTTTTTTCTGAGTGCAATTTAAAACCTCCCATAAAATATTCACATAGGATTTTGTGGATTTATCTGATCAATTCTGTCTTTCAGCTGTCTGAGGAAGATAGGACAATGAATAATAATATTTAGGATAGTTTGTGTTTCTACATTTGTTAAACCCACTTAATTTTGGAAAGTACTGTTATGTTAAGTTAGGGTAACTTATTCTATCAGGCAGTGATTATATTTGTTCTGTCACTTAATGTATAAAGTTATTTTGGTGAGAGAAGACCCAGGCTATTTTAATGGTGATCTATATTTTACTTTATAAAGTTACCTTTATATTTGCTGCTGTTGAGCCACAGTTACAGAAAATGGTTCTCAGGAGACATTTTCTTGAGGATGGCCAATTCTGAAGTCTGTACTTCTCAAACTGAGGTGCAAAAAACAAAGAAAAGCCCCTGTTTTTGACACTTCTTATATAATACTGAGTTCAGCTTGAGGGCTTTAAGTAAAACTATTATTCAAGAAGATAATGGGACTTTATTAGATATTTATGTGAAGGAAAACATATCTTTCTACATTGACATATTTGAATGGTATGTCATATATATGTATATGTATGTATACACACACACACACACACACACACACACATGCACACACATACTCTGCCTCTTATTAAAAGTGATAAAGCCAAATTATTTGACCCATACCTGGGAAAGTGGACAATGATCACTCCTAACTCATACAGACTTAGTTGAATAATTGGGTGTCATTTTTTAGGAGATTGGCTCTATTAGTTATCTATTCTATGTAATAAACTGCTCAAAATTTGGTGGCTTAAAATAGGAGCAATCATTTCATGAATCTGAAATTATGGCAAATTTCAGAAGGATGGTTCATCATTGCTCTCTGTAACCATCAAGAGGGGTGGCTTAACTAGAAGCTGGAGAATCCACTTTTAAGATGGTTGATCTATATAGCTGGCAAGTTAATGATGCCTGTCGTCATGGAGCTCAGCTAGGCCTGTAGTCCAGAAGGTCTTGGTTCTTCTCCATATAGATCTCTCCATTAGCTGCTTGTGTTTCCTCACAGCATGGTAATAGGTTCTCAAGAACAAATATTCAAGAAAATCAGTCAGAAGTTGTATCACTATTTATGACATAAACTCAGAAGTCATACTTCTGCCATAGACATAATCATATCCAGATTCAAGGAGAGGGAATGTAGACCTTACCTCTTAATGGAAGAAAGGTTAAAGTCATATTGTAGAAGAGAATGTGGAATGGGAGATATTGTTGTGGCTATTTTGGGAAAATACTATCACCCAAGTTATGAAGATAATCTCATTAATAGCCTTGGTCTCAGATCTATAAGACTTAATAGAGGAGGAGCTTCAAGATGCCAGAAGAGTAAGACGTGGAGATCACCTTCTTCCCCACAAATACATCAGAAATACATCTACATGTGGAACAACTCCTACAGAACACCTACTGAATGCTGGCAGAAGACCTCAGACTTCCCAAAAGGCAAGAAACTCCCCACATACCTGGGTAGGGCAAAAGAAAAAAGAATAAACAGAGACAAAAGGATAGGGATGGGAACTGCACCAGTGGGAGGGAGCTGTGAAGGAGGAAAGGTATCCACACACTAGGAAGCCCCTTTGTAGGCAGAGACTGCGGGTGGTGGAGGGGGGAAACTTTGGAGCCATGGAGGAGAGTGCAGCAACAGGGGTGCAGAGGGCAAAGCAGAGAGATTCCTGCACACAGGATCGATGCTGACCAGCACTCACCAGCCCAAGAGGCTTGTCTGTTCACCTGCCGGGATGGTAGGGGACTGGGAGCTGAGGCTCAGGCTTCAGAGGTCAGATCCCAGGTAGAGGACTGGGGTTGACTGCATGAACACAGCCTGAAGGGGGCTAGTGCACCACAGCTAGCTGGGAGGGAGTCTGGGAAAAGATCTGGAGCTGCCGAAGAGGCAACAGACATTTTCTTGCCTCTTTGTTTCCTGGTGTGCAAGGAGAGGGGATTAAGAGTGCTGCTTAAAGGAGCTCCAGAGACGGGTGCGAGCCGCTGCTATCAGCACGGACCAAAGAGACAGGCATGAGATGCTAAGGCTGCTGCTGCCGCCACCAAGAAGCCTGTGTGCAAGCACAGGTCACTCTCCACACCTCCCCTCCCGGGAGCCTGTGCAGACCGCCACTGCCAGGGTCCCGTGATCCAGGGACAACTTCCCTGGGAGAACACATGGCACACCTCAGGCTGGTGCAATGTCATGCGGGCCTCTGCCACCGCAGGCTCGCAGCTCATCCTGTACCCCTCCCTCCCCCTGGCTTGAGTGAGCCAGAGCCTCCTAATCAACTGCTACTTTAACCCCGTCCTGTCTGAGAAAAGAACAGATGCCCTCAGGAGACCTACAGGCAGACGCGGGTCCAAATCCAAAGCTGAACCCCAGGAGCTGTGCAAACAAAGAAGAGAAAGGGAAATTTCTCACCGCAGCCTCAGGAGCAGCGGATTAAATCTCCACAATCAGCTAGATATACCCTGCATCTGTGGAATACCATAATAGACAACGAATCATCCCAAATTGAGGAGGTGGACTTTGGGAGCAAAGATATATATATATTTTTTCCCCTTTTTCTCTTTTTGTGAGTTTGTATGTGTATGCTTCTTGTGTGATTTTGTCTGTATAGCTTTGCTTTTACCATTTGTCCTAGGGTTCTATCCGTTTTTTTTATGTTTTGTTTTTAGTATAGTATTTAGCACTTGCTATCATTGGTGGATTTGCTTTTTGGTTTGGTTGCTCTTTTCTTTCTTTCTTTTGTTTTTTATGACTTAAAAGTTTTTTTTTAATCATTGTTTTTTATTTTAATTATTTTATTTTACTTTTGTTTAGTTTATTTTATCTTCTTCTTTCTTTCTTTCTTTTTGTTTCTCCCTTTTATTCTGAGCCATGTGGATGACAGGCTCTTGGTGCACCAGCCAGGCGTCAGGGCTGTTCCTCTGAGGTGGGAGTGCCAAGTTCAGGACACTGGTCCACAACAGACTTCCCAACTGCACATATCAAATGGCAAAAATCTCCCAGAGATCTCCTTCTCAACGCCAAGACCCAACTCCACTCAATGACCAGCAAGCTACAGTGCTGGACACCCTATGCCAAACAACTAGCAAGACAGGAACACAACCGCATCCATTAGCAGAGAGGCTGCCTAAAATCATAATAAGGCCACAGACACCCCAAAACACACCACCGTATGTGGACCTGCCCACCAGAAAGACAAGATCCAGCCTCATCCACCAGAACACAGGCACTACTCCCCTCCACCAGGAAGCCTACACAACCCACTGACCAACCTTAGCCACTGGGGACAGACACCAAAAACAACAGGAATGACGAACCTGCAGGCTGCTAAGGAGAAACCCCAAACACAGTAAGTTAAGCAAAATGAGAAGACAGAGAAACACACAGCAGATGAAGGAGCAAGGCAAAAACCCACCAGACCTAACAAATGAAGAGGAAATAGGCAGTCCACCTGAAGAAGAATTCAGAATAATGATAGTAAAGATGATCCAAAAACTTGGAAATAAAATGGAGAATATACAAGAAACATTTAACAAGGACCTAGAAGAACTAAAGAGCAAACAAGCAGTGATGAACAACACAATAAATGAAATTTAAAATTCTCTAGAAGGAATCAATAACAGAATAACTGAGGCAGAAGAACGGAGAAGTGACCTGGAAGATAAAAGAGTGGAAATAACTACTGCAGAGCAGAATAAAGAAAAAAGAATGAAAAGAATTAAGGAGAGTCTCAGAGACCTCTGGGACAACATTAAATGTACCAACATTCGAATTATAGGGGTCCCAGAAGAAGAAGAGAAAAAGAAAGGGACTGAGAAAATATTTGAAGAGATTATAGTTGAAAACTTCCCTAAAATGGGAAAGGAAAGAGTTAATCAAGTCTAGGAAGCACAGAGAGTCCCATACAGGATAATTCCAAGGAGAAACATGCCAAGACACATATTAATCAAACTATCAAAAATTAAATACAAAGAAAAAAATATTAAAAGCAGCAAGGGAAAAACAACAAATAACGTACAAGGGAATCCCCATAAGGTTAACAGCTGAACTTTCAGCAGAAACTCTGCAAGCCAGAAGGTAGTGGCAGGACATATTTAAAGTGATGAAGGAGAAAAACCTACAACCAAGATACTCTTCCCAGCAAGGATCTCATTCAGATTTGATGGAGAAATCAAAAGCTTTACAAACAAGCAAAAGCTAAGAGAATTCAGCACCACCAAACCAGCTCTACAACAAATGCTAAAGGAACTTCTCTAGGCTGGAAACACAAGAGAAGGAAAAGACCTACAATAACAAACCCAAAACAATTAAGAAAATGGTAATAGGAACATACATATCAAAAATTACCTTAAATATAAATGGATGAAATGCTCCAACCAAAAGACATAGACTGGCTGAATGGACACAAAAACAAGACCTATATATATGCTGTGTACAAGAGACCCACTTCAGACCTAGGGACACAGACTGATAGTGAGGGGATGGAAAAACATATTGCATGCAAATGGAAATCAAAAGAAAGCTGGAGTAGCAATTTTCATATCAGACAAAATCGACTTTAAAACAAAGACTATTACAAGAGACAAAGAAGGACACTACATAATGATTAAGTCATCAATCCAAGAAGAAGATATAACAATTGTAAATATTTATGCACCCCAAATAGGAGCGCCTCAGTACATGAGGAAAATACTAACAGCCATAAAAAGGTAAATCAACAGTAACACAATCATAGTAGGGGACTTTAACACCCCACTTTCACCAATGGACTGATCATCAAAAATGAAAATAAATAAGGAAACATAAGCTTTAAATGATACATTAAACAAGATGGACTTAATTGATATTTATAGGACATTCTATCCAAAAACAACAGAATACACATTCTTCTCAAGTGCTTATGGAACATTCTCCAGGATAGATCATACGTTGTGTCACACATCAAGCCTTTGTAAATTTAAGAAAATTAAAATCATATCAAGTATCTTTTCTGACCACAATGCTATGAGACTAAATATCAAATACAGGAAAAAATCTGTAAAAAATAAAAACACATGGAGGCTAAACAATACACTACTTAATAACCAAGACATCACTGAAGAAATAAAAGAGGAAATCAAAAAATACCTAGAAAAAAATGACAGTGAAAACGCGACAACCCAAAACCTATGGGATGCAGCAAAAGCAGTTCTAAGAGGGAAGTTTATAGCAATACAATCCTACTTTAAGAAACAAGAAACATCTCAAATAAACTACCTAAACTTACACCTAAAGCAATTAGAGAAATAAGAACAAAAAACCCCAAAGTTAGCAGAAGGAAAGAAATCATAAAGATCAGATCAGAAATAAATAAAAAGTAAATGAAGGAAATGATAGCAAAGATCAATAAAACTAAAACCTGTTTCTTTGAGAAGATAAACAAAATTGATAAACCATTAGCTAGACACATCAAGAAAAAAAAAAGGGAAAAGACTCAAGTCAATAGAATTAGAAATGAAAAAGGAAAAGTAACAACTGACACTGCAGAAATACAAAGGATCATGAGAGATTACTACAAGCAACTATATGCCAATAAAATGGACAACCTGGAAGAAATGGACAGATTCTTAGAAATGCAGAACCATATGGTACTGAACCAGGAACAAATAGAAAATATGAACAGACCAATCACTAGCACTGAAATTGAAACTGTGATTAAAAATCTTCCAACAAACAAAAGCTGAGGACCAGATGGCTTCACAGGCGAGCTGTATCAAACATTTAGAGAAGAACTAAAACCTATCCTTCTCAAACTCTTCCAAAATATAGCAGAAGGAGGAACACTGCCAAAATCATTCTATGAGGCCACCATCACCCTGATACCAAAACCACACATAGATGTCACAAAGAAAGAAATCTAAAGGCCAATATCACTGATGAATATAGATGCAAAAATCCTCAACAAAATACTAGCAAACAGAATCCAACAGCACGTTAAAAGGATCATACACCATTATCAAGTGAGGTTTATCCCAGGACTGCAAGGATTCTTCAATATACACAAAACAATCAACGTGATAACCCATATTAACAAATTGAAGGAGAAAAACCATATGATCATCTCAATAGATGCAGAGAAAGGTTTTGATAAAATTCAACACCCATTTATGATAAAAACCCTGCAGAAAGTAGGCATAGAGGGAACTTTCCTCAACATAATAAAGGCCATATATGACAAACACACAGCCAACATTGTCCTCAGTGGTGAAAAATTGAAACCATTTCCACTTAGATCAGGAACAAGTCAAGGTTGCCCACTCTCACCACTATTATTCAACATAGTTTTGGAAGTTTTACACAGCAATCAGAGAAGAAAAAGAAATGAAAGGAATCCGGGCTTTCCTGGTGGCGCAGTGGTTGGGAATCTGCCTACCAATGCAGGGGATACGGGTTCGAACCCTGGTCTGGGAAGATCCCGTATGCCCCAGAGCAACTAGGCCCATGAGCCACAATTACTGAGCCTGCGCATCTGGAGCCTGTGATCCGCAGCAAGAGAGTCCGCAATAGTGAGAGGCCTGCACACCGCGATTGAGTGACCCCCACTTGCCGCAGCTAGAGAAAGCCCTCATGCAGAAACGAAGACCCAACACAGCCAAAAATAAATAAATAAATAAATAAAAATTAAAAGCTATGCGGAGTAAAGTCTAAAAAAAAAAAAAAAAGGAATCCAAATCAGAAAAGAAGAAGTAAAGCTGTCACTGTTTGCAGATAACATGATACTATACATAGAGAATCCTAAAGATGCTACCAGAAAACTACTAGAACTAATCAGTGAATTTGGTGTAGTAGCAGGATACAAAATTAATGCATAGAAATCTCTTGCATTCCTATACACTAATGATGAAAAATCTGAAAGTGAAATTAAGAAAACACTCCCATTTACCATTGCAACAAAAAGAATAAAATGCCTAGGAATAAACCTACCTAAGGAGACAAAATACCTGTATGCAGAAAATTAAAAGACACTGTTGAAAGAAATTAAAGATGATACAAATAGATGGAGAGATATACCATGTTCTCGGATTGGAAGAATCAACATTGTGAAAATGACTCTACTACTCAAAGCAATCTACAGATTCAATGCAATCCCTGTCAAACTACCAATGGCATTTTTCACAAAACTAGAACAAAAAGCTTCACAATTTGTATGGAAACACAAAAGACCCCCGAATAGCCAAAGCAATCTTGAGAAAGAAAAATGGAGCTGGAGTTATCAGGCTCCCTGACTTCAGACTATACTACAAAGCTATGGTAATCAAGACAGTATGGTACTGGCACAAAAACAGAAAGATAGATCAATGGAACAGGATAGAAAGCCCAGAGATAAACCCATGAACGTATGGTCGCCTTATCTTTGATAAAAGAGGCAAGAATATACAGTGGAGAAAAGACAGCCTCTTCAGTAAGTGGTGTTGGGAAAACTGGACAGCTACATGTAAAAGAATGAAATTAAAATGCTCCCTAACACCAAACACAAAAATAAGCTCAAAATGGATTAAAGACCTAAATGTACGGCCAGACACTATCAAACTCTTAGAGGAAAACTTAGGCAGAACACTCTATGACATAAATCACAGCAAGATCCTTTTTGACCCACCTCCTAGAGAAATGGAAATAAAAAGAAAATTAAACAAATGGGACCTAATGAAATTTAAAAAGCTTTTGCACAGCAAAGGAAACCATAAACAAGACAAAAAGACAACCCTCAGAATGGGAGTAAATATTTGCAAATGAAGCAACTGACAAAGAATTAATCTCCAAAATTTAGAAGCAGCTCATTGCAGCTCAATATCAAAAAAACAAACAACCCAATCCAAAAATAGGCAGAAAACCTAGATAGACATTTCTCCAAAGAAGATATACAGATTGCCAACAAACACATGAAAGGATGCCCAACATCAACATCATTTATCATTAGAGAACTGGAAATCAAAACTACAATGAGATATCATCTCACACCGGTCAGAATGGCCATCATCAAAAAATCTGCAAACAATAAATGCTGGAGAGGGTATGGAGAAAAGGGAACCCTCTTGCACTGTTGGTGGGAATGTAAATTGATACAGCCACTATGGAGAACAGTATGGAGGTTCCTTAAAAAACTAACAGTAGAACTACCATATGACCCAGCAATCCCACTACTGGGCATATATCCTGAGAAAACCATAATTCAAAAAGAGCCATGTACCAAAATGTTCATTGCAGCTCTATTTACAATAGCCAGGACATGAAAGCAACCTAAATGTCCATCAACAGATGAATGGATAAAGAAGATGTGGCACATATATACAATGGAATATTACTCAGCCTTAAAATGAAATGAAATTGAGTTATTTGTAGTGAGGTGGATGGACCTAGAGTCTGTCATACAGAGTGAAGTAAGTCAGAAAGAGAAAAACAAATACCATATGCTAACACATATATATGGAACCTAAAAAAAAAAAAGGTCGTGAAGAACCTAGGGGCAAGACGGGAATAAAGACAAAGACCCACTAGAGAATGGACTTGAGGACACAGGGAGGAGGAAGGTTAACCTGGGACAAAGTGAGAGAGTGGCATGGACATATATACACTACCAAACGTAAAATAGATAGCTAGTGGGAAGCAGCCGCATAGCAGAGGGAGATCAGCTTGGTGCTTTGTGACCACCTAGAGGGGTGGAATAGGGAGGGTGGGAAGGGGGGATACTCAAGAGGGAAGAGATATGGGGACATATGTATATGTATAACTGATTCACTTTGGTATAAAGCAGAAACTAACACACCATTGTAAAGCAATTATACTTCAATAAAGATGTTAAAAAAAAAAGACTTAATAGAAATTTCAATTTGAAATGTACTCATCAATATTTATTTTTCCAGTTTTCTCTCTCATCTATTGCTACGAAATGAGAAATTACTTTATAGAGTTTTTTTTCTATTATTAAACAGAATAACCAAAATCATAATGGAAAAAGATTAAATGTAAATAAAATGTATGTTAAAAGAAGGTAATTTTATCTTTGCCTGTAGGAGAAAAGTAAGAGTTTATTGCCCTACAACAAACATAAAGAGTGGGTGGGAAGACATCCATATCTGAATAGACAGAATTTAAGCTTTTTTATTATTGTTGAGTGCATACGTGTCCCTATTATCAGGTATCTGATTATACTTATAAAGTGCCAGGTTATAATTAAAAGTACCAGTTTATAATTAAGCCCCCAAAATGAGCTCTCATTCTTCAGAAACTTAAAATTCATTTCTATGGGAATTCTATTTTTGAGAATTTCTTAGATTTATTAAAAACACAGAACTCAGTAACAATAGTATACTTCGAAATTATTTTCATAATCTTTAAAAAATAAATTAGACATGTTAAAATGGTACCATCTGAAACATGTATAGTAAATATACATGAAACCAGTCTGGCTAAATTAAAATGTGGTTTAGATATATGCTTTTAAATACTCGATACAATAAATAATTTGGTAAATCTAATAGTCTGTATGATGAATAACTTAACTGGTATATTTCACTTTGTCACTGGTTCTCTTATGTCATATGTGAATAGGAAAACTCAGGTATTCAATTTAACACATGCACTCTCTTAACACAGAACTCAAAGAACATTGAATGTTAAGATTTTGTAATACTGTGGTAACAGCTCACTTATATTTTTTTTAAAAATCTCTATTATTTGGAATACAGCCAAAAACCTAGTAGTAGGCAGCCATAATAGACAAATATAAACCCATAGGAAAGTGTCTCAGTCATGTAATCAGAGCCAGTTTACCATTATTTTAGGCAATATTTTATCAAGCTAGAGTAACGTTCTCCAAAAACACAACAAAAGGCATACTTTTAACAGCATGGGAGAATGTGGAAGGGAAAAGGGTCTAGTGAGTGCTTTATGTATCAGAATCCTGTTAAATATCTGTTGGATGTTGTTCATTTAATTCACACAGGTCCTATTATCTCCTCATTTGACAGGCGAAGATAGTGGGTCTCATTGAGTTTGAGTAATCTGCTCACCTTGAGAGGCCCAGGATATAGCTCAGGGCTGTCTGCCTCAGAGGCTCATTTTGTTTTCACTGTAACTGTAACACTCTGTTTCCCCTGGGAAGTGGAGAAGTGACCCGTGTGGCCGGTGAGCTGACCACAGCACGACTCCAGAGGAGAGCCAAAAACTGCAGGATTAAACACTGAGAACAGAGTAACAGTCTGGGTCCACTTCTGTTTAAGGAATAACTTTCCAACACAGTTCAAATGGCTCATTCTATTACAACCCAGAGGAATAACTAACACTGATAAAAATTTGCCCCAAAGGGTGGGGGAGAGATTTTCCTATCTAAAATACACACATGCATACATACAGGCAAAGTTCTCTGCCTAGACTATAAACTTTGATTATATGGGAAATGATTAGATCAGGAGTCAGCTGACCTGGGCCCCAGGTCATTCAGTCAATTCTATCCCGGAAGCTTTTTCAATGTACTAGTCCCTATCATTGAGCTTTACCCTTATCCCTCACTCTTTACCCATTTTTCATTCCTAATCCTATTTGTCCTTTTTATTATTTTAAAGATGTTGAGAATATTCATAATTAGTTCTAAGCCTTAACTCAAACTGGCCATTTATGTGGTAAAATAACTTTTTCTAAAAGTGTCATTAAATTAAGTATCCATAGCAAAAAACAAACAAACAACCAACTTTTGGAGCCTATATTTTGAGGAAGTTCCACAGGCAGAGTCAGAAAATATTCCCCACACTGTGCATATGCACATTGCCTCTAGAGCCAGGCAACATGTTTGTATTTTTAAAAACAAAAATATTATTAACAAATCAATGAGTCATATTTCTATTATCTTGCATACATTATTTATAGAAATTAAGCCAATCTTACTATTTTTTCTAGATATCAACCTTCATATGTCTTTGTCAGATGATCCATTTTCAGTCAACGTATTCACATAAAGATATTTCAAGACACATGAAGTTTTACTGAAGTGTACATGTTACATGAAGCTTACATGTTACAAATAGGAACCCAAAATATGAATTTGCTATTTAAACCATTCCCTATTTAAAGATTACTCCAGATTAGTCATTTGCAGCACATGACTAAGCATGTAACACTTGTTTTATCATTAACATTTTCTAAATGTTAACATCCTCAAGGAAAAGGAAATTATTTTATTTGTGCCAGGCAAACTCCACTCACATCTGGTGTTCTCCATCGTTTAAATCCCCCTAGGGTGCAATAAATTTTGTACTTGAAGTCATAGGAAACTCTCTGATTTGTCTCACTCTTATTAACTGGATCTCAGATGAGGTCAGATTTTTAACTTCTTGTTGAGGCTATGTAATGGAATGCTAGGAGAAAATTAATATTGTGGATGTGTGTTTTGTGGCAGGCTTTGTAGTTTGAATGTAAGGAAACTGAGTCTTAGGAAACTCAGAGAACTTAAGACATTAGCCCAAGGCTACATAGTTAGAAAATAATAGTGCTTAGGATTTGAATCCATGACCAGCTATCCTAAGGCCAACATCCTTCCATGATACTCCACTGTTATGATCTGTCAATAAAAAATATTACACATAATTTTCTGTTTAAAAGAAGTAAGAGGAAAGAGAGTTTTAAAATACTCTGAATTAGAGGTCAGATAATACATATTAATTCTGTAAAATGTATGATCTAAAATTTTCTAATTATATTCAATGTAAAATGTATTTTATTAATTTTCCATTTTAATAAATAAAATATATGATATTTATACTTGAAAATATAAGTATCAGCTTTTCTTCTACTTTTAATGCACTCTGAATAAATGTAGCACAATTTTCAGAGTTTACATCATTAAAAGTCCAAATTCTTTACATATGTTTGCAATTCTTAATTATTAAAATTATATAAAAATTTAACTTACTTCACACAAAATTCTTTGAAAATAGGATAACTCTCCTTATGTCAAGTTGTTCCACTCAAAATTCTTTGAAAATAGGGTAACTCTCCTTATGTCAAGTTGTTCCACTAAGTCAGAGAAAAAAAATTTTTTTGTTACTTTTTGGGAAGAGTTTGTCAAATTATCTTTTGTACCTTTTTTTCTCCTGCATTTGTCACTTCTTAATCATTCACTATTTTGTTGCATAATGTCACAGCATCCACTGCATTTCTTTTCTCATTAGACTCATCCAAATGACAAACCGTTTCCTGATTGGTTGAGCTTTTAGTCTTCCCTTCTTACCAAACCCTTTCATTGATTTTTCTAGTCATTCCTAAAGGAAAATAGTGGTCTTATTATCTCCAGGCTTCATGTTTATGGCCCCAGTCCACATGAGTTTTGCTCTGTATGGTTTACCTAAAACAAAAGGAAACAAAATTGCCTGCCATTTCAAGCAGGGGATTTATTCCTTTTAATTAGAATGAACCATGGCATAATAGGAAGAGCATGTGTGTGGAGCAGAGTTGGTTCTAAGTTTAGGTCTGCACTGGCAGAGTGTCAGGGAACTGCTGAACAGCCCCTTTTGCTTGGCTTCATGGTACAGTCATTGATGATGCCGCATCCAGGCTCTGAAGTGAATTACTAAAATAAATTTGGTGGTGATGCAGAAAATGTGAGATAATGCACAGATCTCTCTCTCCCCTGATCTTGGAGCGCTCTTCCCAGTATCTTTTATACATATTTTTTTTTCATTTAAGGTTCAGAGTTTCTTTAGAACTTAAAGTCTTCTTCCTCAAATGGCCTCTAACCACTTATTCATTGGTCAGTTCAATCATTTCAAAAAACATGCTCGTGAACAAACATGTGGGTGTGGTGAAGTCAGTGATTGGGTAGATTTCCTATAACAGGGTGACAGGAAATCTGGGATTAGCACCAGAAGGCATCAGAGATAAAGAATTAAGGTTGTCAAGTGACTAAGACTTCAAGGGAAATATGCCTTTTAAACCCTCCATTTCAGAGCCTGTTTCCTCACTTTTTCCAGCTACCAGAGTTTTGTCCATTCTGCAAGGTGTAACTCAAGTTACACTTCCTGAAGGAAACTTCAAATCCTTTTTTAATCACATGATTTTTGTCACCCTCCTCTGTACTTTCTTGCACACATTTGCCATTTCTGTCAGAGGAAACTGTCAGCGGTATTGTTCCAGCTGTTGACGTGTCTGATGTACTCACTAGATCATAGAGGGACTCTCCTGCAGTGCCTGCAGAGAGTAGATAACAAATGTTTGTTCAACTGACCCGAAGTATCAAAGCTGTTATTTGACCATGGCCAGCCTCAAAAGCTGACTGTAATTTGATCGTGATCTGTAACATCAAAGGTGTTTCTTTCTGAACTCTGCCTTATGGTATGGATTTCTGCAATTACTAGGCAAGAACATGTGTGTGTATGTGTGAACGTGCATATATACACATTTCTTTTACTTACAAATTGTTATAAAATAGATTGTAAAATGCCAAGTGGTTTTTATTTTTAGTAAGTTTTACAGGATACATAATCAGAACAAGAGTGCTACTTCAAAGGAATCCCTTGGGGGGACAAAATTTATTCAAATTCACTGTCTTTGCTCTGAGCATTTTTGGAATGAAACTCCTCTTAAGAATCTGCCTTCAGAATTTATTATGGAAGAAAATTGTGAACCTCATTGTTTTGTAGTCACAAGACATGTTTCCTTAGTCCCCAGCCTTTATTCTCGCTTCTTCTCCATTCCTCTATCCTAATATTTTGATGTTAAGTTCTATAATTTTGTCTCTATTCTCAATTGATTAAAAAACAGCCATTCAGAGGAGGGTAAAGGTAGAAGACTTAGGAAAGCAGAGGCTATTAAGCATATAAAGTATAAAATAGGAATTAGAGTGTTAACATTTGTGGGCCTTTTTTTGATGCATCGAGCACTTTGATAAGTGCTTTGCATGAATTAACTTACTTTTTCCTCCCCAAATGCTATCATGTGCATGCCATCATTATCTTCATTTCTACAGTGAAACAAATGAGAGAAGTTAAGTGACTCGTCCAAAGCCTTGCAGCTGGGTAAGTGGTAAAACAGGGAATCAGACTCTGTCAGCGTTGATCTCAGGGCCTGCATTCTGAGTAACTACTCTGGCTATTTTAGATAATTTCAGTGTAACTAAGAGTCTAGTCAGTATTTCTGTTCCTTTTCATTCTCTGCTCAGCACTCTTAGAATAACCCAGGCTGAAGTTCCTTACTTCTACCTTCAGACCAGGCTATTCAGGAACAGTCTTCATATCCACTGTCATTCGTGCTTTTCACCTTTCCCTTAGATCATATATTATGCAGAGTCTATGCTAGGCTTGCCATTTGATTACTGGGCAATTAATACTGCTTATAATTAAGAACAAAGGACCAAAATGCACAGTAGAGCCTATATTCCCCAGTGTGTATGGTCATGAAGATGATAAGACATCATAACAAGAAATGAAAAGGATCTTCTTGGATAAAAGGGTAACGGTCCCAGTGCCAGGATGATTCATACTGCCTCTCCTAATAATATTCCTTCCACATTCCTCAGAAAAATGATTCAGTGATCATGGTGATAGGTTGAGAGGGGACAAAAAAATTGGAATAGATTATTAAAAAATTGGGGGGAGGAAACTGGATTTTTTGTAACCTATTTAAATGTTGGTATACCATTGAGACAGATCTAAAATATGGTATTTCCAGTACTTTGAGTAACTCATAGACTTGATGAGGAAAATAAAATAAACTTAATTAGATTACTTTCATAATCTTTTATGATAACACCACATTGGGTTATGATAACTAAAAAGGAAGCAGCTCTTCAGTATAAGAGGATGGCATATATATAATGCAGCTACATTATCTTTATCTATACTAAGGCTCAGTGCTTTCTATAGAAACCCTCCCTGTGATTATTTAGATTTTATTTAAAAAACTCCCCAAACAACTCATTTTATCTTTCCACAGATTTGATTTTTAGAATAGTTTTATCTCTCTTAAATCAAAATAGGTATCCTAATTTTAAGGGTATACCAAAAAAATTATTTTTCCATTTGAAATATCTTTAGATTATTTTCATGACAGCTACTCAAATATTCTCCCTGAATCTTCCTTTGTTCAGGATAACCATGTGAAGCTCTTTTAAGTATTTTCTGTAAGTCTTAATTTTGAGTTCATTCATTTGTTAATTCATCAAATATTTATTGAGCATCTATTATATACCAGATATGTTCCAGGAACTTTGATAAGAAGATAAATAAGATAGATAAGCTTCTGTTCTCATAAAGCTTGTACTCCAGTTAGGGCTGATAAAAAATAAGTATATACACATATGTGTACAAACATACATACACAAGGTAATTTTACATGGTATTAAGTAGACAGTATACAAAATATAAAACATAGTATTGACACAGAGATTGCTGGTAGAGTGTGATTAGATGTGTCTATGTGAGGGCGATATAATTTTGGATAAGGAGTCCTCTTTAGGAAAGTAACATGACATGAGCCTTAAATATTTGATAAACAGAAATAAATCTGGAGTGTGTGCATGTTGGCTATAAGGAACATGTTGCATGAAATGAAAGGATAAAACCAGGTCAGACCGAAAAGGAATTTATCATAAATTTTAAGGAGTTTGATGTATGTTGCAGTAGAAGCCACTGGAGAGTCTTAAGAAGGAGAAATATATAACTTGACCCATTATTTAAAAAAGAAAACAAGTTACTATGAAGATAATAGACCATGGTGTTGCACAAAAGTGAAGGCAGGGAGACCACTTGGGGACAACTGCAATGGGTTAGGAAAGAGACAGTAAAATCATGGATTAGGGTAGTAATGGTGAAGATAACGAGATATAGACACATATAGGAGCTCCTGTAGTCAACCCATTTATATATTTCATTGTTCATATGAGAAATTTTATACTGAGATTTAAATATTCTCAAGTTATTAGTACATGGACATCTCTTAGAATTAGTTGGCCATGACAGAAACTATAATTAATCTTTCCTCTATCTTTCACTGTACCATTCTGAACATGCAGTTTCCACCTGATAGTCAAAATGACTACTTGAACTCCAGCTAATCACATTGATAGGATGCCAGCAAGTAGGACCTGATCTGACAAAGAAAGGTACACTGTCTCCTCTTAAGCATTCTCACTGAGAGTTGTTGCAACAATTTAACATATATTCTAATAGCTAGAATAGAATTTTATGGTCACAATTTGTGAGTTTGGGCAGGTGGAAAATACAGTTTTTATTCCAGATTTTTATGTACTCAAGTGAAGCTCTGAAGGAAGGAGGAAAGTGTGGATACTGGAGGACAACCAGTAGTTTCTGCTACAAAACCACTTATGCATTTGTATGTATATATGGACATATAGAAAAATACATAACGAGCTAGGCAGATATTGCTAAGGAATAAAGAGAACATGGTTATAAGCAGACAATATGTGTGTATATGTATGTGTTTGTGTATGTATTTATGTGTGTATGTATAATTATTGACTCCTTACTAATGTTTCTGGTACTGTTCTAAGCTTTATTTAATCCTAAAACCTATTCATGTTTCAGATGAGAAAACTGAGGCTTTGAAAAACTAAGAACTTGCTGAGAATCTTGCAACTTGGCTTTGACTGACTTCAAAATTTGTTCTCTTTGTTAGGATGGGTGGATGGACAGATGGACAGATGGATGGATGGATAGAATTTGAATAGCTTGATCACTGATGATGAGAGATAGATGAATGCATAGATAGATAGGTATATTTGTAGTTTAGCTATACACAATTAATTTTTCCTTTCCTAGAGCTATTGTGGCAAAGTTATCACAAACTGGGTGGCTCAAAAAAACAAATTTATTTTGTTACAGTTTTGGAGGCTACAAATCCGAAATCAAGGTGTCAGCAAGGTTGGTTCCTTCTGGAGGGCTCTGAGGAGGATTTTCTTCCATGCCTCTCTCCAAGCTTCTGGTGGTTTCTGGCAATCCTTGGCATTCCTTGACTTCTAAGTGCATCACTCTAATCTCTGCCTCCATTGTCACATGGAGTTCTTCCCAGTATTTCTGCCTACTCTGTGTCCAAATGTCCCTCTTCTTATCAGGACACTAGTCATTGGATTAGTCACTTTAATTCAATGTGACTTTAACTTGATTACATCTGCAAAGACCCTATTTCCAAATAAGGTCATATTCACAGGTACTGGGAGATGGGACTTCAATGTATCTTTTTGGAAGACACAATCAAACCTGTAACAGAAATCTATTTTGATATGCTTAGGTTAATTTTCAACAAAAAATAACACTGGTTATTCATAACAATATTTTGAGCTTAATTAATTGAATTTTCTTTCCTAAAATTCCAAAGGAAGAATATTGGGATTTGTTTAGCTAGAAAGATTTGAACTCGAATGAATTCAATTAGACATCCTGATTTCCTCTATTTCTGGGCCCAGGGAATAGCTACTTAATCCTGTCTTATATTGTGAAATCACCTATTAAAAAAAGAAAAGTTTAACATTTGGATAATTGGGAAACAAAAATATCCCATTATATCTAGATCTATTTGTAACCACTTAACATTTCAAATTTGATTCCTTTTACTATAAATTAAAATATACCTATATCTTGAGAAATATTAAGTGAGAAATAGATAACTAATAGGTGATTAGTTCTAAATCAAAAGCTAGATAATGGTTGTAGGAACAATTAATGCAGCCACTATATCAAGAAAAGATGAACTTGAAAAAATCTTAGAACAAATAGAAAAATTATTTTTCAGTAATGGTATTATATCTCTTTAAAGCTCAATTAATAGGCCAAATCCAAACAACTCCCAGTAGATATTTAAACCCTGAGATGTAGAGGCTTTTATAAGTTAAGCTAAAGTTATTTTTGAGAAATCATATGATATAGGGTTGTTTGGATATATAGAGAGACATTACAGGATGTACTGTTGAAATTCATTGTGAAGGATGAGTAGATAATGACACAAATTTTTAGAAAAATGATTTAATCAAGGTTCATCTGTCAGTTGTATGTAGGATGGAGCAGATGGAGGAGACTGAAGTTAGAACACATACAAAGCTCTTTGATTCATCTCTGTGTTAGGTGATGAAACTGTGGATTAGGATGTTGACAATGAAAGTAAAGTGAAAAGAACTTGGACAAGTGATATCTTAAAGGAATAATTCATAGAATTTGGTGACTAACTGGATCTTAAAAAGAATTGGGATGAGTCACATCTCATCCAAAATTTGGAGGCTGGATGACTAGCTTGAAGCAAAACTAGGAGGTAAGAGTTTTTCAATGTTACAAGCTAGGAAGAAAAATAATTTACAATATGTTGGCTTCCTCTCCACTAGAACTTGGAAAAAAACAGGAGAATGTCAACTCAGGCTGTTTTTCTTCTATATCCAGATGTCTAAACAAAGCCTATAACCTTCTGCTATGCTCCTTCTATTATTCCCTTCAATTTTCTCTGACCTATTCCATCCTCCCTAAAGGAATTTTGGGAAAATTCGAAGCGTTAATTGCCCCTAGTAGGTATTTGTGTAACAGATGCCACTGTACTTTCAAATCACATTTTTCCCAAGTTCAGTATTATAAACTTTCTAAAAGATCAATTAAACATGCCAGAGAAATTATATAACAGACATGGATATGGTATATCAAAGAAAATATACATAAAATGTTTTGCCTCCTGGAGCTCAGTCAACAGTGGAGCCTATAATTTTACAATCATCCCTGTTCATGCTTTTATAATGCTCTTATTTAGGTAAATTGACTTTAAAGGGTTCCAGTAATTATGCTTTAATAATTCTAAAGCAAAAGGCATACTTTTAAAAAGTTATAGATCTTATTTCAAGAGCTTTTATTAATAAATTTGTTCTCTTTACTGAGACATATTTGCAAGTCCCCTGTAACAAGTAGTAGGGAAAGTTTAGTTGGTAAATTCCTATGCTTTGCAGGAAAATTGCATTTCAAATGTGATATATTAAAGTCGGTGCTTATTCTAGGAGTATCTTAATAAGTATTAGAAAATATAATTTGTATAAAGTAGATACTTTTTGGATTTTCCATACTTCATCGTTCATAGTTTCAAGGAGCTTATGCAGCTCTTTGAAATTATTTTTAGAAACTTAGGACATCTTGTTATGCTCTAATAAATGGTATGAGTAGCTTTTATAGTTTTACTAAAGTACTGAAAAATGAAAATAAGCAATGATATTTTCTACAAAAGTATTATCAAATCTCTTAAGGAAAGAGATCTAGTATTTTGATCAAGACTTATTTAGTTTTAGAGACTTAGGAGATGGATGAAGGATCAAATATTAGATAACATTTGAGATACATTAAAGATTAAATAATTGTATTTACTTGAAATGTACTAGCCTGTGGAAGTAGTCAGATTTCATTGTGTGAAGCAAAGTTTTGGATTAAAAGGCCTTCACACCATACACAATGAAGCAGCACCCTTAAGGATTCATAACAGCTCAACTTTGCTCATATTTTAAAGTAAATATTAAATGAAGTTCATTTATTTTCTTTTATAAAGTAGTAAGACAATATTTTGTAGGGCTTTCTTGGGTAGTGTTTTTTTGTCTTTATTTGAAACACATGTCGTACACTAGCCAATTTATATACTGCTATATTTTAACATTAATACCCCAACAAATGGCCTGTGAGGGATTTGGTACTGACTATTCTTGACTTTGACAACGCATCAAATATGAGAATACTGTATAAGTCAATGAAGAATTGCTTGAAGCAAAACTCAAGGAATGTTAACACCTGATTGATTACCTCGCCTTGATGCATGAGTGTTTTGAAAAACAACTTGTCTTTTACTAAGAGCATAATAAACATGGTATATCAAACAATTAGTCATCTGATACTACTTCATGGAGAATGATAAAGCAATGAGCATATACAAGTGAGGTTTTTTTTCACAAATAATTATTTCCAGATGCCTATATATCCATATTACCTAAAGTCTGTGTGAGAATTATAGGATATAAAAAACTGTGTGTATATGTAGGTGTACGTGTATGAATGTATGTATCTATCTATCTGGAAAGCTGCCTCGAAAGTCTAAGACCTTACTTGAAGAATGGCTTAGAGCACATTGTGAAATCCTAATGATAAAGAACAGATGGGATTGATTGCTAACTCAGTGTGAAATAGGAGGAAAATGCCTGCAGATATTCAGACCTGGTATGGAACAGCTATTCCAGCCTCAGTAGCCAGGGCTTATCAGGGTGAAAGAACCAGACTGAAGAACACAAGGCAAAGTTTGTGTGAAAGAAGTGAAATCAGCCTAGTAATTGCTTGATTACTGAAAGGAAAATATCACTTCTGGAGGGGGATGTTTTAAATGAACTCAAAAATAGGCATACTGGTCTCAGTAGGCTTCAATTAAAAAGTTGCGAGATTCGTTTTACTGGCACTAGAAGATGCCCAGAAGTAATTTATGTTCTGGGGAGCCTTTCATACATGAAGTCAACTCCTCTTTTCTTTTTAGATCCCCGGAGTCTCCTAAGAAAAAACTATGCCAGTCAAATGGCAAATCAAAATCAAATAGCCACATAATCCACAGTGGAAAAAATTTTTAAACACATAGAAATATTGCAAATAGGCTGCTTGGAAATCTTACTCTGTTCTACTTCGTATCTGTGGAAGATCAAAAACAAGGGGAACTTCCCTGGTGGTCCAGTGGTTAAGACTTCACCTTCCAATGCAGGGGGTGCGAGTTCTATCCCTAGTCGGGGAGCTAAGATCCCACATGCCTTGTGGCCAAAAAACCAAAACATAAAACAGAAGCAATATTGTAACAAATTCAATAAAGACTAAAAATGGTCCACATTTAAAAAAAAAGAAAGAAAAAACAAATTATTGTGAAATAATGAAAGACAGAAAGATCTTACTTGTCATCTAGGATGGATAGAAGAATGGACTCTTGATTCAATTTGGTGTAACATTTTTGTAACAGTTCAGGTGCTTAGAAATGCATCATGTGTAAAAGCCATTATTCAGTTAATGAGATGCTAAACCACAATTTGCGTTGAAATTGTCCAGTGTTGCTTTTCATTAAAGAGATAATGATTCAGAAGATATTTCAGGTGTTGCAACAAGCTGCTGTTCATTCCATTTTTATTTGGCAAACTGGGTCACATTGTATTACAAGAAGATAATCTGACCTATAATATACCCATGTTACCTGATTTTGCAACACAGAAATGATGAAATGTGATAGCCCCTTTGCACCTGGCTTGCAATCTCAGCATAATGCCATGCTGAGGCAAGTCAGCAGACCTTTATGCAATAACCTAAATTTTGCTTTACAGCATTTTTGTCTATATTAAATGGTACTCTTGGAATGCAAAACATCTGCAACAGTTCAGTATGGTAAAGTAGACAATATTACAAAGTCTGATAGTTGTTGGCATTGCAAACTAGATGAGGATGAGGGCTCCATAGAACTCATTAGCTAGAGAGAGGAAGCACCTGGCAGTCACTGAAGTGCTAATATAGTGACTCCCATAGGAATAGACTTTCTTTGGAAGCATATATAGCCAAGCTTCAGGGCAGTTTTTTAAGCTGCCAGGCCCCTTGGTACAAAGTCTAGATCTCTCAATCTTCCTCTCAGTACAAAGAGTGAGACTATCATGGAGAAAAGGCAATTCATAAATGTTTTACTATAATCATAATTCTCATCACAGATGAAGGTATGGTGAAATCAGTCAATGCTTACTTTGTTAGTAGTGAAACTGCCTCTCAGAAATAAGTTGTGTAATATGCCTCTAGACAGGGTTTAGCCACTTCTTCTGTAAAGAACCAGATAGTAAATATTTTCAGCTTTATGGGCTGAACTACTCAACTCTGCCCTTGAAATATGACAGAGGGCATAGGTGATATCTAAATGAATGAGTGTGGCTGTGTTACAATAAAACTTTATTCACAAAAAGAGGCAATGGGCCACACTTGACCCACAGGCTGGAGTTTATTGACCCCTTCTCTGAAGCCATGTAAAAGTTCATGCTTTGATCAACTAACCCTATTTCTGGGTATGTACCCTAAGAAAGATGTTTACCAGAATAATTTTTAAAAATATATTTCCACCCTAATGTTCATTGCTATGTTAACCATAATGCGTAACACTGTTATTGTCTTAATTCTCAACAACAAAGAAATAGTCAAGCATACCAAATAGAGGTAACAGGCATCTGCCCCAACATAATTTTGAAAAATATGTGTCCATATCTAAATATCTATTTTTAAATAAATGAGATTAAGTGAAAAATTCAGACCACAAAAATTTGTATACACAAGGACAGAAATTAAACATGAACACACATAATCAAAACATTTTAAAAATTCAGGGTATAAACAAAAGTTAAATTATTCAAAATTCATATAATAAGACAGAGGGAAATCATTGGGATATGTCTGTACATTAATTCAGCAGTCCCTTATTGAGCATTTCCTATGTGAAAGTCACTGTGTTAGGCATTGCAGTAACAGAAATAAATGATAGCATTCTCCTGAAAGAGGCTTAACCACAGACAATGGAATATGACAGAGAAGATGAAATTATGACACATCCTCCAGTGGATAATGAGGGAGGAGATTCTAAGGGAGCTGTAACAACATGAAGGTCAGGACAAAAACTTGCCAGAAAGGAAATTAGTAGTTTAATACGACTGGAGCTGTTAGGTGGGGAATGAAAGGAGGTGGGGTCTAAGAGACCACGTCAGGGAGAATTTGATATGACATGCTAAGGAGTTTAGACTTTAACCAGAAGGCAATATGGATAAGAGTGGACTGCACTGAAGGGATTTAAATTCAAAGTCAAATAATCTTTTTTTTTTTAAATAAAGAATGGAGACTTTTTTATTTTTGCTGTGTTGGGTCTTCGTTTCTGTGGGAGGGCTTTCTCTAATTGTGGCAAGCGGTGGGGGGGGGGCGCTCTTCATCGCGATGCGCGGGCCTCTCACTATCGCGGCCTCTCCCGTTGCGGAGCACAGGCTCCACACGCGCAGGCTCAGTAGTTGTGGCTCACGGGCCCAGTCGCTCTGCGGCATGTGGGATCTTCCCAGACCAGGGCTCGAACCTGTGCCCCCTGCATTAGCAGGAAGATTCTCAACCACTGCACCACCAGGGAAGCCCCTCAAATAATCTTTTAAAAAATGTTTTTGTAGTAATATTGGGTTGGCCAAAAAGTTCGTTTGAGGTTTTCCCTAATAGCGTGTGGAAACCCGAACGAACTTTTTGGCCAACCCAATATAAAGGGTCTAATAAGTAAAGCAAGGACATCAGATAGGAAACAATTACAGGAACTATCAGAGAAATGTGTCACTAGAGTATCAGTTGAATCCTGGATCCTTCTCTTCCAATTGCGTGGCCTGCAGCGTTTGTTAGCCTTTCTAAATCTCCTTCCCCTTACTTGTAAACTGACACAGTAACACCTTTCTTGACGTAGCATTATAAATTATGAAAAATAATTTGTATAAAACCATTAGCATGGTGCAAGTTTTGAAGAGTAAACATATAAGTGGATGCTGTTAGTACTGATTGGAATAATATAGGTTAGCAGTATTAGAGGCTTGAATAAAATCAGTTTGAGGATAATGAAGAAAAAGTATAGACATACTAAGGAAGCCCCTGGATAGGGGAAGGAAAAGGAGGGGTCAAAATTAACCTTCTGGGGAATTATGTCAGTAACCCAGTTTGGAATTATATGAAAAGGAACCAATTTTGGAGTTAGATACTTAAGAATTTGTCTTACCTTGGAAAATTATTAAAATATTTGAGGTATAAAAATGTTGGAATCTGACCCAGTACTGATGTGAAAATATGAAAAATGGGATGTCTTTGGAGTGTACAAAATATGTAAGACATAATGCTGTGCTAGTCTGGGCTTATAGGTATGGGAAAACACGAAGTGAAGAAGAAAGAGGAGAAAGTATATCTAAATATATGACTGAAGGAAGGATTGAAGGAAGGCAGTTAAGATCTGCCCTCCCCTTTTTTGTATATGTCCTTTGAACAGAATATTCTAATCATCCATTAGTGTGTGAAATCCATTTTGGCACGAAAGATACAGCTATTGCTGATGAAAAACTCATATTTTCTAAGGAATTCAAAGCCATTAAAATATCAAGGGAATAAATTTCTAATAACAGACCCAATTTGATCCTAATTGGTTTTAATCAATACTCTGACAATGCTAGCTTCCTCCCAACTTTCAATTTTGTTCCCTTTAGCAGTTGTCTCTCTGAGCAGATATGGTGTGTGGGCACAGCTGCAGCCCCCTCTTTCCATTTAGGTCTTCCTTCTATGTAATCTGGAATGCCTGTCAGTGTTCTTCACCATTGTGCACTTTTTTTCATTCAATGTATTATGTCTCCATAAATAACTTGCTAATTTCATGTTCTTGTCTATGATGTGGTAGCATGTCAAAGAGGTTTTTTAGTCTGTAAACAAATTATGTCTATTACTTTACCCCTGTCAAGAACTCATTGACTCTCCTGCCTGATGAAAGTTAATTGGTTTGTTAAGTCTGACATTCACCTTTCTTTTTATCAATCCATGCCAAATTTTTCCCATATCATTCTGTACTTGCTTAAGTGTTTTCATATTGTTTTCCGTAATCTTTTTACCCAATATATTTCTTCTCACTAGAGTTACAGTTCTCCTTTTAGGGGCTTAATATCTATTGAGCTTCTGTCCATAAGAAGAAAATATCTGGCTGAATTCACTCAATTTGATATTTATATTGTATTTTAGGAAATGAATGTTCCCATGTTCTGATTTTGTTAAATTAACATTTGTTAAGTGGAGCATAGGATGCCAGATGGTGAATCACAGTTTAACGACAGACCAAAAGAGAAATTGAAATAGAGGTTTATTACTCACAGGTCCTGGGGGAAGCGTGGCATGCCTCAAGGGGCTACATGGGGAGGTCAAGGCAGAGTACAGACAGAGCCATAGCATCTGGGGTACATGCCTTTACTAGGGTCCTTGGACAGAGTGCTTTGGGGTTCCAAGGCTAAAGCCAGACTGGTCAATTCAAACCAAAAGAGTACAGCTTTGGTAAGTTGCATGGGGGTCTTACCTAAGCACAAGGGAAAGCCCCTGGGAGGCTGGGTGACTGTTGATCACAAGGGCAGTTGGAAGAGTCATATCAGGAACTTAACATTTGCTTGTGACTCTGAGCTCTTATCTAAGGCATGCATTTACATGAGGGGCTAGTGTTGGTTTAAGAGCCCTGCAGGTCACTTGGCCAAACAAAATGGACGTCAAGGCAGCAATACCATGAAGTAGCTTAGCTAAACTCTCAATAGCCCAAAATAGGAAAAAATGTGATTCAAGACAGTGGGTTCTGTCAAATGATCTAATTACAAGTGAATAAAGTTCTTATGAAATTGAAAGTTACATACTTACACATCTCTTAGAAATGGAAGACATGGAAGACAGGAAGGCTCTGGAAAAGCCAGTTTCAACTAATATCTGCCCATGAGTCCTGTGATATATTACATCATGCTCCTTGACAGTGACCTCCATTCAACAACAGCACCATCAGAAGTTTCCCACAGTGATCAATTAAGGGAAAATGTGACTTCTAGATATATTCTCTCAGTTATTTTAGATGCTAAAATTATACTTTCTAGACATTATAATTTTTATTAGACCCTCATTTTAACTTAGTGAAATAGGATACAATATACCATTAATCCAAAAACATGACATTATGAAGTGATCAAATGTTGTGAAGCTGTATTAAGCTTTCTATCTAGTATGAATTATATCTGTAAAATGATATCATGGTCATTTAGAACCAGCAAGCAGACCTAAATAGCATAGAACAAGTAATAAATTATGGCTGAAATGGGTAATTCTGAACAATGAAGTAAAATGGAACAATAAAATATGTGTTTAATGATTGACAGGAAATCAATGAAGAATAGACGTGGCCATTTGGCAGCATGCTGAAGCATTATAAATTTTAGTAGAAATAGTATAATGTTAATTCTATTCATTTCACAAATTGTAATATATTTAATCAAATTAATTCAACATCTGTTTCATACAAAATACTATTCTAGTTATTGGGTAGGAGAAGAAATATTTTCCCTACCTTTAAGAAGAGGTATGAATGTGCAGAAATAATATACAGAAATTAGCAAAGAGCAGGAGGAAGAGCGAGAGCTGAATATGGTCTAAGAATACAGCCTAAAAATGGGTGTGGTTAGTTCCAAGTTCTCAAAATAGAGCATAGACATTTTGGTTTGAAGGGGTTGCTTTAAAATCCTCATCCAGTGAAAGAATTTCAGATAGAATATCTCCTCAAAACACTATCAGATCCTGCTGCTTTTATTAATGATTGGATTCTAAACTATTGGCCAGACCCCAAAATTCACCTTTAAATTTCATTTTAACACAAAAATTAATAAAACAAACAAACTATATCCGTAGAAAATAATGAGAAAATAGCTAGATGACATTTTTAGAAGAGAAAGAGAAAAAGTATATACACATACAGTGTTTGTTGTTTCTTATTTTAAGAAATCAGTCATAGACACAATAAAGAAAAAGTGACAACCATCATGCATAACACATTTTAGTGTTCTGATATCCACTGTCATAAATTATATTGATAAAAATCAAAGAGGATAAATCAGTGTTTATACTTTTGATGCCAGAGCATTTTATCAACTTTTCAACAAATCTTAGAAGAATTTGATAGGGATAATACATGATTCTCACATAATAATCTGAGAATGACTAGTACCTATATATTTCTTATTTATTCACACAACAAATATTGTTGTATATCATGTACCAGAAACTTTGTTGGGCAGTGAGAGTATATTAGTCTGTGGTATTACTGATATAATGGGAGAATAACAGAAGATGACAAAAATAAATGATGGAATTTTAAAGCAGAATGATGGCTTGGAATGAAGAGATAGTAAGTAAGCTAGATAGGAGAAATATTACTTTTAAGGGAAATTGTTGAATATAGAAAAGTTACAACATTCAGGTGATCAAATCAGTTTCAGATGTATAGGGTGTGGTGAGGTGTCCAGAATCCCATTCAGTATGCATTACATTTAGTCCTCATGTTTCCTTAGGCATCTTTTGGCATTGGTAAACACCTATATTCTTAAATTAACATCCAATAGTTTAAAAATACCACCCCAAATACTCTCACTATAATTATTATAAATGATTATTCCAAAGTTTTAAATTTCCATAGTTTAATCAGAATGAGCTATCACCTTAAGTAACAGATAGTATGTAGATTCCATAATAATAGTAATAAACCCTTTTTCTTCTTAGTTACCTTCTTTCCTTCCTGTTTCTCTTTCCTTTTTCTTTCTGTTTTCATTTATTCATTCATTTCTTTCTTTTTTTTCTTTCTCAAAATATTAACTGACTGCCAACTGCATCAGATATCATTCCATGCTATGGGAATTTATCCAACAACAAAGCACTAGAAAAACTTGCTTTGTGGGGGCTTACGTTTTAGTGAGTAGAGAGAAAATGTAAAAAATGAGCATAATTATTAAATTACATAGTACTCTAGAAAGTGATAAATGGCATGGGATAAAATAGTGCAGGGTAAGGAAGATTGGAAGGGAAGGAGTAGTCAAAGTCCTCCTCAACTGACATACAAGGAAAGAGGTGAAGGAAATCAAGGAGTGAGCCATGCAGATATCTGGAGAAAGAAACAAGAGCCACTACAAAGACTTTGAGTCAGGTGCTACCTGGAGTATGTGAAGAATAGATAAGAATTCTGGCACAGGTGACTGGAGAAGAGGAAGGGAGCAGGCAACAGGCAGTACTGTCAGCAAGGTAACAGAGGGTCAAATCTGGTAGATCCTTGAAGGACTCTGTAAGGATTATAGCTTTAACTCTAAGAAATGTTGAGAAAATTTGGAGAGTGGAGTAGAACTGTTCCATGATCCATGATAAAACAGAATCATCTGTGCTGTTCTGCTGGGAGTAGACTGTAGGAAGCAAGAGTGGAAGAAGGAAGAATGTTAGGAGATTACAGTAGTAATCTAGGCCAGAGATGATGGTGCTGTGGAAATAACTGTAGGAGCAGTAGAAATGTTTAGGGGTGGTCTAGCTCTGGAAATATTTGAAGGTAGAGCCACACCAACTTTCTCATAAATTAGATGTGAGGTATAGAGAAAGCAAAACGTAAAAGAGGATTCTAAGGACCTGAGTCTAAACAACTGTAGGGCAGAGTTGCCATTAATATGACAAAGACTAAAGTAGAGCAGGTTTGTGGCAGGAAGGCAGAGTTAGGAGTTCAGTGTGGGGCATGTTGAATATGAGATATCTATTAGACATCCAACGGGAGCTATTGAGTAGACAATTGAATGTATGTCTGGAGTTCAAGGTAAAGTTCTAAAACATGGATATAAATTTGGTGCCATTGGCACATAGATCATATTTAAAGCCACAAGATTTCATGAGATCTCCAAAGAAGTAAGTGTTTAATATGAATAGGTGGAAGCACTAAGGCCTGTGGCCTTCCAAGAACAACAAGTTTGGAAAACAGAATTACTCCTAAGGCAAGAGGAAAACCCAGAGAAGTTGTGTCCTAGAAACCAAGTGAAAAACACAGGGCTTCGGGGAGAGGCAAGTGATCAACTGAAGCCATTAACACATTTACAATTTTGAACTGAAGTATTATAAGACATAGTGAGATCATTTAAAATTCACTGTAAAAGTTGAGTTGTATGGAGGAAAAAGTATGGGTTTTGGACTTACAGACTTATGTAAATACGACTCTCCTCTCTGCCACTCAGGCTGTGCCTTGGGGAAGTTGCATAGCTTCTTTATACCTCAGAGTCCTGAGGAAAGCATTTCCTCTGGTTTTTCTCTGAAGTTGTTTGTCAGTTTCCTATATACTGTCAGGCTACAATAGACAAAAATACTGTTCAGTAACTCTTCAGATTTTGAAAATGTTTAATTTTAGCTCTGACTTAATAAACCTTTATTTATTCCTCCAATAAGAGTAGAATCACATTTATGAATTGGGGTCACTTTGAAAAACACACACACATTTTTGACTCCTTTTTCTCCCTGACCTGGCCTAGGTGTCTGCTATTTAACTATACCATGGCTGCAAGTTATTTACGGGGATCATATGCAAAACCAAATGTTTTGTTTTGGCTGCGCTGTGTGGCTTGGGGGATGTTAGTTCCCCTCCCAGGGACCAAACCTGCGCCTTCGGCAGTGAAAGCACAAAGTCCTAACCATTGGACCGCCAGGGAATTCCCAAAGCAAATGTTTTATGAGTACTAAGATGTATGTCTTTGTAACCCTAATGGGTTCTTTTAAAATTCACTACTTCCACCTATCTAAATGAAATGGGAGAGAGAAAACTATGAAAAAGCACAGCTGAAAAACTGGTGACCAGGTGCTGTATTTACAAGATGGGTTAATTTGTAGTTGGAAAATGGTAGGATGGTTTTGTAACTTACAGCCCCAGGATCCATAACTTGAGATTCTTTTTAGCAATGGAGACAACCAAGAATACAGCAAACACGAGGAGGGATACCTTGGGAGGCAGGAATTCATTCAAAATAAGTGTTTTAATTGATTGAGGTCAGTTTTACATACTTCTGAATTGTCAGTTAGGATATTCAGTTTTATGTCCACATAAAATATTGCATCTCATGTATTTTCCTCAAACTCAGCAAAAAGTAGAAACTGTCCTAACTGAAAGAGCACATCCTCACCACTTAGGAGCTTAATAAGTCATGATTTTTCTAATGAGGAAGAGACCTTCCTTAACTTTAGTGATAATGTAGATTTGGGGTCAGAGGAATAAACGTCTTATTACATGGAGAGAAGAGTGATATCCATCAAGGAGAAACTGGAGTTGAGTAACCAGCAGGTTAGTGTTGACATTTGTAGCAAACCAGAGGGATAAGTATCTTAGCCCAAGTCAATGGTCATCATTTTATTTAGGGCGAGCCCCTAAAATGGTAGCTAAAGCCACCAAAGCAGTGAGACTTCATATGGTCAGCTATCCAAGAGAACATTAATGGAACTCAGAGATTAATCAGCCATAATTTGACCCTGATTAAAAAAGAGGTTTAAAGGTATTGGAGCTTCAGTGATTACATTGATGGGAGCTTATATTTAATTGCTCTTTTCTATGTTTCTTAAGATGGATGTTGGGAAAATCTATGTTATGTTTGTGTGAAAATTTGTATCAGCATCTTATTTTTTCTGTTGTGAGTCTTTGAGGTAAGTTACAAAAATCATAAAGCCAATGATCTGTTTCTCTATCTCTAAACAAGACCAGATAAATCATTTCAAACAAAATGTAAACATATTCTAAGAAGACCCCTAAGTAAACAATTCCATCCCAGGCAACTATGACCTCATATAGTAGAAACTTAATAAATATTGAATGACAAATTGAACATATTCATAATCAACAAACTTCAACATCAGGAAATGTTTCCTCATTGCTGCCTTAGTCTCTCCTATTTTATTTCTTCTTATTATGATCTCAGAAAATGTAGAGAATAGCTAGCCATCAATCTCTGTATAATATCTGTTCTGTACATGAAAACTATTATTAAATTTCCTTCATGATCCTCAAACCCATTTAGTCTTCTCTTCTGCAGGCTAAATAATTCATCTCCTTCTTTTATTTTATTCTTATCTGAATTTCTTGCATTAGCCAGGAGGAGAAATGCTGAAGTCACAGGGGATTTTGAACCCAACATTCCTTAAATATGTTAAGAGTAATAAGAAAAGAGCAGTGATGTGTGGAGATAGCAGTACTAAAACATGATAACGAACAGAAATTTTCAAAGAAATTGCTAACATCTGAATAATTTTATAATTTGAGTTTTCTGTAAGACACAAAAGAAAAGATGTTCAGTGAGGGAGAATAAAATGTTTGTGCTTAGTCTCTATTCTTTAACTACATGTACTCTGATTCCACAGTTCCTCAGAACTCCTAAAATCTTAGGTTCGTATTCAATACCTGCTAATGGTCTCACTCTGTAAAATGACAAATGCCTTGGAGTCTTCTTTATACAAGTAGATTCCTCTCTGAAGACTATAGAAAAGAAAAATGGTTCATAAATTTCTGATGGCCTCAGAGAAAAAAATCTTGAATTCCATTCAGAGAAGTTAAATATAAAGAATGCAAGCTATTTATCAGCCTGACACTCATGTTTAAAGGAGTGAGACATGCAAAGTTTTTGGTTGTGAAAAAGCTTTGCTACTGAATTCTATCCAACATTCTAGTTCTGTATAATATAACAGAAGGGCATCTTGAGCTGGTTTATGCCATGAAGCAGTGGATTCAAGAGAAGTTAAATGTCTTTTCCTCCAGGATACTGAGAATAAACTGCTGACATTACCAAACTGGTTCCAAAGTTAATACAGAAGATTGGACAGCTGCAACTTGATCGCCCCTGTTTTAAGAAAGAGTGGCACCATCACATTAGAACTTCACTAGACAGCCCTTAAAATACTAAAGCTTTAACCTATAATGTGATTACTTTATTCTAAATATTTTATTTGAATCAAATGTATTAGGTATAGCAATCTCATATCCCTTCCAGACATATAAAGATTTCTTGCCTTAAAACGTAGAAAGATTACCCAGGAGACCTGTCATCTTTACAGTGAAATACAAATAATATAATTCAGGCATTTACCTCAGCCTAAGTTCTTAATAGTACTTCATTGACCCAAATGGTATGCATGCGTCTCAATTTTAATTTTATGTCTTAATTTGCAGTCTGATTTAAAGAGTCATACTCCACCAAGCTTTTGAGGAAAGAGGAGTGTCTCAAATTTTGCAGTATTGTCATTAGTGAGGGACTGAATGGATAACTGGTTTTCTGCAAGACATGTTTTCCCTAGGGAACGCACTCACTCTGGTTAATCAACTGGCAAACAAGACACCTAGGGTTATCTCTTTACCACCCTATTGCCCCATCAATAATGTACAGACTGTCACTAAGTAGTCATTTCTCCCTTCTGGGCTGAATTTTGAGAGGTGAATCATGTGGGAAAAAATAGGAGTTATAGTGTGGAGACTGTGGGTCACACTGTAATCTCAAATACATGCTGTGCTATTCTGCAGACAGTCCATCAAGATACGTTCCAAGGCGTGAACTGGTGCCTACAAAAATATATAGGCTGCGACCACCAAACTCATTTCATTAGGACCTTTCAAGGTTAACATTATAATCATGCTTCAGGGCATAAACTGATCACCAGCTGAGCTCAGGAAGACATTTTACTTCTGTGAAAAGTGTCCCCAGTGGGTCAGTTGCATTGCAGGTACATTTTACCTTTTGCAAATATTTCTTTAGCCATACCAAAATTTTTTTCTTATCTTTATCTTTGTCTTGCAAATTAAAGCTTAAATCAAGCAATACTAATTTTAGGTTTTAAATAACTCCAATCTGAAGTGTTCTTCTTTTCTTTTTTCTTTTTTGTTATTGTTTCCTAAATTTCCAATTAGTTATATATATATATACACACACACATATATATGTTTGTTTACTAACAAATTTACTTGAGAACTATGCATTAGGATTCATTATAATTATCTCATAATGGAAGTTTTATTTAACTAAGGACACTGAAAATACTGCCAATAGTTAACAATTTCCATTGTCCAGAAAGTTTCTGATGTTTAGCACCAAATATTGGATACTGCATTAGTGTAGTATATTTCTGATGGTCCAGGTCACTCACCTGGTCAACAGCATGAAAACATATACATGATCCCCATCACCAGCTCCTACTTATGGCACTTTGCACAGAATGCCAGCAAAAAAGTCCTTCTTGGAGTGACATCCTTCAAACATTCAGCTCCCATCCATCACAGGAGTATTAAGGCAGGAAGGTGAGGAAACAGAGTTTGGGTCTCCATAAACAACTGGACAGCATGGAGAAGGAATATGAACATTATTAGCATGTCATACTGGTGTTGTTTTAATAGGATTCATCTGGAGTTTCTTGCTCATTATATGCTCATTTTGATAGGTGCTCTCTTCCATCTGTTTAGGATCTGGAGATTATTAGATACATTCAGAGAAAGGAACCACCCTCAAGCAGATTTTTGATCTTCCAGTAATGCTATCGCTGAGAAGCCATAACCCTAACATTGTTTTTAACCATACAGGGGATATCACCTACATCCCCACAACCTGCTCAGCTTGAAAAATCACCTAGAGCTGTAGTTAATGACTTCTCAGCGGGGCCTATCTGCTGAGGCAGTAAAGCACTGACCCAGACTGCCTGGGTTCAAAACCCACCTTCACCACTTAATTAAGCAATCACTTAGCTTCTCTATACTTCAGTTCCAGCCCCATCCCCAGACACATCTGGGGATAAACCACAAGGTCAGTGTGAGGATTACATGAGATAGTTCAGAACAGTGCCTGGCATACAGTAGATACTCAATAAGTGTTTACTGAATAAATGGATGTAGAGTACATCGGCGTATACCTGGCTCGTAGCAAATACTCAATTATTTTTGTACTTTTATCATAACTTTATATTAGAAATCTTGATCTTATTTGGGGGTAGAGCCAAGCAAACCTTGTCTTGGCAGTGGCTTTGCTGTGCACATCAAAAATCCTGGAATTTCAGAATGGGAAGGGGGAGAATATCAAATTGCCTAAAACTAATTTTCTTAAAATCAATTGGCATAATGATCTATTTACCTAATGACACATTCATCTAAAATGTTCACTTACCAAATATACAACTTTTCATGTGTACTAAAATAGTAGTGGCTTGGAGGCATTTGTATAAACTTTCATAGTGACTATTTTGCCGACCTTTGAGGATTTTCAAGGCATTTCACCCAATTAAGACTAAATGTTTAAAGTGTTATAAAGTAGATTTTAAAAGCCCACTATATGCTAAAAATGCTTAAGAGTGGCATCTTATTATATATGAAATGCTACATCTATGACAGATTTTTATTAGGAATATGATCATTAGGCTAATGGGTATTTGGGCAGATTGGATATTAGGAGAATTGGTTTTAGGTGAACCACGCTCAATCTCTCACGGGGTCGGGATGTGAGAGCAGTGGCACGTTTTTGCCTGAGTCATTTTGTTGACTTTTCTCTGTGACAAGGTTCAGCTCTGAAACGAGATCTAGTCTGACAGCTTTCAGCTTCAGATCCATGACAGATTTCCAGACCTGGAGCCTGCTCACCCACCTTGGTTGACCCTATGACAAAGTAGCAAATCTGTATTCTGCACAGAATTGACATGGCCACAGAAATCCATTTTGCCCTATCTATGAACTCACAGTGGTACACATGATTTAATACAACAGCTTCTTTTCATTTTACCTGTTTTGATAATATATATTTTATATCACACATCTCCTCTGATAATAGGCTGTTTTATAACCAGTTCTTCTTCAAAAATAAGAAAGATAATTAAGATGCAGAGGTATGGTAAGTTTGCCTAAGAAAAGAGAGTATGGGAGAATATGCAAAAGGTATGGGGGACATGTACAATTTCTATACACAGGAGTCCTAAGATACATGTGAACTCACAGTGCTTCTAAAATGGCAGCCAACACAACAAACCTTTCTTTGAAATCAGTTTTACTTTCATTGATTCCGGCTCTCATATGGAACAGTCAACGCTCTGCTGTTGCTACTTCATAAAATTTTTCTTCAGTTGTACGTGTACTATAAAGGCAAGGAATTTTCATCTTGATGAGAATGTTTACATTTTCCTGAACTCAAAGGAAGGTAAACAGCATACTAGGTGCACAGAGTTTGTTTAAAGTTCTGCCTGCCTATATAATAAGGCAAGTGTGTCCGTCATATCATGTAGTAACTAGTGGTGTGGAAACTGACATCTGCCAACCAGTAATGCTGGTCATACTTCACTGCTGCCCCAACTGCTCACAGTATGGTTCAGCCTGCCACCCTGAGCTCCAGCCAGCTGTCAAGGCTGCCACAGCTGCCATCTTATTTACTGCCATAAGCTTTCTTGGCATTGTGGACCCAGACACTGCTGAGATGGCGCCTGTCATTGGCTGTAAAAGGCACAGGGATGAAAGACTCTGAGGAACCCTGGGAAGGTGCAACATGTTTGAACCAACTGACAGTGGAACCAGTAGGCACTGAATTCTCCAAGGTTGTTCTTTGTTGACTGATAAGATTGGACAAGTCACAGTAGGCCCCCCAGAACTCCTATTCAGAGCTGTTTTAATTGAATGTGTCACTGACAAGGGACAATCACTTGGGCTGTGGCATCTATTCCAAATGAAACAATTGTTTTAAAGTAATTGGTCTGACAAGAAGGCTGGCAGCCATTGAGGATAAGATGCATGTGTTTCTATGAGAAGAGACAGAAAACACGCTCCCTGTAATTGCCAGGGCTAACCTTTTAAACTTTTCCCTTTACTTCTCATGAAACAAGTCCTTCCAACACCTCTGATTTGAATAAATATTGAACAATTCTAGGGACACTACTTTGCTTTACATGTTTTTTATACACATAAGAGGCTCATTTTCAGCTTGTTTAAACTAACCAGTCACAACAATTTGTAATGGATTTAATAGGAAAAAAAGCGGAAAGGGTTAATTTGTCTCCGAACTTCTTTGCAGATCTCACTGTTAGCAACTCTCGATACAAGGGCTGCAATTATGCTCTGTAAGACAGAAGGTCAGTTCCATCAGCCAGTTAGCACGGATTGAGCCAAATTTCCCCAGTATGTACATGGTTTCCCAGGAGACCGCCGAGTCTGCAAGAGCCAAAACCATCTAGGCAAGTGGTGTTTAGCCATATAACACACCTAGGCCACAACAGAATATATAGCACATTAGAAAGAGAAGAAACGATATGCTCTAACCCACAATCATTGCATACACTCTAGTCCAGATCATGCCCTATTATAGTGGTAAAGAAAACCAATATTGCTATAATATTTTGCAAAATATTTCACATGTATTATCTCGTTTGATCTTCACAATATCTGAGGTAGGAATTATCTTTAGCCATTTTATATATAGGAGGAATGAAGCCCACCTATATGACTATGTGGTGGAAGTTAATAGAAAGCAGTATTTTTGACTCCAAGTCATCATTTTTCTAGCACACCACAATGACTGACTCCATCTTCAATCTGCTTTTATTTTTGCTGTATTGAATATGCCCTTCCTATGAAATAACATCTAGCCTAAAATTTTAACTAAAATATGTAAATTGGGGAAGGAGAGGGAATTTACTAGTCTTTCTCTAACACCTTCTTTTGTGAATCAGTTTCCACTAAGTCACAAGGCACGTAAACATGCATGTTCTTAGTGATATTGCTTACTCTTAATACCTGGCTCTTGACATCTAATAGCTGTAGGAGCTTGGGAAATTTACTTATTTCTCTATGCCACAGTTTCTTCATCTATAAAAAGAGTATTAATCCATTCATTCATTCATTTTTACATTTATTCAGGAAGTATTATATACCAACAGAATGCAGGAGACTGCCCGTAGGTCCTAGGGATATAACAGGGAACAAGCCAAATACAATCTCTACTTAGATTACCAGAGAAGATAGTCAGTTAACAAATAGTAGATATATTCATCGGGTAGCAATACCCAGTTACAAATGAAGAAGAACAGAGTTGGTTGGAGGCTAGAGAGTGATGGCAGAGAAAAGAAAACGATGCTATTTTAGATAGAATGGTCACAAAAGGCATCTTTTAGGAGATGACGTTTGAAGAGAGATCTTTCCGTGGGAGGGAATTCTGTGAAGACAATTCCAGGCAGAGAGAAGAACAAGTACAAAAACCCTGAAGCAGAACATGCCTGTGTGTGTTCACGAAACAACAAAGAGGTATATGTTGGGCAGAATGAGAGAGGAGGAGGAAACTGGCAGACATTAGGTCAGAGAAGTGACCAGTGATTGCTCAGGTAGGGCCTTGGTGGTCTTCAGCAGGACTTCTGACTTAGGTCTAAGTACGATGAGAATCATTTGGTGTTTCTGAGGCCTGAGGAATGTCACTCCAACAATTGTAGGATGACTAGGATGTAGGGAAACAGACAAGAACAGGGAAACCAGTTAGGAAGCAGTTTCAGTTAATACTGGAGAGAGATGACTGCAGATTGGACAAGGGCTATGGCCGTGGAGGTTGTGAGGAATGACTGTTCTTTACTGATGAATTGGAGGAAGGGTGGAAGGGAAAGATTAATCAAAGATGATGGCATTTGAATCAAGCTATTGGGTGAAAGGTGGTTCTAGTTACTGAGCTGGGACACATAAGAGGTAAACAAGTTTTGGGGGAATTAAACATACCTACCTCAAAGGTTTAACGTGAAAATAAAAGCATTCTGCAAAGAGCATGGTATATAATAAGTTTCAATAAACATTAGGTATTGTTATGATCATTATTATCATTACTAAATAAATCTTATTTCCTAGAAGCTCTCCGAGCTTTCCTCCCTATACTCACTATTGTGCCTTGGTCCAAGCCCTCATTATCTTGTACTTGGATTCTTGCGATGGCCAGCTGAGTTTCCTGCCTTTAGACTAGACTATATTTAATGTTTTCTTCACTGCAAGCAGAATAATCTTATCATGTTTCTTCCTTAGCTTCAACACTTCAGTGGCTCTCCATGGCCAATAGAACAAAGCTGTGACTCCTTAATTATTTGCCCCTCTTCTACTTCTCAGCAACTATCCTCCTGTTTTTCTCAGCCTCCAATAATATCAAAAAAAACCATGGGTACCCTAACATTGTAGGTGTGTATGCCTTCCTGCCTTTGCCCATGTCATGTCTCTTGCCTGGAATACCCTTTCAAGTCTCAGTGTATCTTGCAAAATTTTATTTTTCTGTTTAAATCCTAATGAGGAATCACCTTTTCCATTGAAGTATTTTATAAACGTTCCTAAAAGAGTGTATTATCATGTCTTGTACACAGTTCTATTACTGTAAATAGCACATTTCTTTTTCACATACAGAGAACTTTAACACGTATGTCTGTGTCTCTTCTTCACAATTGTGAAATCCTTAATGGCAAGGATATGTCTTTTTACCTATGAATGGGTGTTTGTGCAGTTAGTGGCATGTATGTATTCACCTTTATTTTTGTGACCTAACCTCAGTGGTTTGTGAGAAGAGGGTTTGCTTCATCACTCCTGGGTCTAGATGTCAGAGATGAAGAATGGAGCATTAGTGCACCTTCTACACTCTGCTGCCTAAGATCACCTGCTTACGACAGGTTTTAGGGTTTTACCTGACTTCTTTACTTTATTATGGATTTTCCAATGACATATTGGCTATTAACACTAGTGAGTTACGCTAAATTTGAAAACAACTATAAAAATGAAATGAAAGTGATGGTGGAAGTAACACTTTTTTCTTTGCTTCAAATAACTACTGCATTCTATCATGACTTTTTAATGTCTTGTGTATTCATCCTTTTCTCTCATCACTACCCCAAAGTATTCATATCAAACAAGCCTCTTTGTAGATTTTTAAAAATTAATTAATTTATTTATTTTTGACTGTGTTGGGTCTTCGTTGCTGTGCTCAGGCTTTCTCTAGTTGCGGCAAGCGGGGGCTACTCTTTGCTGCGGTGCACGGGCTTCTCATTGTAGTGGCTTCACTTGTTGCAGAGCATAGGCTGTAAGCACACGGGCTTCAGTAGTTATGGCATGTGGGCTCATTATTTGTGGCTTTCAGGCTCTAGATCACAGGCTCAGTAGTTGTGGTGCACCGGCTTAGTTGCTCTGCGGCATGTGGGATCTTCCTGAACCGGGGATCGAACCGGTGTCCCCTGCATTGGCAGGTGGATTCTTAAGCACTGCACCACCAGGGAAGTCCCTGTAGATATTTTTAAAATCATCTCTGCCTTGAAGCCTTTACACCTCTGCTATTTTAAATATTCTGTCTTGTTTTCTGAGACTGTAGGTCTAACACATGCGATTTATGAGTCACCTCTTCCTTGGAGTCTTTATTGTTCACTCTGGTTTAGATTGATATCTCCCTTCTCTGAAGTTACAACATTATCTGTACAACCTTCATTCGTTTCTAAATATGCATGGTTTCATGTTATTTTAGTACTATTTCATTTGTACATTTGTTATTTTTCCAAATAGACTTTAATACCCTTATTTGAAAATACTGTTGCATATCAGTTTTGCATCTCTCAAAGCCCATGGTACCATTTTGACCTCAGTACAGGTGTTCAATAATAGATGTTGAAATGAAGAGAGAAATGCATAAAATGTAGTGATCAAACCCATAATTATAATTATTTCAAGCTTACCTTAGTGAATTGTTGCATGATCTTAGACAGAACGTCTTTTTGAGGATCTCAAGGCAAAACGTAGAAAACACTTTATTTCCTTTCACCCATAACATGTCTAGGAAAATGAACTAAATTAAAACTTAAAATTTGATCATCAGCCGTAGTTTTTAGAGTTAGAAATGGAGATTCTAGTTGGAAAAGAAAAGCAAAACTCATTTTCCCTTCAATTTTATGAGTAATAAACTCACAGGTGATATTTTACCATGCAGGAATGAGGAAGCAGTAGCATCAGACCTTCCAGCTTCCATTTTTCAAGGAAAATGGGCCTATCTGAAAATAGTTGGCTAGTTTTTTAAGTGCTCCAAGGGCCAACATTTTGAGGGCCAAACAAAATGGACCTGAAGGCTGGGGGCCTTGTAGGCCCAGATTATACCACCTCTGTTTTCTAAGAACTACCAGAGAAACAAATAATTAGATTCATCAGGGTTAAGAGCTTTCAAGGACCCAGCAAAGTTGATATTATCATGGTAAATCCAGTATATAATGTAACTGCATTCCATCCTCGGTTTTCACTCCTGAAACAACAAGTTTGGGGGAGGGGGGGAGGTTTGAAAGTATTTCCTCCATTTGACACATATTAAAATGTGAAATAAAGAAACATATATTTTTTATAGAACATAGTCTAAGGACTGTTTCTATTGCCCATGTAATATCTAGTGTAAAGTTTCCTCATTAGACAATTTCACACTGTCTGGCTGCCCCCCCCCCCCCCCCGCTCCATTACTTCTTTGTCAAAGAAGTTTTAAAAATGAAAGCCCAAGACAAGAGGCATTTTAAATGAATTAAAAACTGTCACAGCTGTTCCAACCAACCTGGGAAGACATATAGCAAATTTTACACCCCTTCATGTTATTTTTTCTCAGGATAACTGTTGGCAAGTGGTCAGCCTGTCATGACAGAGTCCAATTAAAATTATATATCATTGCAAGTTTTCTTTTCTCTGTTGTCAATAATGGGATCCTTTAGACAGCCCTTCAATATCCACTGCTGGGCATTTTAATTTCCTGACAAATCTATCATCTGAAATTTGCCATCAGGAGTAGTCAGTATCTGAGCAGTAATAAAACAGCACAAATCCTGGTACTTTCCTTAGCATTGTAACAAAGAGATAATCTTTATAACATTATTGTGGCTCTGTATTCTTATAACCTTGCCTATGTCTGTGTATCACAGTGCTATAGGAATGAAATTCAGGCAGGGATTTGATAAACTTATGAAGGAATGTATAAATATATGACATCTTAGACCAATATTTCCAAATCTTCAAGATCTCCCTGGTCTCTCAAATTCCCATTATGTTATAATAAATCTCTTATACGTATTTAGACTATGTAAACAATAAAATTTTTATTCACTCACACAGAAAAGCATAATTTCCCAGAGAGTATATTGAGAATGAGGGCAGATAGTTAGAGGCAGAAAAACTACTAACAGAGGTCAAAGCCACAAATTTAAACAGTTAAGAATTTATTGTCTTTGAAATGTATATTTATCCAATTAAACAAAATATAATATTTTCCCTTGGAATGTACAGAAGTACTTAGGATCTGGGGATGGGGGCAGGTGAGAGTTTCTTATTTTTGAATTGTTACTTAACAAATCAAAGTGGAAGCCAGTAAATTTGTTACTATTAATACTAAACTGTATTAATAGCAGCAATGATCACAAAATATTTGGGGGAGCTATTTAGTTTGTTTTTTCAATAGTGATGAGCTGCTGAGGAAGAGATTAGTTAATAAATGGGATGGCTCAAATGTGAGAACTGCTAAGACATCAGCAGCACAGAGCAGAGTACATGCCACTGTTAAGGGGAGAACTGTGCCCCCTCCCCAAATGTTTATGTTGAAGCCCTAACACCCAGTTACCTTAGAATGGGACCGTATGTGGAGATAGGGCCTTTAAAGAGGCAATTATGTTAAAATGAAGCTCTTAGGGTAGGCCCTAATCCAATCTGACTGGTGTCCTTATAGGAAGAGGAAATTAGGATACAAAAAGTGATACCAGGGATGCTGTGCGCAGAGGAAAGACTATCTGAGGATACAGCAATAAGGCAGCCAACTGTAAGCCAAGAAGAGAGGCCTCAGAAGAAACCAAACCTGCCAACACCTAACCTCAGACTTCTAGCCTCCAGAACAATGAGAAAATAAATTTCTGTCGTTTAAGCCACCCATTCTGTGGTATTTTGTTATGGGAGCCCTCGTTAACTAATATATTAGGGAAGGCCAAGACTCATTAGAAATCAATGCAGTGGCATCCAGAATGGAACTGAGGAAGCAATGTTTGCTGCAGAAGTTTCCCCTACCCTACACATTTACCCAAGAGGAGCACAAGAGAGCAAGTCTGCATTTGAAGCCCTGTGTCTAGTGACCATAAGCTTAGTCACTGTTACATACCAAGCATCCCAATCTGCATTCTGGGATATAGCAATAAAAGGAGATAAGGTGATAAATCAGTTCTGAAATGGGGCAGGGTGGTGTTTAGTTCTATGTCAGGCAATTTGTACATGCAAAGAAGGACTCTTTGACAAGAGGCTGAGGTAAACTAAGCAGGATTTAGATCTAGGGTAAGAGGATTGACAGGAATTAATGAAGTACCAGGACCCTTAGGTATTGGTTGAGGTTTAGAACAGGGCCACCATCCTTGATTAGCACATAGAGTAGCATGGAGAACAGTGGGCCCAAGAATCACAGGAAGATAGGAAACGCTATAACCCAGAGGCTCAGTGAGCCTTGATTTTCTTCCACTTTACCATTCTCCTTAGCACTACACCAGATCTTTTACCTAGGTGGCCACAGACAAGACGTGGAGACAATGGAGCATTGGTAGAGGGGTAAGGTGGGTTCATGTAAGTGTGTGGATTTATTCAAGGATCCATTGATCATGGTTCAGTAAGAAGATTCTAGGTCTGGGGGAACTTGACTTAATAAGTTTATCATTTATTCATTCAAACACTCATTTAAATGCCAGTATTTGTGGAGTAAACACAATAGCTGAGGCTTCTTTCTGCCACAGTTAATTCAGTAACTGATACTGAAGATGGGGTGGCAGGGAAGGTTTAGAGAGGGAGGTAGAACTTGAATGTAGTGAGTTATAGGGTAAGAGGCAGAGAGGTAAAGGTGTAGATTACATTTACAGGGAAATATAAACTATATGACTTAGTTGGAATGAGGAGCATGAATAGTCTTGCAGATGAAGGGCAGGGGAATGTCAGTGTGGACTGAGACTTTGTGCTCTGTAAAAGCACTGGAGAAAAGGCAAGCATTGAAGCCAGACATCCTGAGCAGAGGTTTTGAATTAAGAGATTAGTACAGCACATTTTTCTGAAACAGAAAACCCATTGATCCTACTTGAGGGACGTGATTAGTCGAAGAGCAAACAGCATTTGAAGGTGTTGATTTCCCCAGGAAGGAGACTCTGAGATGGAGCGTGCACCAGGGGTGTTCTCAGGATCAATAGCTGTGGCAGGACTAAGCAAAGTGAGGATCTCTCGGTTTGGAGGCTGTCTCAACAAAGGCCTCAGCTACCCAAGGGGAAGCTCTGAAGCTAAGATGACCCTTCAGAGTTGTATCAAAGGGGACTGAGGCTTTATAGTCTCATGTTGACCTGTCAATTGAATGCAGACTTTCCCAGGAAGGAGGGTGATTTTGGACAAACCAGATCTCTCCAGCTGAGGGCAATTTCCAGAGGACCCTGACTGCCAGGGGGATCAGCTGGCAGCTGGGAGATTCAGTCTTTGAGTTCCGAAAGGAGACATGGGAAATAATGCAACATCCACTGCCATTTCACTCTTTGTGCCTCTCAGATACAGTTCTTTGTATAAATTCTTGGAGCAAATCTTCTAGAACTCTGGTGTACCTATTTTCCTTAGGAAAACTTAGAAGAGGAAGGTTAGTGGGACAAACTCTGCCCCACTGGTACAGCTGGTTTCAGGACCACAAATTATGCTCAGGTCTCCCATCTATACTACTTTCTAGATTTTTCTATCCTCGGCTGACACTCCTCGTCTAGGTGGCTTACTGAATGATGTGACTGTGACACTCATCCTTATGGGATCTGAGCTTGCCCTTTTTAGGCTGTGGTTTCTGCACTAGTCAATTTACTGTCAAAGCTGAGCAAGGAAGTAGCAACAGGTACTAAAGTGAATCACCTGGTGCCAAACACTTTCCTCCCTGTCCCTCCTGAGTAACATCCGGGTCAGTTATCCTTGCCAGGATGGTGAGTTCTCCTCTTGTCCTCTTGTCTGAGGAGCCCAAAGTCCTCAGGAAAAGTCAAAACTTATATAGTTCAGTGGAACTTTTGGTATGTGTCCAGGTGTAGGCATCCCTGCTTTGGAAATTAGAATCCTTAAACCCACAAAGCCCAGTGTTACTAGAACAAGAAACTCAAATTTCCCAAGTGAGTGACAGAAGTGATGTGAAACACAGTCACTCTTGCCTCCAGCCTTTGGTTCCTGGATCCATATATTCTAGCTATTGGAGAAACAGCACCTTCAGCGTACACTGAATCTAGGATGATGGTGCCCCATGTTTACAAAATACTGTCTGGTGCTGTAGTTGTGCTTTCCACAGACTAACCCATCATTGTGTCAGGCTAGAAGCTTCTGGATAGTGTGGAATGTCATAGGACCAGGCAATGGGTTCCTGTTCTTAAAATTGGGCAAGGCATCATGAAATTTTATTGGGACAACTGTCCTAACCTCCTGACCATCATTCTTGACTGGTTTTTGTTATTTAAATGGTTGAATTATTTAGATACCCTTATTGGCTACCATATGTCTTTCCCCGAAGAAAGCCATGTTCTATTAACCATCTCCAAAACTCTCTGTGTGTCAAGCCACCCCATATCCTCCCTTCCACACTGTGACCTTGCCACAAATTACAATAATTGTATCCACCTAGATTATGTCAGTTAAGCCTCCCCACCTGGCCTTTATCACTTGGGAGTCCTATCATCCCCACTGATGTCAGAGAATGCAGTTCTGTAATGGCATATCTTACCACCTTCCTTGGTTTAACAGAGAAGAGGCATAAGTGAACTTCTTAGTGACGCTGATTCCCTTATCACCAACCTATCCCTTATTGTTTTGGTAAATAATGAACACTCTGGGTGCTCCTAAGGAACATAATCACTGGTGGTACATCAGACCTTACCTAGCATAGTTATTCTAGCATCCTTTCTTCTCCGTCTGTTATGACAGTTTTGGCATTTCTACCTCACTTTGTGTTGTTGCTTGATTATTTTCAGCTTCTGAGAACCATTCTAAGAAGTGTGTTGCTAAGATCTTTATTTGGGTGCTGAATCCTATATCCCATGACAGCAGACCCGTACTGTAACTTATCCAACTTTATGTTCTTTCCCTCCATTTGATATATCACCCTCAGAATCCAGTTCCATGAGTATCTCCTAGTTCCTACTGGTGTATATTGCCTACGTTCTACAGCTCCTTGGGAGTATATTTCTTTCTCTCCATTGGCAGGCACAGCACTTCCTGAGCCAGGTTATGTTGGAATTTATCCCTAATTATTGTCTTAGTGTCCAGAAATTGGGGTAGGGGAGATTCAGAAGGATTGTGGATATATGTGTCATATTGTCTTACAGGTAGAGGCCTCTGCATTTTCATCAAGCCAAGGGATACACCAGTCCTTAATAAGGAGACATGGACCATTTTGCCAAGCTGAGAGTTCAGGAATATTTAGAGATTCCTGAGTTTTTGAGCGCCTCAACACAGATGTCCCATTCCATAACTCTGGGCCCTGACTTTTGGGTGGCCGACTTAACTAGGTTTTGTACATAACTTTCTTAGGAGCTCTGTCATATTTATGATTAAGTCCTGGTCTGCAGATTTTTCTGTCTTCAAGCTTTAAAAAGTGAGAGCCTTTTTTTTTTTTGCCACGCCGTGCAGCATGTGGGATCTTAGTTCCCCTACCAGGGGTCGAACCCATGCCCCCTACATTGGGAGTGCAGAGTCTTAATGACTGGACTACCAGGGAAGTCCCAGTGAGACCCTCTTTATATTCTAGCAGGAGGACTCCTGACTTTTACACTCAGTTTTAATCCCCAGTTAGTCCTCTCAGCCTTTTTCATTATCCTCCTCTAAACCATCAATTGTACTTAGCAACACACATCCAATTTCCTTATCCTTATAGTTACTATTTCACCATTGTTCTCAAACACCTGATATACTGTCCCCATTAATGGAATCCCTTCCAGTCATATTGTTGCAATTCACCACCAATGAACATTTTGAGGATTGCATCTGCTACCCTAAGCCAGCAGCTATGCACACTCTACTTACCACCAGTGATGGAGTCCTCAGTGCCAGTGAGCTGAAGAATGATGGGCTTCAGAATCCCATCTTAGCATCTGCTTTCTTATATCATTATTAATACCACTCATGGAACCAAATGCTGTAGGTTGGGTTCTTCTGAAAGCAGATTCTGACATGGAGATTAGCATGCAGAAAATGTGTTAGGGAGTGTCCTTGGGATCAACTCCTAGTACAAAGAAAGGAAAGAAGCAGGATTGAGCAAGGGAGAAGTTATGTTGTTATATAATCCACATTAGACTCAGCTGACCCCTTGGGAAGCTCTGAAGCTGGAATAACCTTTTAGATTTAACCTGCTTGTGGCAAGGAGGCCAGACCTTTAATACATATCAATCGGTCATTGAGTGTAGTTGGCCTCTGAGAAAGGAATATGGCCTGGATTGAGACAGCTCTCTCCATCTGAGGGCAATCTCTGGAGAGCGTTTACAGATGAGGTAACCCACTCCTAGTAGCTGGGAAAATATGTCTTTCAGTCTTATAGATGTATTTGGGAAATGAATCATAGTGTTCACTACTGAGGAGGTCTAGAAAAGAAATGAATACTTTATAGGCTCATTTTGAATAAAAGCCCCTTTCTCTTCCTACCACTATTCACTTTGTATAATCACAAAATTTATTCAGTGTAACTAAATCTGAACTATCACACAAAAGAATGTAGAATTTGATGAAATTGTAAGAACACAACCCCATCAATGCTGACTCCTTAGCATTGTATTACAGGTTATAAAAAGGCAAGAGTTTACATAGAAAAAAAAAATTTTAATGTATGATGAACTCATAATTATGTAGATTACCATGAAAATAAGCAAAAATAGCAAAGAGGTTGCAATAACCAAAGTGAAAATTTATTGGAGTTCAAAGATATAAAAATCTTTTAGAAAGCTATACAGGAAGAGAACAAATAAAATATTTCTATAGGAGGATAGTTCATAGTTGAGTTGTTCACAACACAGAAGTTTCAAGGAGAAAAATGCTGCAGGTTATTAAAAAAAATAGATTGTTATCTGGCAGTAGGATACTGCTCCTAACTTATCACAAGAATCATAATGGAATGCTTGTTATAATGCATAACGGAATGCAGATTCCTAGTCCCATTCCAAACCTATCAGATGCTCTTAAATTGGGTGACCCCCAAAAAAGAAAACTGAGAAAAGTATTTGAGTAGAAATATCATATTTGTGGGGGGAGTCCCAGGAAGCAGTTATGGGCGTAGGGAAATGAAACAGGGAAGGAGAGGAAGCCAACAAGTTGCTCATTGCTGAGCATGTTACTGTTGAGCTGAGGCTCAATGCTGGAGAACTGTGGGACCATGTAAATAATTATAAATAGTTGTTCCATCCAAAGGGTAAGGAAGCTCTGGCTCCCATTAGTCATTGACTGAGGTCTATCCCCAGGAACATGAAGCTTCATTACTTCTTGCTCTGCATAGACAAGAAAGAGTACCCAGAAGGAGAGTTGCAAGTGCTCATAGTGGGAAGCAAGAGACATATGCCAGAACAGTGAGACCAAGAGTGGATATGGATGGGGTACTTACAGTGTCTGACAAACAGACTTTCCAGAAGAGGAGCCTGGAATTAGTATTTTTAATAAGATCCTTAGCTAATTCACGTGACCAGATAAGTTTGTACAACACTGCTCTATTATGTGCTAATGGAAAGTGACACAAATGTTAGAAATGGCCAACATAAAGATATTACAGGCACTCCTCACTTTATTGCACTTCACTTCATTGTGCTTTGCGGGTAATGCAACCCTGTGTTGAGCAAGTCTATCAGCGCCATTTTTCCAACATCATTTGCTCACTTCGTATCTCTGTGTCACATTTTGGTAATTCTTGCAAAATTTCAAACATTTTCATTATTATTAGTTTCTTAGGATCAGTGACCAGTGATCATTGATGTCACTATTATAATTGTTTTGAGGCACCACAAACTGTGCCCATATAAGACAGCAAATTTAATTGATAAATGTGGTGGGTGTTCTTACTGCTCCACACACTAGCCATTGCTCCATCTTTTTCCCTCTCCTCAGGCCTTCCTATTCCCTGAGACACAACGATATTGAAATTAGGCCAGCTTATGACCCTACAATGGCTTTTAAGTGTTCAAGTGAAAGGAAGAGTCACACGTCTCTCACTTTAAATGAAAAGTTAGAAATCATTAAGCTTTGTGAGGAAGGCATGTTGAAACCAAGATAGGCCAAAAGCTAGGCCTCTTACACCAATTAGCCAAGCTGTGAATGCAAAGGAAAATTCTTGAAGGAAAGAAATTAAAAGTGCTACCCCAGTGAACACACAAATGATAAGAAAGCAAATCAGTCTTATTGCTGATATAGAGAAAGTTCTAGTGGTCTGGATAGAAGATCAAACCAGCCACAGCATTCCCTTAAAGCAAAGCATAATCCAGAGCAAGGCCCTGACTCTCTTCAATCTATGAAGGCTGAGAGAGGTGAGGAAGCTGCAGAAGAAAAGCTTGAAGTTAAAAAAGGTTGGCTCATGAGGTTTAGGGAAAGAAGCCATCTCCATTACATCAAGTGCTGTTGTAGAAGCTGCAGCAAGTTACCCAGATCTAGCTAAAATAATAAAGGTGGTTATATGAGAAACAGATTTTGAATGTAGACAAAACAGCCTTTTATTAGAAGAAGATGCCACTTACTAGGACTTTCATAGCTAGAAAGGAGAAGTCAACGCCTGACTTTAAAGCTTCAAAGAACAGGCTGCCTCTCTTGTTAATGCAGCTGGTGACTTGCGGCGAGCCGTTTCCGACCAGCAGAATAACGAGCCGCCACACGCAAGATTCTTCTCGTATCACACTTTATTGGAGCACAGCTTGGTTGAAGAAAGATGGAAGGAAGACCCCGCAATCCTATAGCAGTCTGCTTATATAGGGATTAAGTACATGTGTCGCTCTGTGATTGGCTTTCGCCGATGGTGCGACTTGTGAGCCAGCATCGGATAGGTCGCTACTTTAAAACCTCATTAGTATACTTAGCGCAAGCGCAGTGGCCACAGGAAGGATGACTCAGCTTATTTCAGCTTCCTGCCGCGTAGCAGTTAGCTGACCGCGCCCTACATCTCCCCCTTTTTTATTTATTAGAACACCAAGCAGAATGTAGCCCGTACAAGTGTTCACCTCATGATGTGCTCACTGTTCGAGGGCAGTTTTCCGTTGGCATGTTTGAGACACCTTCCTGCGTGCAATGCCAACAAGGGCTGCAGGGTGCAAAGGCTGACTCAGAATAATGGCTGATTCCCTATAGAGGTGCAATGGCAACAAGGCCTCTCTGTGCAAGGGCAATCAGGACAATGGCTGACTCCCTATAGAGGTGCAATGGCGACAAGGCCTCTCTGTGCAAGGGCAATCAGGACAATGAATGACTCCCTATAGAGGTGCAATGGCAACAAGGCCTCTCTGTGCAAGGGCAATCATTTCGAATTATTCAGGGCGGAGAGCCAGGCTGCGGGAGAATCTCCTTCATTAATAGCCAGAAGTGCCTGAGTGAGCAGGACCCTATCTCGATGTGCCCTGATGCGCACACGACAGACCAACCAGAGACACAGCATAATCCCAAATACACAGCAGACTCCAAAGATTCCTACCCCCACCCACTCCCCAAAGAAGGAAAAGGCAGAAGAGAGCCAAGAGGCAAAATCTCCAAAGGCAACGGGCTCCAGCCCGGCAGCACTCAGTTGCACAATCTGAATAATCCTTTGTGGAATTCCAACTAATACAAAGACTTCGATTAAGAATCATCAGGAACATCCAGCTCAGCATCTTCTCTGAAGTTTTCTTCAACAATTCTCGTCAGTCTTGATGGCACCCAGATCGGATCTTGATCCTGCGGGGAGACACAAAGAGATCCCCTGGATCGAGTAATAACACGATCCGGGCCCTTCCATTGATTGGACAACACATCTTTCCACATCACTTTGCCATAATTTTTATGGTTTGTTGCCACATGGCGTTCAGCAGAGGTTTCTTTATCATCATTTAAATGTAAATAAGGCAAGTGAAAGTCTCTGTCTAGGGGTACAGTTCTCTGCAATTCCCCCTTTTTGTTTTATTAAGAGTTCTTCAAGCGTGCGATTTGTGCGTTCTATAATTCCTTGTCCTTGTGGATTATAGGGCAAGCCTGTAATATGAATCACCTGCATTTTTTGACAAAAAAGAGCAAAGCTTTTGGAATGCCTCTGGGGTTAACCCCAGTCTTTTGGGTAACAACTCTTCACAATATTCCTAGCCAAAGCTCTGGTAATGTTAAATTTTTTTTCTTAAGACTGTAGATGACACATGATATAGTCTAGCGCTGTTAGAGCGCGTGTGGAAATTAAATTAAAAGGACACATCCAAACAGGTTGAGAATCATCACAGCGTTCTAATTGTGCATTTGTAATAGCTTGTTCTACCTTTTGAAGTGCCTGATGGGCTTCTGGGGTCAATTGGCGTGGGGAATTAAGATCAGGATTTCCCTCTAATACACTAAACAAAGGTTTTAGATCCAAGCGGGTTAAAACTTAAATATGGCCGAATCCAATTCACATCTCCAAGCAACCTCCGAAAATCATTCAATGCTTCTAAGCAATTAGTCCCAATCTCAATTTCTTGAGGTACTATCTTATTCCCATGTACAGCAGCTCCTAAAAAATTTACAACATCTCCCTTCTGTATTCCCTCGGGAGCAAGAAACAATCCCCCATTCCCTAAATATTTAATCAAAACGCCTAAGGCCTGTTCAAGCAACTCCATACAAGGGGCTTTATCTCGACTATTCAAAGGAATAGAAAAGAAACAATCTTTACGCCATTTCCCTAATTTTTTTTTTAATTATTCCAGGGTGACTAGGAGGGTTCTAAATGCCCTAATTGTAACTGCTCATCCACTAGTTTGGATGCCGCCTCCAGCTTTTCCTTTGACAAAGGCCACTGAGGTACCCACACAGGTGTTGTGGTCCTCCATGTAATAGGAATCATAAACTCAGTGACCCTTGAGAAAAACCCAAGCCTCGGCGGTTTAAATTTCCGCGGGCTTCTATAGGGGCGGTCATGCCTTATAACTTACGTCTTATCCCTCTATTAGATATCAGGGGCGGAAGCTCTAGCCTCCGCAGGATTAAAATATGGTGGGCTAGCGAGTGGCGGCATGTACCAATGCCCATACCGCTCTTGTTCATATGCCGCGGCCGCTCCTTCTAAATCTTCCTCCTCTCTAGGATTTAATTCATCTTGAAACAAATATAATTCCTTAAACTCATCTAGAATTGGATATAATCCTGGCACCGTTTCTTGCTTTTCCTTTTGTTTTCTTTTTTCTCTTTTCATAATTTCAGGCCTATCTACCGTAGTCCCTGTTTGTTCATTCTCTGATGCGCTATCTTGAAAACATACCTGACTGGACTACTCACCGACGGTTCACTCCGTGTGTCGAGTTCTGAATCGGTCCTCCATGCAGGGCGCGAAGTTCCCGGGTTTCGGCACCACTTGCGGCGAGCCGTTTCTGACCGGCAGAATAACGAGCCGCCACACGCAAGATTCTTCTCGTATCACACTTTATTGGAGCACAGCTTGGTTGAAGAAAGATGGAAGGAAGACCCCGCAATCCTATAGCAGTCTGCTTATATAGGGATTAAGAACATGTGTCGCTCTGTGATTGGCTTTCGCCGATGGTGCGATTTGTGAGCCAGCATCGGATAGGTCGCTACTTTAAAACCTCATTAGTATACTTAGCGCAAGCGCAGTGGCCACAGGAAGGATGACTCAGCTTATTTCAGCTTCCTGCCGCGTAGCAGTTAGCTGACCGCGCCCTACAGTGACTTTCAGTTGAAGCCAGTGTTCATTAACCATGCTGAAAATCCTAAGAATTTCCCTTAAGAATTATGCTAAATGATTCTTCCTTTGCTCTATAAATGGAACAACAAAGCCTGGATGACAGCATGTCTGTTTACAACACGGTTTACTGAATATTTTAAGCCCACTGTTGAGACCTACTGCTCAGAAAAAAAAAAAGGTTCCTTTCAAAACATTACTACTCATTGACAATGAACTTGGTCATCCAAGAGCTCTGACGGAGATGTACAATGAAATTAATGTTGTTTTCTTGCCTGCTAACACAAGATCCATTCTGTAGCCCATGAATCAAGGAGTCATTCTGACTTTCAAGACTTATTATTTAAGAAATACATTTCATAAGAGTATAGCTGCCAAAGATAGTGATTCCTCTGATGGATCTGGGCAAAGTGAATTGAAAACCTTCTGGAAAGAATTCATCATTCTAGATGTCATTAGGAACATTCATGGGGACTTCCCTGGTGGTGCAGTGGTTGAGAATCTGCCTGCCAATGCCGGGGACACGAGTTCGAGCCCTGGTCTGGGAAGATCCCACATGCCACGGGGCAACTGAGCCCTTGCGCCACAATTACTGAGCCTGTGCTCTAGAGCCTGTGAGCCACAATTACTGAGCCCACATGCCTAAAGCCCATGCTCCGCAACAAGAGAAGCCACCAGAATGAGAAGCCTGCACACCGCAGTGAAGAGTGGTCTCTGCTCGCCACAACTAGAGAAAGCCCACATGCAGCGGCAAAGACCCAACACAGCCAAACATAAATAAATAAAATAAATACATTTTTAAAAAAAGAACATTCATTATTCATGGCAGGAAGTCAAAATACCAACATTAACAAGAGTTTGGAAGATGTTGATTTCAACATTTGGGGATGACTCTGAAGAAAGCAGGAGTTCAGTGGAGGAAGGAACTGCAGGTGTGGTGGAAATAGCATGAGAACTAGAATTAGAAGTGGAGTCTGAAGGTGTGACTGAATTGCTACACTCTATGATAAAACTTTAACCGATAAGGATTTGTCTCTTATGGATTAGCAAAGAAAGTGGTTTCTTAAGAATATACTCCTGGTGAAGAGGTCATGAAACTTGTTGAAATGACAACAAAGGATTTTGAATATTACATAAACTAAGTTGATAAAGCACTGGCAGGGTTTGAGTGGAGGATTGACTCCAATTTTGAAAGATGCTCTACTGCATACTACAGAGAAATTTTTCATGAAATAAAGAATCAGTCAATGAGGCAAAAGTCATTGTTGTCTAATTTTAAGAAATTGCCACCACCACTCCAGTCTTCAGAAATCACCACCCTGATAAGTCACTAGCCATCAACATCAAAGTAAAAACCTAAAAGAACTAAAGAACAAATGAACAGATATGAACAATACAATAACTAAAATGAAAACTACACTAGAAGGAATCAATAGCAGAGTAACTGAGGCAGAAGAACGGATAAGTGAGCTGGAAAACAGAATGGTGGAAATCACTGCCACAGAGCAGAATAAAGAAAAAAAATGAGGAGAAATGAAGACAGTCAAAAGAACTCTGAGACAACATTAAACATACCAACATTCACATTATAGGGGGCCCAGAAGGCAAAGAGAGAGAGAAAGCACCTGAGAAAATATTTGAAGAGATAATAGCTGAAAACTAACCTAACATGGGAAAGGAAACAGTCACCCAAGTCCAAAAAGAGCAGAGAGTCCCAGGCAGGATAAATGCACGAAGGAACACGCCAAGATACACAGTAATGAAATTGACAAAAATTAAAGACAAAGAAAAAATATTAAAAGCAACAAGGGAAAGTCAACAAATAACATACAAGGGAACTCCCATAAGGTTATTGGCTGATTTTTCAGCAGAAACTCTGCAGGCCAGAAGAGAGTGGCACAATATATTTAAAGTAATGAAAGGGTAGAACCTACAACCAAGAATAATCTACCCAACAAGGCTCTCATTCAGATCCAACAGAGAAATCAGAAGCTTTACAGACAAACAAAAGCTAAAAGAATTCAGCACCACCAGACCAGCTTTGTAACAAATGCTGAAGGAACTTCTCTAAGCAGAAAAGAAAAACCCTGGTAGTCCAGTGGTTAAGACTCCGCACTTCCACTGCAGGGGGCATGGGTTTAATCCCTGGTCAGGGAACTAAGATCTTACATGCTGTGCGGCATGGCCAAAAAATAATAATAATTAATTAAAAATAAATTAATTAAAACACATCTTCCAAAAAAAGAAAAGAGAAGGCCGCTGCTTGAAACAAGAAAAACATGAATGGAAAAGCTCACTGGTAAATGCAAATATAAAATAAATGTAGGAAATCATCTGCACACAAATATTGTATCAAAACCAGCAATTGTGAGAAGAGGAGAGCACAAATGCAGGATATTGAAAACACATTTGAAATTAAAAGACCAGCAGCCTAAAGGAATCTTTCTTATATATAGACTGCTATATCAAAACCTCATGGTAACTGCAAACAGAAAATCTACAATAGATAAGCATACAAAGAAGAAAAAGGAATCCATACACAACACTAAAGTACATAATCAAATCAGAAGAGAAGAGAACAAAAGAGGAAGGGAAGAAAAAAGACCTACAAGAACAGATCCAAACAATTAAGAAAATGGCAGTAGGAACATACATATTGATAATTACCTTAAATGTAAATGGATTAAATGCTCCAACCAAAAGACATAGACTGGCTGAATGGATACAAAAACAAGACCTGTATGTATGCTGGCTACAAGAGACCCGCTTCAGACCTAGAGACACATACAGACTGAAAGTGAGGGGATGGAAAAAGATATTCTATGCAAATAGAAATCAAAAGAAAGCTGGAGTGGAAACACACATATCAGACAAACACTCATATAGACTTTAAAATAAAGATTGTTACAAGAGACAAAGAAGGATACTACATAATGATCAAGGGATCAATCCAAGAAGAAGATATAACAATTGTAAATATATATGCACCCAACAGAGGAGCATGCCAATATATAAAGCAAAACTAACAGACATAAAAGGAGAAATCAACAGTAACAAAATAACAGTGAGGGACTCTAACACCCCACTTTCATCAATGGACAGATCATCCAGACAGAAGACCAATAAGGAAACACAGGCCTTAAATGGCACATTAGGCCAGATAGACTTAATTGATATTTATAGGACATTCCGTCTGAAAGTAGCAGAATACACATTCTTCTCAAGTGCACTTGGAACATTCTCCAGATTGACTACATGTTGGGCCACAAAGGAAACCTTGGTAAATTTAAGAAAATTGAAATCATATCAAGCATCTTTTCCAACCAGAATGCTATGAGATTAGAAATAAACTACAAGAAAAAAACTGCAAAAAATACAAACACCTGGAGGCTAAACAGTATGCTACTAAACAACCAGTGGATCACTGAAGAAATCAAAGAGGAAATCAAAAAAATACCTAAAGACTAGTGAAAATGAAAGCACGAGGATCCAAAACCTATGGGATAGGGCAAAAGCCATTCTCAGGGGGAAGTTTATAGCAATACAACCTTACCTCAGGAGACAAGAAAAATCCCAAATAAGAAACAGAACCTTACACCTAAAGCAACTAGAGAAAGCAGAACAAAACCTAAAGTTAGCAGAAGGAAAGAAATCATAAAGATCAGAGCAGAAATAAATTAAATAGAATAGAAGAAAACAACAGAACAGATCAATGAGACTAAAAGCTGGTTCTTTGAAAAGATAAACAAAATTGATAAACCTTTAGCCAGACTCATCAAGAAAAAAAAAGGAGAGGGCTCAAATCAATTAAATTAGAAATAAAAAAGGAGAAGTTACAAGGGATACCACAGAAATACAAAGGACCATAAGAGACTACTACAAGCAACTACATGCCAAAAAACTGGACAACCTGGAAGAAATGGACAAATTCTTAGATAAGTATGTGCTCCAAAGACTGAACCAGGAAGAAATAGAAAATATGAACAGACAGATCACAAGCACTGAAGTTGAAACTGATTTTAAAACTTCCAATAAACAAAAGCCCATGACCAGATGGCTTCACAGGCGAATTCTATCAAACATTTAGAGAAGAGTTAACACCTATCCTTCTGAAAGTATTCCAAAAAATTGTAGAGGAAGGAAAACTCCCAAACTCATTCTCTGAGACCACCATCACCCTGATACCAAAATCAGACAAAGATGCCACAAACAAAGAAAATTACAGGCCTATATCATTGATGAACATAGACACAAACATCTTCAACAAAATATTAGCAATCCAAATCCAACCGTACCTTAAAAGGATCATACGCCATGATCAAGTGGGATTTATCCCAGGGATGCAGGGATTTTTCAGTGTCTTCATATCAGTTGGTGTGATACACCACATCAACAAAATGAAGAATAAAAAGCATATGATCTGGGCTTCCCTGGTGCCGCAGTGGTTGAGACTCTGCCTGCCGATGCAGGGGACACGGGTTCGTGCCCCGATCCAGGAAGATCCCACATGCCGTGGAGCAGCTGGGCCCGTGAGCCATGGCCGCTGAGCCTGCGCATCTGGAGCCTGTGCTCTGCAACGGGAGAGGTCACAACAGTGAGAGGCCCGTGTACCGCAAAAGAAAAAAAAAACAAACCATATGATCATCTAAATGGATGCTGAAAAAACTTTTGATAAAATTCAACACACATTTATGATAAAAACTCTCCAGAAAGTGGGCCTAGATTGAACATACCTTAACATAACAAAGACCATATATGAGAAACCTACACTTAACATAATACTCAACAGTGAAAAGCTGAAAGCATTTTCACTAAAATCAGAAACAATACAAGGATGTTCACTCTCACCACTTTTATTCAGCATAGTTTTGGAAGCCCTAGCCACAGCAATCCGAGGAGAAAAAGAAACGCTTTGTGACAACCTAGAGGTGTGGGATAGTGAGAGTGGGAGGGAGGCTCAAGAGGGAGGGGATATAGAGATATATGTATATATAGCAGTACATATAGCTGATTCACTTTGTTGTGCAGCAGAAACTAAGACAACATTGTAAAACAATTATACTCCAGTGAAGATACATACAAAAAAAAAGGAATCCAAATTGGAAAAGAAGAAGTAAAACTGTCACTGTTTGCAGATGGCATGATACTGTATATAAAAAAATCCTAAAGATGCCACCAGAAAACTACTAGAGCTCATCAAAGTATTCGGTAAAGTTGCAGGATACAAAATTAATACACAGAACTCTGTTGCATTTCTATACACTAAGAACAAAAGATCAGAAAGAGAAATTCAAGAAACAATCCTGGGAGTTCCCTGGTGGTCCAGTGGTAAAGAATCCACCTTGCAATGCAGGGTACGTGGGATCGATCCCTGGTCAGGGAACTTAGATCCCACATGCCGTTGGACAACCAAGCCTGCATGCCACAACTACTGAGTTCACAGGCCTCAACTAGAGCCCGCATGCCGCAAACTACAAAACCCACGTGCCCTGGAGCCTGTGTGCCACAACTAGAGAAGAGAAAACATGCACATCACAACTAGAGAGAAGCCCGTGAACCACAACAAAGAGCCCGCACACTGCAATGAAAGATCCCACATGCCTCAATGAAGATCCTGTGTGCCACAACTAAGACCTGATGCAGCCAAAAATAAATAAATTAAATAAATAAATAATAATATTTTTTAAAAAAAAAATCTCATTTACCATCACATCAAAAAGAATAAAATACCCAGGAATAAACATACCTAATGAAGCAAAAGACCTGCCTACTCAGAAAACTATAAGATACTGATGAAAGAAATCAAAGACAACACAAACAGATGGAGAGATATACCATGTTCTTGGACTGGAAGAATCAATATTGTGAAAATGACTATACTACACAAAGCAATCTACAGATTCAATGCAATTTCTATCAAATTACCACTGGCCTTTTTCACAGAACTTGAACAAAAAGTCTTAAAATTTGTATGGAGGGCTTCCCTGGTGGTGCAGTGGTTGAGAGTCCACCTGCCAATGCAGGGGACACAGGTTCGTGCCCCAGTCCAGGAAGATCCCACACGCCGTGGAGTGGTTGGGCCCGTGAGCCATGGCCGCTGAGCCTGCGCGTCCGGAGCCTGTGCTCCACAACGGGAGAGGCCACAATAGTGAGAGGCCTGCATACCGCAGGAAAAAAAAAATTTGTATGGAGACACAAAAGACCCCGAATAGCCAAAGCAATCTTGAGAAAGAAAAACAGAGCTGGAGGAATCAGGCTCCCTGTCTTCATACTATACTACAAAGCTATAGCCATCAAAGTAGTATGGTACTATCATAAAAAGAGATGTAAATCATAATACATAAATTATGTATATACTCAAGAATGAAGGCAAAGTAAAGATATTTTCTAATTATCAAACAGTATTTGCTATCATCACATTCACTAAAGGGTGTTCAAAAACTTAGGAAAATGGAAATTGAACCACAAAAGCTGTACTGAGATACAGCAAAGAATAATGAGGAAAATTTTTGCTAGAATGTGGTAAATACTTATGACATAAAACAATAACAAATCAGTGATTAGTCTATAGAATTAGAATAACAACATAGAATTAAAATACAGAAAAATAATGGCATGAAAGATGTCAAGGGAAGAAAAGCAGGGTTAAAGCATTCTAAGTTCCTAAAATTGTTCAGGAGGAGGGTTGAGATGTGGATTCATCTTTGTTATATATGCAAACTGAAAATGTGAGTATGCACTAAAAAACTAGAAAGAGAATGTATAATATGCAATCCAAAGGAGAAAAAAAATCAATAAATGAAAGGGAAAAAAATCCCTGCTTGCAAGGTAGAAGGGGAATAAAAAGCATGTCAATAGCTGGGTAAAAAGAAAGTACAAAATAAAATTGAATAACAAATATAAATATGTTGATAATCACAATAAATATATGTGAATTAAATTTACCAGTTGAAATTCAAAAATTGACATTTTTAGAACCATCCAGCTATATGCTTTTAAAAATAAGAGACACACTTATAGCATAATGACAAAGAAAATTTGAAGAAAAGAGAATGGATAAAGTACACTAGGCATATACCGTCCAGAAGGCAGTTGATATGGCTATATGAACATATTTATATGTACATTTATCAAATAAATGATACTCTAAGATAAAAACTTTATTAGGAAATACAATGCTTTCAACATACAAAATATTAATTTGCCATATATATTATAAATATAAATATGTACACATCTAATATGAATTAGTTCACTGTATAGATAATATATATTAATTCAAAACATGCATGCATCTAATAGCATCATCCCAAAATATGGAAAACAAAAGTTAACAGACTTACATGAAGTCAACATATAGATTCTTATAATATGTACAAAATAGTGAAGAATTTGTAGTTTTGGTTCTTGATGTTGAATTCTTATTTCTCCTCTTTCTAGTTACCTAATGTGCAACAAACCACCTTAGATCTTAGCATCTTAAAACATTTATTTTGCTCTTGAATCTGCAATTTGAGCAGGGCTCACCAGGGATAGCTTATCTCTGCTGTACTCAGCATCATGTGAGGTGGCCCCAAGGCTGGAAACTGTATTCATTTAAAGGCTTGGTCACTCACATTTCTGGAAGCTAATGTCATTCATTTGAGACCTTAGCTGGGATACTGGTCAGAACACTTACTTGTGGCCACTACATGTGACCTGAAATTCTTCACAGCACAGCGGCTGGATTCTAAGGGTGAGCATTTGAGAGAGAGAGCTGGGGCAGGGGTTGGGCCAGGTAGAAGCTACCTTACCTTTTATGACGTGTCCTTGAAAGTTATGCATCATCACTTCTACTGCATTCTACTTGTTAAGGCTGTCACAAAGACCAGCCTAATTTTAAGTAGAGGGCAAAGAGACTGTATCTCTTGATTGATGAAGTGGCTAGGTTCTAGAAGAGCGTACAGGACTGGAAAATGTGCTGTGCCTTCTTGTTCAAAATGCAACGTGCCATACCCCTAACCTAGAAATACATGGTGAAAACAAACAAAAAAAGGAATCGCATCAATTTGACAAATAATTAATTGAACTTAACTACCTTGCCTACTTATCTTACTTTAACATAAGAATCTTAGATAACCAAAAGATTCATTGCCATCTTTACTGAATTCTCTTTTAAAAGGTAAATCAATTTTTGAACTATAAGACTTGTTAAACCACCTAAAACTTATTATCTAAAGTAATTACCTATTATCAGAAGCAGTACTTTTCTTCATTGATAGGTGGAAGAAGTTGAAAAATTGCAGTTGGAATGGGAAACAAACAAGGGCTATTTTATAATTGCTTTTCATGGAGTTTTCTCTGGCTGTTAAAAACCCCAGACCAGTAAACAACTTGGGTCAGATTGTGAGATACTCTACAAAATGCTTACCCGTTTAAAGTTCAGTGAGGGAATAAGTTCTTACTTAGTTTCAAAGGCACATTTTTCTTAGTAAATGGGGAAAATGTTAGCATACAATTATGTTGAAGCTTTAGTAGAATTCACCTGAAAAAGTTTTTTGTTTGTTCATGCCTTTTTGCCTTGCTTGCCTTCCTCCAAGTGACAGCATCCATAGGTAATGGCACCCATATTTTAATTCATTTTAGGTTGTGATCCTAATGGTAGTGGCACTTTATTGACATTTATGTTTTCTCCATAGTATCCATTGCAGTGTCCTTATGCTTCAAAATAATCACAATTATTTTTTAAAAATTATATTGGAAAATGACATAAAAAATAGTAAGATTTCAAAAGATGGCAGCAGCACAATCAAGCAAGCTTCCACCAAAGGACATATAATGTATGTATCTATTTTCCGTAAGTAATGATTTGATAAATATACTCTAAGCACAGAAAATTTATGAAAACTAGTATTAGGTCATAAAGTAATAAACTATTATCCTTCAATGCATGTTTTCTACTAGGTTTTTTTCTTAAGTGCTTTACAGTTTTGTTGCTGTTATAGGTGACTTAACATAAATTTCATTTTATAACTGTTGTTGGAATGTACTTTCATATATTACTCGTACACTGAGGAAACTTGCTGACCTCTCATCAATTGTGAGAATATATCTGTAGCTTCTCTTTGGATTCTATGTGCACTTGGACTTTGTGGACTTCTGGAAGAAGAAAGTAGGGACATGAGGCTTATTGGAACCAATTTTGACTTTCCTTAGTGGAAGGTGGGTACTCTGTTCTAGAGTTCTCATTCCAAATGCTTAGCTTAGTGATGCAGTTTCTAAGCCATCTCCCTGGTCCTCACATGCAGTACTCATGGCATAGCCTCAGCTCCAGGCTCACACTCCAGTTTTCATCATTCTAAATGTGCTCAGTAGGATGACAGTAGGGTTATGAACAGCTCTTGTAAAGCAAAGATAGTCATTATGGGGAAAACCTCTTTTAGAGGAAAGAAAATCAACTCATCCACTTAGCTAATTGCCATTAATTAATTGCTTTTTAACTCACTCTTAAATTTAATAGCCACTTCACTGACATTTGTTTAATATTTTTCTCTTGCTGCTTATATTTACTATCATAAATATCTAAGGATTTTACCTAGGGATTACATTGAATATTACCAAATAAACAAAGCCTTCTTATGTGGAATTAAATTGTTTTATGATTACAAAATAAAGACTTTGTAGGAATGAGACATTAAATATGGAAAAACCTGGGTATATTAGGATGATAAAAGACTGTACAGTCACCCACCGTGAACATAATCTCAATGGAGAGGCTGGGATGGAGGGTGTGCGGAAAAATGATACAAGGAAATACACAAACGTTGCCTGAAATGAGATATTGATTTGAACACTGAACAAACTAAAACTTAGTCTAAGTATCACATTCATCAGTTTTCTTTTAAGCAATTGGATGCATTTTCTGTGTGTCCACAGGATGATTACCAAAAAAAGTTTTGTTACCATATGTAATATTACTTCAAAAAAAGTCATTTTTAAATGTAAAGCGTGAAGTCCAGAGGAGATGATATGTAATAAGATTTTGTTTTGGAAGTCATGAGATGTCTGAATTCCAGACACAGGTCCAGGGGGTTTGGGAGAAATATAGTTCTATCTAGTTAAACAAATGCCCTCAAATAAATAGGTGGGTCTGTGCCTTAGTTTTCTCATATGTAAAATGACACTCATAAACTAAACATAAATCTCAAGAATATTATCCAGTTGGTGATTTGGGGTATTCCTGGAAGAAATTATATATTCATTCATTTATCAGAACCCTGTTGAATGCTAATAATACACCACCCCTCAGAACAAAAAGGACAAAACCTCAGCTTCATGAAGCCCATGTTCTATTAAGGGTAAACAGATAAATATATAACATTTCAGGTATCAACAACAGTTTAAAATACACACACACACACACACACACACACACACACACACACACAAGAAAATTAAATCAGTAGGGTCAGGTTCTGTTCTACCAAGGGTGAGCAAGAAGCCTGCTGAGTAGAGGTTTGAATGAAGCAGGTTAGTGATTGAGGTAGTTACTATGGAAGAGAGTGATCCAAACAAAGCAAAAGGTCAGGACAAGAGTTCCAAGACAGAAGCAAGAGTGGCATGCGCAAAGGACAGCATGGAAAGCAATGTGGTTGAGAGAAGTGAGTGAGGGGAAGAGGAAAGAGAGGTAATGGGTCCAGAACTCATAGGATTTTACTCTGAATTACATTGCAAGTTGTGGGAGATTCTTAGAAGGAGAGTAACATGGTCTTATTTAAGTGTCAGCAGGATCCCTCAGGCTGCTGTATGACTGGGATCGGGGTAGACTAGGATTCAAGGAACGTGTCCAGTTGTTATAGCCTAGGTGAGGATCATATTGACTTTGAGTAGGATGATGGTGGTGAAGATGATGAATAGGGATGAGCTTTGGGCTCTATTTTAAAGAAAGAGCCAACAAAATATGTTGATGGATTGGATGTGTGATATGAAAAGAGTCTAAGATGGCTCCAAAGTTACTCTTAAAATTTATAACTTAAAATAATACCAAAAATTTAAAATAAATAAATGTACAGTATTGAAGTATTTTGGTTCTTCCCCCTCATGGTTTGGATCAATGGTTCTCAAACTTGGGTGTGTAGCAGAATTGTTTGGAAGGCTACCAGAGTACAGAGGCCAACATATTGAAGCAAAATAGCACCTGAGCCTCTGTACTTTTACCAAGTCCCCAGGTGATTGTAATACATGCCCAAGTTTAAGAACCATGGGTTTAGATAAAATCTTTTAGGGATATTGACTAATAGCTAAGGTCCTTTCACAGCATGAGCCAAAAGAAAAATTAGAAATTTATTTATTTTCCTTCTATGACCAGGGACTGTTATTTATAAGTTATTTAGCGTTTGCTGGGAAGAAAATAAATCTCATTAAATTAATCATACATGTTTTTTCTTTATGACATTTTCTTTCTTGCTTAGATTTAATCCCCAGACTGAATAAATTCTCATTTCCCTATTGTATTTGAAAACTGCATTCATTCTTGGTGCGTGTTGCCCATAACCAGGCAGGTGAGTGTGTAATTCTCTTACTGTTTTCACACACACAGGAGGGAATATTTGCTGGCACAATGGAATACCGTGCTAATACTTTCTGCTTTGCTACATTCACCCTCTTGCTCTTTGGGGCTTTAAGTTTCGTTTTGTGCCCTAATTTTTCCAGCAGAGGAAAATTGTAACACCCACAGGGATCATGCTGTGTTTTCAAATCCTAAAGGTAATGCAACAATGGTCATTCCTGGAAATGGGGAAACCCAGAGAGAGGAAAACAGTTCTAGTATCTGGGTCATCCCAGCTGCTGTGGCTTAAGGAACAAGCGTGAGAAGCCCCAGACACATGGGAAACTGTGGTTGGTACACAGTTTGTTTTCGCACAGCAGACTGCCTCTATGTGGCTGAGAGAGCACCTGATGGGATGCAGTGGAGTGATGGGGGCTTTAGGAGAGAGAAGGGAGCTTGGGGATAAAATGTTGGACAAAAATGCAATGAAGTAAAGGTGATGGCCAGCATTACCAGGCTCCGTTACTTTCAGTAACACAAATGCTGTCAAGAAGATGAATTTCTCGGACAAGAGAAAGACAGCACAGATACAATCTAATTGACAGAGTTGTTATGGGCAACTGATTCTATTCTTTTCTTTTCCTTTTTTTTTTTTTTTACCCTTTTATAGCAACATTTTTGCAAAAACATCAGAGTTCACCCAGAACTGTCTGTAAATGACCAAAGACTTAAAAATGACCACGGTTAAAGATTTGATGAAAGTTCATAATAATGCAATTGACAAGAAAATTTAGGTATTTCTGAGACATACATTTTAAAGTAATAACTAGAATTATGACTTATAATATTATACCAGAACATATAAGATTTTTAGGAATTTCGTGTAATGTCTGAAACATTTATATTAACATATTTCCATACAAATAACCCAAAGAAAGTTTAGTTTTTTTTATTTTTGAATTTTATTTTATTTATTTCTTTATACAGCACGTTCTTATTAGTCATCAGTTTTATACACATCAGTGTATATATGTCAATCCCAATCGCCCAATTCAGCACACCACCATCCCCACGCCCCCTGGGGTTTTCCCCCCTTGGTTTCCATACGTTTGTTCTCTACATCTATGTCTCAGCTTCTGCGCTGCAAACCGGTTCATCTGTACCATTTTTCTAGGTTCCACATACATGCGTTAATATACGATGTTTGTTTTTCTCTTTCTGACTTACTTCACTCTGTATGACAGTCTCTAGATCCATCCATGTCTCAACAAATGACTCAATTTCGTTCCTTTTTATGGGTGAGTAATATTCCATTGTATATATGTACCACATCTTCTTTATCCACTTGTCTGCCGATGGATATATGGGTTGCTTCCATGACCTGGCTATTGTAAATAGGGCTGCAATGAACATTGGGGTACATATGCCTTTTTGAATTATGGTTTTCTCTGGGTATATGCCCAGTAGTGGGATTGTTGGATCATATGGTAATTCTATTTTTAGTTTTTTAAGGAACCTCCATATTGTTCTCCATAGTGGCTGTATCAATTTACATTCCCACCAACAGTGCAAGAGGGTTCCCTTTTCTCCACACCCTCTCGAGCATTTGTTGTTTGTAGATTTTTTGATGATGCCCATTCTAAATGGTGTGAGTTGATACCTCATTGCAGTTTTGATTTTGCATTTCTCTAATAATTAGTGATGTTGAGCAGATTTTCATGTGCTTTTTGGCCCTCTGTATGTCTTCTTTGGAGAAATGTCTATTTAGGTCTTCTGCCCATTTTTGGATTGGGTTGTTTGTTTCTTTAATATTGAGCTGCATGAACTGTTTATATATTTTGGAGGTTAATCCTGTGTCCATTGATTCATTTGCAAATATTTTCTCCCATTCTGTGGGTTGAATTTTCATTTTGTTTATGATTTCCTTTGCTGTGTAAAAGCTTTTAAGTTTCATTAGGTCCGATTTGTTTATTTTTGTTTTTATTTCCATTACTCTAGGAGGTGGATCAAAAAAGATCTTGCTGTGATTTATGTCAAAGAGCGTACTTCCTATATTTTCCTCTAAGAGTTTTATAGTGTCCGGTCTTAAATTTAGGTCTCAAATCCATTTTGAGTTTATTTTTGTGTATGGTGTTAGGGAGTGTTCTAGTTTTATTCTTTACATGTAGCTGTCCAGTTTTCCCAGCACCACTTATTGAAGAGACTGTCTTTTCTCCATTGTATATCCTTGCCTCCTTTGTCATAGATTAGTTGACCATAGGTGCATGGGTTTATCTCTGGGCTTTCTATCTTGTTCCATTGATCTGTGTTTCTCTTTTTGTGCCAGTACCATATTGTCTTGATTAATATAGCTTTGTAGAATAGTCTGAAGTCAGGGGGTCTGATTCCACCAGCTCCATTTTTTTCCCTTAAGACTGCTTTGGCTGTTCAGGGTCTTTTGTGTCTCCATACTAATTTTAAGATTTTTTCTTCTAGTTCTGTAAAAATTGCCATTGGTAATTTGATAGGGATTGCATTGAATCTGTAGATTGCTTTGGGTAGTATAGTAATTTTCACAGTGTTGATTCTTCCACTCCAAGAACATGGTATATCTCTCCATCTGTTGTTATCATCTTTAATTTTTTCATCAGTGTCTTATAGTTTTCTGCATACAGGTCATTTGTCTCCCTAGGTAGGTCTATTCCTAGGTATTTTATTCCTTTTGTTGCAATGGTAAATGGGAGTGCTTCCTTAATTTCTCTTTCAGATTTTTCATCATAAGTGTATAAGAATGCAAGAGTTTTCTGTGCATTAATTTTGTATCCTGCAACTTTACCAAATTCATTGATTAGCTCTAGTAGTTTTCTGGTGGCATTTTTAGGATTCTCTATGTATAGTATCATGTCATCTGAAAACAGTAACAGTTTTACTTCTTGTTTTCCAATTTGTATTCCTTTTATTCCTTTTTCTTCTCTGATTGCCATGGCTAGGACTTCCAAAACTATGTTGAATAATAATGGTGAGAGTGGACATCCTTGTCTTGTTCCTGATCTTACAGGAAATGCTTTCAGTTTTTCACCATTAAGAATGATGTTTGCTCTGGTTTTGTCATATATGGCCTTTATTATGTAGAGGTAGGTTCCCTCTATGCCCACTTTCTGGAAAGTTTTTATCATAAATCGGTGTTGAATTTTGTCAGAAACTTTTTCTGCATCTGTTGAGATGATCATATGATTTTTATTCTTCAATTTGTTAATATGGTGTATCACTTTGATTGATTTGCATATACTGAAGAATCCTTGCATCACTAGGATAAATCCCACTTGATTGTGGTGTATGATCCTCTATGTTGTTGGAATCTGTTTGTGAGTATTTTGTTGAGGATTTTTATATCTATATTCATCAGTGATATTGGTCTGTAATTTTCTTTTTTTGTAGTATCTTTGTCTGCTTTTGGTATCAGGGTGATGGTGGCCTCATAGAATTAGTTTAGGAGTGTTCCTTCCTCTGCAATTTTTTGGAAGAGTTTGAGAAGGATGGGTGTTAGCTCTTCTCTAAATGTTTGATAGAATTCACCTGTGAAGCCATCTGGTCCTGGACTTTTGTTGGTTGCAAGATTTTTTTTTTTGCGGTACATGGGCCTCTCACTGTTGTGGTCTCTCCCGTTGCGGAGCACAGGCTCCGGATGCGCAGGCTCAGTGGCCATGGCTCATGGGCCCAGCTGCTCCGCAGCATGTGGGATCTTCCCGGACCGGGGCACAAACCCGTGTCCCCTGCATTGCCAGGGGGACTCTCAACCACTGTGCCACTAGGGAAGCCTGGTTGGAAGATTTTTAATCACAGTTTCAATTTAATTACTTGTGATTAGTCTGTTCATATTTTCTATTTCTTCCTGGTTCAGTCTTGTAAGGTTATACCTTTCTAAGAATTTGTCCTTTTCTTCCAGATTGTCCATTTTATTGGCATAGAGTTGCTTGTAGTAGTCTCTTAGGATGCTTTGTATTTCTGTGGTGTCTGTTGTAACTTCTCCTTTTTTATTTCTAATTTGTTGTTGTTGTTTTGTTTTTTGTTTTTTGTTTTTTTGTGGTATACAGGCCTCTCACTGTTGTGGCCTCTCCCGTTGCAGAGCACAGGCTCCGGAAGCACAGGCTCAGCGGCCATGGCTCACGGGCCCAGCTGCTCCGCGGCATGTGGGATCTTCCCGGACCTGGGCACGAACCCGTGTCCCCTGCACCGGCAGGCGGACTCTCAACAACTGCACCACCAGGGAAGCCCTCATTTCTAATTTTATTGATTTGAGTCCTCTCCCTCTTTTGCTTGATGAGTCTGGCTAATGGTTTATCAATTTTGTTTATCTTCTCAAAGAACCAGCTTTTAGTTTTATTGATCTTTGCTATTGTTTTTTTGTTTCTATTTCATTTATTTCTGCTGTGATCTTTATGATTTCTTTCCTTCTGCTAACTTTGGGTTTTGTTTGTTCTTCTTTCTCTAGTTCCTTTAGGTGTAAGGTTAGATTGTTTATTTGAGATTTTTCTTGTTTCTTGAGGTAGGCTTGTATAGCTGTAAACTTCCCTGTTAGAACTGCTTTTGCTGCATCCCATAGGTTTTGGACCATTGTGTTTTCATTGTCACTTGTCTCTAGGTATTTTTTGATTTCCTCTTTGATTTCTTCAGTGATCTCTTGGTTATTTAGTAACATATTGTTTACTCTCCATGTATTTGTGTTTTCTACGTTTTTTTCCCTGTAATTCATTTCTAATCTCATAGTGTTGTGGTCAGAAAAGATGCTTGATATGATTTCAATTTTCTTAAATTTACTGAGGCTTGATTTGTGACCCAAGATGTGATCTATCCTGGAGAATGTTCTGTGCACACTTAAGAAGAAAGTGTAATGTGCTGTTTTTGGATGGAATGTCCTATAAATATCAATTAAATCTGTCTGGTCCGTTATGTCATTTAAAGCTTCTGTTTCCTTATTTATTTTCATTTTAGATGATCTGTCCATTGGTGTAAGTGAGGTGTTAAAGTCCCCACTATTATTGTGTTACTGTCGATTTCCTCTTTTATAGCTGTTAGGAGTTGCCTTATGTGTTGAGGTGCTCCTATGTTGGGTGCATATATATTTATAATTGTTATATCTTCTTCTTGGATTGATCCCTTGATCATTATGTAGTGTTCTTCCTTGTCTCTTGTATCATTCTTTATTTTAAAGTCTATTTTATCTGATATGAGTATAGCTACTCCAGCTTTCTTTTGATTTCCATTTGCATGGAATATCTTTTTCCATCCCCTCACTTTCAGTCTGTATGTGTCCCTACGTCTGAAGTGGGTCTCTTGTAGACAGCATATATAAGAATCTTGTTTTTGTATCCATTCATCAAGCCTTTGTCTTTTGGTTGGAGCATTTAATCCATTCACATTTAAGGTAATTATCAATATGTATGTTCCTATGACCATTTTCTTAATTGTTTTGGGTTTGTTTTTGTAGGTCCTTTTCTTCTCTTGTGTTTCCCACTTAGAGAAGTTCCTTTAGCATTTGTTGTAGAGTTGGTTGGGTGGTGCTGAAATCTCTTAGCTTTTGCTTGTCTGTAGAGCTTTTGATTTCTCCTTCGAATCTGAATGAGATCCTTGTCAGCTAGAGTAATCTTGGTTGTAGGTTCTTCCCTTTCATCACTTTCCGTATGTCATGCCACTCCCTTCAGGCTTGTAGAGTTTCTGCTGAGAAATCAGCTGTTAACCTTATGGGAGTTCCCTTATATGTTATTTGACGTTTTTCCCTTGCTGCTTTCAATACTTTTTCTTTGTCTTTATTTTTTGCCAATTTGATTACTATGTGTCTCGGCGCATTTCTCCTTGGGTTTATCCTGTATGGGACTCACTACGCTTCCTGGACTTGGGTGGCTATTTCCTTCTCCATGTTAGGGAAGTTTTCAACTATAATCTCTTCAAATATTTTCTCTGGTCCTTTCTCTCTCTCTTCTCCTTCTGGGACCCCTATAATGTGAATGTTGTTGCATTTAATGTTGTCCCAGAGGTCTTTTAGGCTCTCTTCATCTCTTTTCATTCTTTTTTCTTTATTCTTTTCCACAGGAGTGAATTCCACCATTCTGTCTTCCAGGTCTCTTATCCATTCTTCTGCCTCAGTTATTCTGCTATTGATTCCTTCTAGTGTAGTTTTCATTTCAGTTATTATATTGTTCATGTCTGTTTGTTTGTTCTTTAATTCTTCTAGGTCTTTGTTAAACATTTCTTGCATCTTCTCGATCTTTGCCTCCATTCTTCTTCCGAGGTCCTGGATCTTCTTCACTATCATTATTCTGAATTCTTTTTCTGGAAGGTTGCCTATCTCCACTTCATTTAGTTGTTTTTCTTGGGTTTTATCTTGTTCCTTCATCTGGTACATAGCCCTCTGCCTTTTCATCTTGTCTCTCTTTCTGTGAATGTGGTTTTTGTTCCACAGGCTACAGGATTGTAGCTCTTCTTGCTTCTGCTGTCTGCCCTCTGGTGGATGAGGCTATCTAAGAGGCTTGTGTAAGTTTCCTGATGGGAGGGACTGGTGGTGGGTAGAGCTGACTGTTGCTCTGGTTGGCAGAGCTCAGTAAAACTTTAATCCGCCTGACTCTTGATGGGTGGGGCTGGGTTCCCTCCCTGTTGGTTGTTTGGCCTGAGGCAACTCAGCACTGGAGCCTACCTGAGCTCTTTGGTGGGGCTAATGACAGACTCTGGGAGGGCTCACACCAAGGAGTACTTCCCAGAACTTCTGCTGCCAGTGTCGTCCTTGTCCCTAGGGTGAGCCACAGCCACCCCCTGCCTCTGCAGGAGACCCTCCAACACTAGCAGGTATGTCTGGTTCAGTCTCCCCTGGGGTCACTAATCCTTCCCCTGGGTCCCAATGTGCACACTACTTTGTGTGTGCCCTCTAAGAGTGGAGTCTTTGTTTCCCCCAGTCCTGTTGAAGTCCTGCAATCAATTCCCACTGGGCTTCAAAGTCTGATTCTCTAGGAATTCCTCCTCCTGTTGCCGGACCCCCAGGTTGGGAACCTGACGTGGGGCTCAGAACCTTCACTCCAGTGGGTGGACTTCTGTAGTCTAAGTGTTCTCCCGTCTGTGAGTCACCCACCCAGCAGTTATGGGATTTGATTTTACTGTGATTGTGCCTCTCCTACCGTCTCATTGTGGCTTCTCCTTTGTCTTTGGATGTGGGGTATCTTTTTTGGTGAGTTCCAGTGTCTTCCTGTCGATGGTTGTCCAGCAGCTAGTTGCGATTCTTGTGTTCTCGCAAGAGGGAGTGAGAGCACGTCCTTCTGCTCCGCCATCTTGGTTTCTCTCTCTATTATTTTCAATAGGCTGAATCAGAGAATCTGTTCAAACAGCGTCATACCTTGTAATAATATTCAAAAGGGAAGAATGTATAAGAGGCAAAACTGAATTTAACTTTTTTCATATTCTTTCACAAAAATACCTAAAGATGCAAAGTTTCAAAATGGCCCAAAGTAAAATTCAGATACAGGGAATCCATGTCATGCTAAATAACTTAATTAACATAGTTGAGACTTAAAGAAAAAATCAAAAGCAGAATCTTCTCAATCTGATAGTCATCTTTCATTCATCTTTCAAACAAAACTTTTTCCTGAAAATTCTTGTATCACCCACATGTGTGGAATTATCTTAAGAGAGCAGATAATTCTAAGAAGCTGTTATAATGGATTTCCATAAACTATTCCATCATATACTATTTTACTAGATTTTAATATATTGATAGGTATTCATAACATTTTATTTAAATCTGTTAGCTCAAAGATATAAAATGTTTTCCTTCAATTTAAAACCAATTTCCTAAGGTAAAATTATTTTCTCAGTTTTAAATCAGAAAGAAAAATATGTATTAGGAGATTTTTTTTGTTTGCAAGGGTATTCCTAAAACTATAAATATTTAATTTTTTCTGTATGTATTAGTTTAGAAGCAGGAAACCAATGAAAAATCCAGGGTTAATATTTTGATTTGCATATCCGGTCATGGTCCAAATAGCTATGAGAATAATCATTGAACTATATCTGCATTTTAGTTTCCTTACCTGTTAAGTGAGGAGAATCACAGTCTTGTTCTACAAAGTTTGTAGAAACTTCATGAAGTTCATTGAAATTCTTAGGAGAACTGCCTCATAAATGTAGAGTTACTACTTTAAAAAAATAATAATTAGGCATCACAGAGATTTAGACACACTATACTTGGAAATCCCTGAAAATAGAACTGGCCTCACCTGTTCCCAGGAATATTGGTGAATCAGTACTCTAGTGGGATGGATTTCTGTTGTCCTTTAAATGAAAAAGCCTTTTTTAAATTGTAAAGCACTTACAGAAAGTACAAGTTTGGGTGTTATTATTAAAAATATCAATTTGTGTTACAATTGTAGGTTGATGATCACAGTTGGTCTCTGGCTCTGGGAAGAAACAATTAAACAATTTAAGAGTATATTTTTATCAGATCAAGTAAAGCTTACCTAGTTTCCTAAATTTCCTAGGCGTAACTTTATGGTAGAAAAATATGCTTAAGCTACAGGTTCAATAAATAATTCCTGCATTTACAAAATTATTATTATTATTATCATTCAGAGGACTTCTTTTTAAGGAGATGCGCATAAATTTTGGAGTCACAGATTTCTTCGACAATCAGATGAAAACCAAGAATTCTTACTGCCCCACTCCTGTGCATATACACAAAATTGTACTTAGAATTTCAAGAGGTCTTGGAACCATCTGAAATCCAGGTGAATAATTCACCTCTGAAGGGACTAAGGTTAATTCATTCAGCAATCCCTTATTGGGCCCTTACTTTGTTCTCAAAAATGCCCTAGATACTGAAGATACTAGGGAACTAGGCGCTGCCCCAACTCTAGTAGTCGTTATACATACGTTGAGTAAAATACGTGTCTCACCTAATCACAGATATGACTTCATTTGCCTTCATGGAAACAAATAGGTGATAATTAGGATGATTACAACTTTTGAATACACTAGGAGAATTGAAAATATTCAGCTCAAGGAAATAATGAGCTTTTTCTTGCCTTCATTTTTTTTTCTTCCGGCTTTTTACTACCATAAAAATGTAACTAAACATGAAACCCAAATTTTTATTTCAAAAAGTATGTTATAGCCTATCTTTGAGTTAATAAGCATTTCTGAGTGCCTATAATATGAAGAGAACTACACTAGATACTGTAAGGATACCCATGTAAATATTTCAAAGCCATCTTTTATTTCCATCCACTTCTATGCTTTCATAATCATGTGTTCTCTCTCACTGAGCACTTGCCTTTGAAAAATGGTATTTTAACACTTGATTGTCTCATCAGCAAAAGTCATCTTATTGAAATAATAAAACAGACTATATCCTGCTGAGCATGGTGTTGTGTGAGAAAAAAGAGAAAAGGAATAAAGATTTGCTTAACATTGATGAATGTAAGGAAAAATAAGCAAAATGTCAGGAGATAAAGGATAAACACCAAAAATTATATACCAGTGTGTATGTTCTATGCAGCCAGGTCCTAAACAAAAAATGTGAGTGATATTCAGATAAGGGAGCATAACAGTAAACTCTCCCTCCAGTTGTATTTTATTGTTTCTCATTTGGGAGCCAATTCATTGGGTAACTGGAAGGTAGGTGAGAGAAGTGAGTAAGGCAATATAAATGGAGGGAAAATAATAGCGAAGGATCCCATTGGAGGTCCTCTGGGAGCTGTTCATGAAGTGGGTGTTCTTCTAGTAGAGAGAAAGAGAGACCCAATAAAACGCTTTTATTTCTGCAACTATTCTTCACCTGAAAAGTAAAGCAAGAAGCACTAATAATAATAATATAAAAGAGAGGACAGCAGAATAACAAATAACCACACACAGTCACTTCAGACCTATTCTGAAACAAGAGAATACACTTTAAAAAGCAGTAAAAACAATAAAAATCCAGTCATTGTGAAAAATCCAGTCATTGCACTAATAATAATAATATAAAAGAGAGGACAGCAGAATAACAAATAACCACACACAGTCACTTCAGACCTATTCTGAAACAAGAGAATACACTTTAAAAAGCAGTAAAAACAATAAAAATCCAGTCATTGTGAAAAAGGAGAGCCTTAGCTGCAATAAAACCAGTCAATAAAGAAGCTCTCTCATTTAAGCATCAAATGCACATTGTTTTGCAACACCTGTTATTCAGACATAATAGCTTTCTTAACCTGTCAAAGTGTTTAAGCTGAGGAAAAGAAATGGGCCTCCAGCTGTGCAGTTCTGTGGAGAAAGCCTGTGCAAAGCGATATTAGTTTAATGAAATGTGTACAGATTGTAATTGTGGTAATAAGAGGGCAATTCCCTAAGGTGTCATAGGAAGGCGGTGAGCGCAGCCAGGCAGAAAACAGAAGCTTGCAGGCTGAGGGAGAAAATTCGGCCTGCTCTGGAGAGAGGGCAGGAAGTGAGCAGGAAAGATCAGGGAAAGAGGAGTTCTGCGAATGTGTTTTCCTCAGCCTCACTCCAAGAAAGAAATCAGGTCTACAAGGGGTTAAAACCATCTCCTTACAGTGCTGCTGACCCAGAGCTAATCTGAATCAGTGTGAACTCTGTGCTGCAGGTGCTGGGGAACTCAGGGGAGACAGCTCTCAGTCTGTGACAAGATGACAATGACCTTCTGAAACTCATATTCAGGGTGAGAGACAATGAATAATCAAAAATAAGTGAGGTGTAAAGGGAGTGATGAAAAAGAAAAATATTGCAAATCAAGCAAGCATTGCCTTCCTTTATGTTTATCTAGCCATCATCCCAGGATTTACGCTGGGAAGAACATATTTTAGGAGTCTTCCTTAGAGAAGGAGCCACTTCTACCAGTTACTTGATAGACAATCAATTTGTCATTGTTTTAAGCTTCCCAAATAATTTAAACGCCTGAAGGTGAGGCATGTGTAGCAGGTCTCTATAGACTAACATTATATTTCCAATTCTTTTTCTAACTAGCTGTGTGCCCTTGGGCAAATCATAGAACCTCTCTGGACTTCCATTTTATTACCTGTAAATCTGAGGTAGTCAGTCTAAGCAATGATTTAGTATGATGCCTGTCAGTGGTTTCCTATTACCTAATAACATCAAGATCCATTTTAATCTTGACCCTCCTTTCTTCCTCAGGGCTCATGTTCCATCTACTTGACTGCAGAATTTTTTTTTAACATCTTTATTAGAGTATAATTGCTTTATAATATTGTATTAGTTTCTGCTGTATAACAAAGAGAATCAGCTATACGTACACATATATCCCCATATCTCCACCCTCTTGCGTCTCCCTCCCACCCTCCCTATCTCACCCCTCTAGGTGGTTACAAAGCACCGGAACTGATTGCCCCATGCTATGTAGCTGCTTCCCACCAGCTATCTGTTTTACATTTGGTAGTGTATATATTGTCAATGCTACTCTCTCACTTCATCCCAGCTTACCCTTCCCCCTTCCCGTGTCCTCAAGTCCATTCTCTACGCCTGTGTCTTTATTCCTGTCCTGCCCCTAGGTTCTTCAGAATTATTATTATTATTTTTAGATTCCATATATATGTGTTAGCATACAGTATTTGTTTTTCTCTTTCTGACTTACTTCACTCTGTATGACAGACTCTAGGTCCACTCACCTCACTGCAAATAACTCAATTTAATTTCTTTTTATGGCTGAGTAATATTCCATTGTATATATGTGCCACATCTACTTTATCCATTCATCTGTCGCTGGACACTTAGGTTGCTTCCGTGTCCTGGCTATTGTAAATAGTGCTGCAATGAACATTGTGGTACATGACTCTTTTTGAATTATGGTTTTCTCAGGGTATATGCCCAGTAGTGGGATTGCTGGGTCATATGGTAGTTCTATTTGTAGTTTTTTAAGGAACCTCCATACTGTTCTCCACAGTGGCTGTATCAATTTACATTCCACCAACAGTGCAAGAGGGTTCCCTTTTCTCCACACCCTCTCCAGCATTTATTGTTTCTACATTTCTTGATGATGGCCATTCTGACTGGTGTGAGATGATATCTCATTATAGTTTTGATTTGCATTTCTCTAATGATTAGTGATGTTGAGCATCCTTTCATGTGTTTGTTGGCAATCTGTATATCTTCTTTGGAGAAATGTCTATTTAGGTCTTCTGCCCATTTTTGGATTGGGTTGTTTGTTTTTTTGATATTGAGCTGCATGAGCTGCTTGTATATTTTGGAGATTAATCCTTTGTCAGTTGCTTCGTTTGCAAATATTTTCTCCCATTCTGAGGGCTGTCTTTTCCTCTTGTTAATGGTTTCCTTTGCTGTGAAAAAGCTTTTAAGTTTCATTCGGTCCCATGTGTTTATTTTTGTTTTTATTTCCATTTCTCTAGGAGGTGGGTCAAAAAGGATCTTGCTGTGGTTTATGTCATGGAGTGTTCTGCCTATGTTTTCCTCTAAGAGTTTTATAGTGTCTGGCCTTACATTTAGGTCTTTAATACATTTTGAGTTTATTTTTGTGTATGGTGTTAGGGAGTGTTCTAATTTCATTCTTTTACATGTAGCTGTCCAGTTTTCCCAGCACCACTTATTGAAGAGGCTGTCTTTTCTCCATTGTATATTCTTGCCTCCTTTATCAAAGATAAGGTGACCATATATGCATGGGTTTATCTCTGGGCTTTCTCTCCTGTTCCATTGATCTATATTTCTATTTTTGTGCCAGTACCATACTGTCTTGATAACTGTAGCTTTGTAGTATAGTCTGAATTTACTGCAGAATTTTATAGAAGTATACCCAAATACTAGTGCTTCCTCATATACATCGTGGATTTAATTCCTCTATAACTTCACATATGGTTTTCCCTTTCTCAAAATTTTTACTCAACTGGTTCAATTCTATTTGTTCTAGTGTATGAAGCTGAGGCTGTTCTTCCTATGTACTTTTCTCTAGGCTGTAATATTTCCTTCACTTCCCCCACTTTTCTCTGGCTACTCTTTCTCTGACTTCAATTATAAGTTCAGATGCCACTTTGAGAAAGACTTCCTTGAGTTCCCATGTCTGGGCAGTTTTCATTCCATATATCCCAATAGCTTGTTCTACTTCCTATATCATGTCAATCTATAGTGCAATAGCATAGTCACTAATGGTCAATTAAATTCATATTTCTTGAGAACAAGTTTTATAGATCTATGTTAATTTTTTTATGGTAGTATCACAAGAGATTGATGAAATTCCTGATATCTGACTGACTCACAGTGAGTGTGCCTTGGAAGAATGAATGAACAGAGCACTAGGAGAAGCTTAGCGTGCACATCCAGGCAGAGCAAAGGACCTAGTCCATGTGCTGGCCCAGTACGTTCCTTATCAGTTAAATATTCTCTGACTTTGTCCACCTCACTCACCAGATTCTTAACTTCCTTCAACACAGGAAGGCCATTACTACCTTGCACAACATCTTGACTGCAAAGATGTTTGACAAATACTCATTGAAATATGTGTTTACTGATGAAAGTTCTGTACAGATTATATGATAAGTCATTTCCCAAAAGATTTTCACCCAAAAGGGATTTTTTTAATCCTAAATGATAGATATTGGTTGGGAAATTATATATCTAACTATTCAATACTTGTCCTTTGTTTTAGAGAGCATATGTATAAAATTTAGAGAAGGAAAAGCAAAAATGATCAAAAAACAAACATAGTACCAGAGCTGAACATAGATTACCCAGTTTACTTTCTATCTCCATAGAGGGAATATGGGAGATTATAATTCTTATCCTTAAAACTGTACAGACTGAACATTCCTCAAGCATCTTTGGTAACCACTTATGAATATAAAAATAATTAACTGATATAAAACTTCCCAGAATAAATTTATATTTTTAATACATAATATAAGCCCAGGGATCATTTTTTAAAGTAAATCAATCCTTTAATAAAGCTAATCTGATAGAGCTTGAGCTCTAGAAATCATGTTAAATTATCTTTCTTTTTCATATCTTGGACACAATAGAAGGTGGCCTAGACTTTGAAATTTAAAAGTTAGGTACATGTCCTGACTCTCTAACTTTCTGTTGGTTGGCCTGTCTGAACCTCAGTTTCCTCTTATGAAAAATCAGAATAATAATACATACTCTCATTTCTCCTGGGTCCATCCACGAAAGTTTTATGTAACCCTAACACATCCACAGTTGATTAGGGACAGGCACCTTGAAAGTCTGAGCTAAGAAAACTAAGATCCCAGATAGCACAGGGCAAATTGAACCTGGATTCTTGCATTGTTTGAAATTTGATATTAGAACAGATTTTAAACGTTCTTTAAAAGGTCAAAATTACTTGGGGACTGAGTATATCTTCTTTTCTTCCTCCATGTAATTACTAGACATTGAAGTCATACAGATATTTAGTTAATTACTCAGAAACCATGGGGTGCCAAGCAGCATCAACTGTTACTATTAACTAATATTTACTAATAGCATTGTAGTTTGTACAGCATCTTCATGAACAGTCGCTCACTTACTGTATGCAAAACATTTACTACCTTTTTACCTAGGAACTGTGGCCTAGGATATGGTAAACTCTCAACAAATGGTAAATTTCTATAGCTTAATTATCTTCAACAACTCTTAGAAAGAGGAATAATATTTTAATTCATGGTTTACAAATAGGAAAACTGGCTCAAAATGTCAAGCGACTTGCTAACATTACTGAACTAGGAATTGGCAGGTTAGAATCTGAATCTAGATGATACAGTACCAAATTGTGTACCTTTATCATTACTCTATGTAATCACCTAATCCATAATCCATGAAAGATGACTAAACCATCATGAAATAGGACAATTATTAGGAGTCCAAAGATTTCACATCTTACTAGTAACTCTATGTATTGCATGTCATTTACTTTCACTAACAATTTATTACAATTTCCTTTTCAAAATTATGCATTGCTTTAATTCCCATAACAACTATGTTTTCCTGTGTCATTTTTATCAAAGCCTATCTTGTTAATTAAGCTACCATATGAAGAGGACATAAACTATGTGTGAGGTGCCGCAAAGCTAGGATCTTTACTATCATTTTCTTGTTTCATCCCCACTCCAACCTTAGGTGGTAAATAATATTATCCCACATTTACTAGATAAGTAGATTCAGGCTTAGCGATGCTAACTGACTTAACCAGGTACACACAGTTAATGAATAGTAAAGTTAGGATTCTGAGACAAATCTGTTTGAGTCATCACCATCACACTACATTACTTGAGGAAATGATGAAGAAACGTGTTAAACAGTTTTTGAAAAAAAATTTTAAATTCTCAGGTCTTTAATACACTAATATACAATGAGCATCTACAGATGATGGTTTAGTATACAATACTGCTCATGTTTCTTTAACAATGGAACTTTATTTTTGGAACATCGTGTGGAAATAATTTTCTTAATTCTGTATATTTTAGGAATTAGATGATTTCTAAGAAAGCTTCCAACTCTAATATTCTGTAGTTTTATTCCTAACTTTTTACTCTTTAGATCTCTCTTTTCTTTCTCTCTGAATCTGCTTTTTAACCAAGACCAGTCTCAGTTTTCCTCCATGTGAAAGAATGTCACATAAACACAGAGAGATGTTTTGGTGTCCTTGGGCACCAATTACAAAATAGCATAAAACAAAAAGCATTTATTTCCGAAAGGTAATAAGTACTGTGTAGATTTAAGTAATATCTTAGATTGTATCATCAATTTGAAAACCCACATAGGCTTTTCTAACTTATTTTTAAAATAATGGTCAGATAAATCAAAGAATTTTTAGCAAGTGAGGTGAAGCCTGAGCTGAGTAAGTGGGAGAATTCTGATATCTATCTCCGAACTAAAAAAAAATCTCCAAACCCAACTTTGTAATCTTTGTTTACTACCATGTGTTCTTAACTTTTTCTGAGATAAAATTTTGAACCAAATAAAATTCAATTTGCCCAGCAAGCTGAGCTTTTCCTTTCCAATTTATTTCCTTTTAATAATGTGTTGGAGGGTTTCTGAGACTTTCCCCAACTGAGACCTCACATTATGAGTGACACCATCTCCTTTCATCATCTGCACTCGTCTCTTAACCATGAGGTCAAGTGGAGCATTATGATAGATAGAACCTGACACGCCCTGTCCTGGAGCCAGATGCACCAGCTGGGAAGCCTATGGAGCAACAAGCTTCAGCTAAGGGCAACTCGGAGGTTAAAAACTTGGTTTTTGTTTGTTTATTTGTTTGTTTTTTGAGGACCAATTTACCTGAATTACAGGGAACGTTTTCTAAATCTAAGCCAAGAAAATGATTTAGAACCAGATCCATGTTCACTTTTGAGTGTAACAAGATTCTGGAACAATCCAACATATATATCTTCTTCTGATTCCTTTTAAAATAAAAATTAAAAGTTACTTTTCTCTCTTAATATTGAAACAAAAAAGAAACTATTAGACTGGCTTTTTTTTGTCACCACAATAATTGGTTTTATTATGACAATCTTTATTTTTTCACATTTTCACTAAGACTGGCATATTCTTAATAAAACTCAAACAGCATTGGGGTCATCTGATCTTGGTAAGTTTCTTAAAACAGAGTACAGATATTGTTTTTGCACTGATTGCTGTTTGAGTATTACAAGGAAAATGGTGATCTTTCTCAGTGGCTTATGGAGTAACTTGTATTTTGTGTAGAGGAGTGGTGGCAGGGTGTTTCCACAGGGCTGTTAGTATCGGCTCCCTTCTTTTAGGGCTTACCTGGTAATGTTGCCATGAGAAAAACTCTGCCTAGGGATTAAGCTGAATGAATTTATTCCTACTATCTTGACATTATTAAAATACATCTCCATTCTAAGTAGAAAGTCTTACCTCCTTGAACATTAGGGGAAATCAATTCGAACTTCAGCTGTTCCAGCAGCTTCTCTGTTCCAGCAGTCCTGAGTTCAGCACAAAAGCAAGACGCCCTGTATGAAATGCCTCTGAAAGTATTATAATAGTACATATTGCCCCAATGTTAAGTAGCTGAACTTTTTCTCCACATGCTTATTCCTATTTTTTTATTATCTTTTTCCATTCAACATCTGAACTCCAAGATATCTTTTCTCTTACCTCACCCCCCATCAATCATAAAGTAAAATGGATCAACTTGAGGTAAATATGAATTTTAGCCAATATTCAATTGTGCTTCCATAGATATATAAGCCATTTCTCTAATCATGGAAACAAAAATTCTCAGCACCTCATTAAAAGGAACATAAAACTTCATTGAATGGGACAAAGGTAGAAAATTTTATGGCCTGTGGAAGCAAATTCCCCTAGAACACCTCTACAAAAGGACATTCTAACCAGGATGGTGTTAAAAAAAGATTTAGTCCTTGCTCTACTTATTAATTCAACATAACCTCTGCCTATATCAATGTTTCCAAGTTAAGAGTAAAAGGCTTGGTTTCTGATAGTTTACAGAATGAGCTCTATTCCTAATATCATTTTTGCTGTCAGTAACTATCACCAAGGTGAGAATTGTCTATCTCTATTCTACTTCAGGCTTCAGCTTCGGCAAAAAAGAGAAAATGTATGAGCTACCTGTATTGAAAGGCCTTGTTCAGTGAGTCTTCTGTATATGCTCTCTGGGCATCCACAAGCTCTGCAGTGTTTTGTTCAAGCTGCTCAAGGTTGAGCATCTATTCATATTACTTTGAAATTGATACAGTCATAGCTTTTCCAAAATAACCTTCCTATTAGGTCCAAGCCTTTCTACCCGTTGTCTCAGGGAAAATAATCAGAACAGCTTCTTTTTTTCCTTTCTGCACTTTATTATTTGTTTCAAGGTTGAGAAAAATACAAAATCAATGATTCCCTTTAAAATATGACATAGCTATTTCTTGCCCACAGAGTAGATATTATAGATTTTCCTAAGGCCCTGGTTATGATACTAGATGAAGCTAATTTTAATGAGTCTATTTCAGGCTGCTGGACTCCTCTACTCTTTGCAGGAGTAATTCACTTCTGTCTTTACATATATCTCTGCTGACACTTTAAAATGGTCTGTTTGTTTCCTTTTAAGCATAGTACACAAAACCAAGTTTAGTAGCAGCTTCATCCACCCAGAAGCCAAGACAACTCAAAAGCCAAAACAATTTCAAAAGCTAAAAACAGAAAAAAAATTTTAAATATCTATTAGAAAGAATAAAACATTAACTCTGGCTTTGCCTGGGATACTCATCAAACATAGGGAACAATATTGGCTACTTGCTATTATCATCAATCATTGGAGCTTTTCACACTTTGATTTTTATTTTGGTGATACGGCTAATAGAAATATTCCTACATTTTTGTATGATCACATCAAAATGTGTGAATCTCTGCTACTAGAATACGAATTTTCGGGGCACCCAAGCTTTTGCTGGGCAAATCTGAGCCATTTTTCCTGGTGTCAGGAAGACAACATATTTGATCCAGGTGAACATCTAACCAAGGGAAAAGTATTTTTAATGGTGGCTTATAGTTTCCATTTTTATTAATATTTTGACTAGCATGGCAGAATTTTTAATAAACGCAGTTAAAATAAATGGCTTTTTAGCAGTTTTAATACAAACTGAGGCCAAAAGAATTCCTAGGCACTGCTGAGCTCATGAGAAAGCTAATTACTGTCTCTTCTTTCAATGAAGTGATGAAGCATGAAATATAGAGGTGAATATCATAAACTTTGAAGTTAGCTATATTTTGCCAGTTATTAGCTGTTATTGAATCCCCATGATCCTCAATTTTCCTGTCTCTACAGTGGGGATAATAATGGGTAGGTAGAGATGATTTGTATGAGATAGCATAGATCCTGGCACATAATAAATATTCAAGAAACTATTGATACCACATTATATTTTTTTAACATTTGCTGAGAATGTAGAAGAGTTCCTCCAAGTTCACTGAAACCAGATAGTAGTTCTAGACTCTTAGCTTAAAGCTTATCATTCAAAAACATAATAACCAATGGATATGCAAAACACTCCTTCAACTTCATACTCTTGACAGGCATGAGAGGGAACCATCAGCATTTTAAGGCTTCCTTTTACTCATTTTCTGCACCCTGGACTGAGCTTTACTTCAGGTGTGGTTACCAAATAGTGACCAAATTGAAACTGTCTGCCCCTTGACTTTACTCCATGTTTTAGTCCTGACAAACTATGGGTTTATGTTGGGCAGGCAGAACCAGCTGCCAATGCCAAGTGAGGATTTCCACTGTATGAAAGATGGCAGAGATCATAACAATGCCAACCTCCAGAAGTAGGAGCCCACAGCCCTCGGCCCACTGCATCTCCTCTGGGTGCAGAGTTGCTAAAGAGGACTCAACACATAATATGCTGGTTGGAAGAAGCCTTACTCACAGAAAGGAGAAGAGGTGCAGCGAGATCAGTGTCTATAGTGTGTGCTGTCATCCATGGCCACCAGGTCCCTTCTGATAGCCAGCACAAGGCAGTGGCTTCAGCACCTCTCTCATGCTGTGGGCGAAGACCCCTTTACCTTGGGTTGGGGAGGGCAGATTTACTGGTGGACCTGTCCATATGACACACATGTAAGCAATACAAGGAAATACACTGTGTACCCAGAACATGGGAAAGTTTCCTGCTAATAAGAAAGAAAAATCTGGAGTCAACTGACACTTCGGCACCTGTCTTCCGTATAAGGGAATGTTCCAGGTGCAGGGCACTGATTGGGCAATCCCAGAGAGAGGGGTGGCAAGTTGAGCAGTGGCTGCTTACCCAACAATTTACTTATTTTTTTTAATGGTGATGGGAAGACTGAAGTTCTGTGACTTAGAAGTGAAAGTCTTTGTACTAAATTACCAGGCCTCTGAACTCATATGTCTCCTAAATAGGCAATTTCTATCATTAAATTTTATTTTCTTTCTTTATGATTGTATTTCACCCATCGCTAATTCCCTGTTTCTCTTGGTTCTCATTAACTGCTTTCATTTGTTGTTTTTTTTTTGGCTTATCAGTCCATTGAGGAAATGTGCTCTACAACATGTTTTAAACAGTAACAAGTTCATATTTATTTACTCACCAAGCAATCATTAAGAAAGCAACTAGTCTGTACAAAGAAATATGCTAAGGATGGGCAAGTATACAAGGATAAACAAGATACTATTGTCCTTAAGGACCTCACATTTAGAAAATAGAAAAGTGCTCACACCCAAGAATAACATGAGGCAGATTCTGATTAATTTCGTAATTGTCTTACTGTCTTAAGAAAACTGATTTCATAGACTCCATGAAGAATCTATGCCTTGCTTTAATGTATACCTCATCCTGGAGTCATACTGGTCTTTAAAAAAATCTGATCATCGCTGGCCTTAAAATCCTTCAAGGGCTGCCTTTTGTTGTCAAGGAAAACTTCAAACTCCATAGCATGGCATTCCACGCTTTTCACAATTTGATCTCTGTTTAGATCTGTCGCCCTTCTTGTACTCATCTCTCCCAAACCCCACCCCACTTTATGTTTACTTATCTCCATCACAGAAACTACATCCTGTTTATCATTCTATCCTTAGCACCCAGCAGTGCCTGGCTCACTGAAGCCAACTGGTAAATATTTTTATTAAGGGGAAAAATGACATGTCTTTTAATATCATTTCAAAGTTCTGGCATAATATTCAGACCAAGATATTCAACAGGTAAGTGGAAATGTTGGATTAATGCTTGACATAGCAACTGAGGCCCATTATATGCAGTTATTTGCAGATACATGATCCTTTAAAATATAGCAGTAAACAAGAAACCAAAAAGAGTGTTTGAAATAGTGCTAGATGTTGAGTTAAACACAAACAAGATTCTTTATTCCTAGGACGTGTAAAAGAATCTAATATGCTTTGGTAAGTTACCAAGAAGAGGGTGTTATTTGTAGTATTTTCCAAATTTATTTGACAAAAGAGCACTTTTCTCACTGACTATTATTTGTTTATAAACATTTTGAGAGAGAGAGAAAGAAAGGAAACAAGAAGTGATCAGAAAGGTAGAAGGAGAACCAGGTAAGTGAAGCATCTTGAAAATAGAAGGATCAATTTTAAGAATAAAGTAGTGTTCAGTAAATCGAGTAATGTTGGAAGATCAAGGAGGAGTTGCCTGGCATAAGTATTCTTAACAAAATAAAGTATAACCAACTTAGAAAATGGAGTAGAGTGGAAAAGAGAGTAAGGAAAGGGTAATGAGTAAGACAAGCAGGCATAAAATGGGACAGTGTAATAGATGGCAAAGCAGTTGTGGAACTTGAATACAGCCGTCCTGAATTGTCCCAGTGAAATGAATTAGGTGAGACCACCTCTTTCAGCTTCCAGCTACCTGAACCACACCAAACTGGGCCAATTAAGACTGCAGTCTTAATTCGTTGAGTACATAGAGACATTGCCCAAAATAGAATTTGGATAATAGTTGTGCCTGTTAGAATTATATAATCGATGGACCACAGTCCCCAAATTGAGTTTATTTATTTATTTTTGACAGCCTAATTTATTAGAAACAGGCACATTGACTGTTTAACATTCCAGAATCATTTGCTAAGGGACAAATAACAAATGTGACCCCAGAGAGACTCAGCAGTATACTGCCAATATACCTGTGCTTATTTTTTATTCCACATCTATTCACCCCACTTTCCTTCCATTTTATGTGTCATTTCTGTTCTATTTCACTTTTTCCCTTTAGAATCAGGCCTTTGGTGAGTCTCATTTTCTCCTTATTTTCCACCCTCCTTTTTTCTCCCTTCTCTCTGACCAACAAATGCTATATAGCAGACAGACTCATTCATCTCTAGAACCTTATCTAGGGAGGCATATGTTTCTTTTCTTTGAGGTCAGATTAACTATTCCTTATATGTAACACAAAGAAGAAATATGCATTGGCAGCGAATTCTCCTATGGTAAACCAACATTTCTGTCCACTACATTAAGCCAATTTAACATGCTTTAACATGCCTTTTGTCATCAACAACAAAAGCAAAAAGCAGCTGAACTCTGGTTAATAAATCATTTTCTGAGGCAGAAAGACTGCTTGGGAAATATGATCCCAGACATTTAAGATTATTCTCTCAAGAATTTTAGTCATGAGTTCACCCAGTTTCCTCATGATTAAAACTGTTTTACACCGCAACGAAGAGTCGCCCCCGCTCGCCGCAACTAGAGAAAGCCCACGCACAGCAACGAAGACCCAACGCAGCCAAAACTAACTACCTACCTAAATAAATAAATAGGAAAAACAACAACAAAAAACTGTTTTAACAAAAGACATTTAAAAGTGCATGACGGGGCTTCCCTGGTGGCGCAGTGGTTGAGAGTCTGCCTGCCGATGCAGGGGACACGGGTTCGTGCCCCGGTCTGGGAAGATCCCACATGCCGCGGAGCGGCTGGTCCCGTGAGCCATGGCTGCTGAGCCTGTGCGTCCGGAGCCTGTGCTCCACAACGGGAGAGGCCACAACAGTGAGAGGCCTGCGTACCGCAAAAAAAAAAAAAAAAAAAAAAAAAAAAGTGCATGAGGAGTAACTAATTTTAAAAACAAACTCACTAAGTAGTTGAGGCAGACTTTATATTTGCAGAAGGGTTTATCAGATAAATTATAATTCCACAGAGAAGGGTAATGGGAAGATATTACTGAAGTATTTCATGAGGATATGAATTACAAGAAATGCTAGCTTCTATATTTCCCCCCAAAATCCCAATCCTTCAATCTTTCTCTATTTGAGCTTCCATTTTATTAATTTAAATAAAATGCATTCATTCACTATTAATAGGGTTATATAGTAATAAGGCTAATGTGTTTTCTCCAAGATTACGTTGTAAAGCACTTACCATAAAAGACAGAATACCTCAACACCAAGAAAAAAAAAGATTCAACTTGAAATGCTTACCCAAAAAGAGAGAGAAGCCAACTCCTGGAGACTGCTGGAGACTGCTACATGTTCAGCTGAAATGGCCATCTATTATTTGACCACAGACACATAAAGACACTATGACTATTATAAGAAAAACTTGCCAAATGCCAGGTTCTTAATTATCACTGCCAAATATTTGAGATGATAGCATAAACAGGACTATTCACATTCATGTATTTCATTTAATTTCACTATGAAAAAAATTGTCAGTATTATACATTCATTCATGTTAGGTAGTACATACATTCATTTCAGATAGAACGTTTTCAGGTCTGGTGATATGTTTAGAAATACCTCTTCAGGTGGTCTGGGAAGAATTTTTCTGGCCCTGTTTTTATCTCTCCTCCCACCCAGCTGGTGAATGACTTTTAGAGTTTTGGTCATGCTTCCAAACTGAGCAAACTCAGAGTAAATGGGAGTAAAAGCTTTTGAACACGCAGGTGGCACTGTATGCAGAATCTTCTGTTGCCGTGCTTACTAATGAGTGTAGGGGAGTGACAAACAGCCCTGGCCAGATAACATAGTCATCTCTAATCTCTGAAAATGACATTGTTTCCTAATAGATGAGTAACATTGCAAAATACCATTGTCCACATGGACACCTAGAGGAAAATTGGGTTGAATGGCATTTAGGACGATATAACAAGCTGTGCTTTGAAAAGAGCTGTCTATAGCCAGTAGAGACAAACAGCAAATCTCTGGCTAGTATATAGCTTGCTACTGTCTTCATAACAACATGCTATATTTATATAAATGCTTTAACCTTACAATAATTAGGTCCTTAACTTGGCTAAATGAACTTATAATAACCATGACACTTATGTGCCAGTTAATGTGCAAAACACTGAATATTCATTCTCTCTCTTTTATGAGAATACTGAGCTGATAGATCACATTATTTAGCATGCCCTTCGTGATTGTATTTTTATTAGCCTTATTAATGGAAAGAGTGCTACTTTGAAACAACTTCTGTTTGTGGCCAGTTCTATTCCATACAATTAATACTACCTTCACTATCTTTTTAAGCAAATATTTATTAAACACATACTATTCTGCAGGTATTGTTCTAAATGCCGTAGTCATTTAATGTTCACAATAAAACCATAAAATATTATTTCCATCTTACAGATGAGGTAACTGGAGGCAAAGAAGTTGTTTACCAGATACTACACATGTGATAGGAGGCACAGACAGGACTTGAATCCCAGCATTCTGGGTGTTCTTAACCACTTTAATATATTGCTTCTCTTAAAACCTTGGAATAGCTCACTTCTTAGAGTTTTTATTGCAAAAACTATTGTGAGTGATGTTGGAGAAAGGAGCTTTGTATTCTGAAAAGTACTATGAAAATATTGGTGATTTATTCATCCATCCATCCATTCACTTATTCATTCACTCCTTTGTTCCACTAAGGAATGAAAGCATAAAAATCAGTAAAATGCTGTTTTATCAAACCACTGTATTGTTTCAGATGCTAGATTGACTTCTCACTTCCTATCTAACAGCAAAGGGTGAATAATACTGATCCCAACCTATTCATTTGAAAATCTACTTTGCTAATCCAAATATAATTTTACATTTGCCAGCTCTTTTCTGATTACTTTCTTAGGTATGTTTCAAATATATCACTAAGATACCCAGTTTAAATTGTGTTTTGATTTAACAGTACCTGCTTCCGTTTCTCCTAACTTCCTGATAAAGCTTAGAAAAGAAACCTCATTCATTAATGTAAATATCTCAGAGAAAATAATAACTTAAAGTCAACTGCATGTGACACCCTACATAAAGTGTAGTTTACTTCAGGAATGCACAGATAGTTTAATATCAGGAAATATATCAGTGCAATTAATTATATCATTATGTTAAAGAAAGAAAAAGTAATATTCATAGACAGCTCCTATGAATAGTGAATTCCTGCTCCGCACAGCAACCAGACATATCCTTTTAAAACGTAAAGCTTGGGGCTTCCCTGGTGGCGCAGTGGTTGAGAGTCCGCCTGCCGATGCAGGGGACGCGGGTTCGTGCCCCGGTCCGGGACGATTCCACATGCCGCGGAGCGGCTGGGCCCGTGAGCCATGGCCGCTGAGCCTGCGCGTCCGGAGCCTGTGCTCCACAATGGGAGAGGCCACAACAGTGAGAAGCCCGTGTACAGCAAAAAAAAACAAAAACATAAAGCTTATCACATCACTTCTTTGCTCAAAATTCGCCAATGACTTGCTACACATTTAGAATAAATTTCAAAGTCCTAACCATGTCCTTAAAAGGTTTTACATGCTCGGATCCCAGATTATCTCCTTGATTTCCTCTCTTAACCACTCTTCATCTCTTTCTTTTCTAGCTAAGTCTAAGACCCAACACACCTGTACCCAATCAGGGCCTTTATACTTAAAGTTCTTCTGCCTGAAAACTCTTTCCACTTTATTTTCATGTAATTTTACCCCCTAATTTCATTCAAATTTTGTCTAGTAACACTCCACAGAGTGTTTATTGGCACACATTAGAATGTTAAAAGAAAAAGAAAAGAAACACAAAAGCAAGCAAAACATGGTAAAATACCTCTAATCAAGCACGGTAATGAATCCCTTATACACATTTTGACTTTTCATAATTCATATATTAAGGGAATGCACATAAATTTTACTCCAGTCTAAATGATAAATATAAACTTCATGTCTTCCTAGATTAACAGACTCGTTCTGGATAAGCAATAAAAATTTACATTTTAAAGTATACAGATTTGCTCTGTCTGCCTCACATTTAATTCAGCCCAGACATCCATACAGATCTACAAAAACAATAAAGCGGAATGTTGAAATGAGCATCCACTTGGTTCATCGTGAGGCAAATAACCTAATTAAATGCACCCAGCCTTCTTTCACAGCTGCATATGATAAAACTAATGCTTCTGCAAAGATTATAAGCTTGTGTCCACTTGTCTCTATCCACAAAGGACAGGTTTTCTGACTTTACAAAATTAATACAATGGGCAAGTGGTAAATTATGTACAGTGTATTCACTGTGCAGCTGCACATTAAAATCTCAGGAGTGAGGCGTGCATAGGACACCAGAAGTCTAAGCAATGGACCTCAGTATTCTAGTGTACTGTACACATAAGGACATCCTTTAATGATACTGATTCCTGAGCGTGTAATTGGGTTGATAGATGTGCATAAAAATAGTTCTTTTTACAAAATTTGCATGGTTGCTTGTGTGGGTGGTTAGATTAATTATTTGTGCAATGTAATAGCTCTAAATTCTTTCACTGAGAAATGTGATTGTTGATATAAATAGTTGCCACCTTTTCCACTTGTGTATTTGGATCAAATGAAGGAGTACTGTGGTCAAAGACAACTGAGATTCTAGCTAGATCAGCATATCATGGATTTTATAACTGATGTAGGAAGAAGGAAACAAATATTAGCTTTGACCCCCTCCTCTGGAGTTTCTTCATGTAAGTTTAGATTCTCAACAGATTTCTCAAGGAAACTATGTCACAGCAAACCCCTAGATTTGGATATGCTCTCAGAGCGTCTAATCCTCCCTAGGTCTTTGAAGTTACAAATAGACATATTCTGACTCTGTCTCTGTATCAAACTTCAGAATTAAGCAGGAAAGAAAAATAAAGAGGAAATGCTTTTATTTGTGAGGGCACCTAATTCAAAGGAATTTACTTTTCCAGGTATCACTGAGAAGTGGTGCTTACTTTCCCAGTCCAATCACATCACTGGGGTAGTGAGCCCGTGCCCACATTGTCTCTTCTTACATGAAGAGATTCTCTTACATGAAGGGATTCTTCTTACATGAAGGGATTCTCTCAACTTACTATTGCATGAGGAATGAAAAAAAACTTAGGAAAGACTGATGTCATTTTGGAATTAACTGATTTTTATCTTATGTCACAAAAGCATAATTATATACAGAAAACTACAACTATATATATCCATAGTCTCCACATAATTTTAGTAAATCTAGACAAGGAAAAGAATAAACAGATCCTGCCAAGTTCTAGAAAATCACCTTACTATAAATTAATAAACATTTTCATAAATATTCTAGTGAAAGGAGTTAATATAGTATACAACATATCTTTAGACAAAATTTATTCTCAGTGAACTATTCTCTGAATTTTTCTGGAAGAGACTCCCTTTTCACCTTTAGTTGTCCCCCTTTTTAGGCCTGAAATTCAAATGTAGTGACATGATGTCATTACTTGATGACATTATCCTAGGAGAAGAAAGTTAGAATCAAAGAAGGCTTCTTTTGTATATGAAAGTAACAAACTCCTATCTTGCTTATATTACTGCCATTTAATAAAATATCTAACCAAAATGAAACCAACAAATAAAAAAGACAGGTGGAGATAGGGAAGGTAGGTGTCAGTGCCTGGGGCACAAACGAGAAGTCTTCTTTGTATTGACTGCTGTGATGAGCATGTGAAAGAGACCATATACCTGCTCTCAGGGGTTCTACCCTGAGAAGAGAAATATGCTGGCTAAGAGTAAGGCTTCTTGTCTTAATATCTTTTTCCTAAAATTATCTTGAAGGTGCAATAACTTGAATGGATTTAGGGTTTTTTTTTTTTTTTAGATGATAAGCTAGAGTCCAATTTCACATATGTCAGTTTTGCTGTGAAGCAGAGATCAGGCGGTCTTAACGATTTCCATCGTTATATGCTTTTATATGATTTGTCCCAAGCCTGTTCAAAACAAGTTAACAAATACCTTTGAATCAAATTTTATTTAATAACATAGGACCATTTAGGGAAAAATTCACGTATTCATAGACTTTGACCAATAGAAATGACAAAGCAGTTTTTTTAAAAAAGGCTAATAAAGAAAAAGCATATTTAAAAAACAATTAGAATCATCTTTCAACCATTTATACAATACGATTTATCTTAGGTAAGGAATCTTTTTTTTTTAATTTCATTCTTTTTAAAAAATTTATTTAATTAATTTTTTTATTTTTGGCTGCGTTGGGTCTTCGTTGCTACGCGCAGGCTTTCTCTAATTGTGGTGAGCGGGGGCTACTCTTCGTTGTGGTGTGCGTGCTTCTCGTTTTGGTGGCTTCTTTTGTTGTGGAGCACAGGCCCTAGGCACGTGGGCTTCAGTAGTTGTAGCAGAGAGGCTCAGTAGTTGTGGCTCATGGGCTCTAGAGTATAGGCTCAGTAGTTGTAGTGCACAGGCTTAGTTGCTCTGTGGCATGTGGGATCTTCCTGGAGCAGGGCTCCAGCCCGTGTCCCCTGCATTGGCAGGCAGATTCTTAACCACTGCATCACCAGGGAAGCCCAGGTAAGGAATCTTAAGCAAACAATAAAACAGAGTAATTCTTAGGATTTTTTTTTTTAATTTGCTTTTTGGAATAGTTGTTCCTTAAATGTTTGGGCCAGAATTACCAAAATATATACAGTATGTCAAATATTTTACATTATCTTCACAGCAATGCTTAAACCTAAATACTGTGCATAACTTCAGCAATTACCAAAGATGTTTTCCTGCTTTGTTTGATCTTCATTCCACAATATAGCTATATTACACATATGTAAATACTCCAAATATGTATTTTCAAAATCTTCTGTAATGAAAAGAAATACAAAACAATTGTACATTTATTAATATTTATAAATTTATCAAATTTCCCATGGTTTGCCCTCCCTTAAGTTTTATAAATGTCTTCATGCATATCTGGAAAGAGAAAATCCAAAGGATTTTCAAGGATCATCTTACAATCCTTTTCCGAATGCCATCTGCCTTCTTGCCTAGAAGAAATCTTCAATTCAGATTTATCAGAGCCCCTTGCTTAGGTTTCATTTGGATACTTTCACTCTTTAAGGAGCCAGACATTTTATACAAACAGTTAAAGATCCTGTTTGGAAAGCAGTTGACTGTGGCAGGGGGAAATTCCTTCCCCCAGAGTTTTGAGTATGAGGGTGTATCAGTGTCAAATCTAATTGCTCTCAGTGTTTTCCACGACTGATGGAGTTGAAGCCAACAAGTCCATAACATATCTCATCATTATAGCTTTCTCACCGTGGGGTTGATTGGTGTATCTGCCCATGTGAGACCAAGGGCCATCTAGATTTATTTATTTAGTCTCTCTGCTGCCCTTGCGGAGTAGAGCGGTCTCCTACCCTGAACATGAGTTCAACAATCATTTAGATGAAATATGAATTCATGAGGAAACCCCAAAAAATGTGAAAACAAATTCATAAAGAAACCAATATGACTAATTTTAAACATAATATAGGCAAATTAAAAACTGATCTTACATATATATGAACTATAAAATGGGCATAGACTTAAACTATAAACTGGGGAAAGGCTTAAGCTGTAAGATGGGAAAAACCGCAAACTACTGATAAACTATGAGAGACATAGACTTTGATGCAACAGCGCATCACGGGTAAAGAACACACTGAGAAAAACTACAGCTCTGGTGGCTGCAGAATCCAAATGTCATTGAATTACAACCTTAGAAGTTCATGAAGATAAATTTTATGTAATATCAAATAAAAATGATAATCACTAAGCTCATTCTGTGTTCTTGGTGCTATGCTAGATCAGGCAAGGTAATCCCTTTCAAAGGGAACTATTTTGAGGGGAGTACACTGATGTGAGTTAATGGTCATATAATGTAACTTTGAGGTCATTTTCTCTTAGCAGAGGAAAAATTGCCTATCAGGACAATATCTTAGGATGTTCGGATAACGTAGTATGCTAAGTACAAGCACAAAGATGTACGCATGTGTCCGTGTCTTGAGTCTGATTGTAGTTTGTAGAAAACTACAAAATTAGCATTCTATCTCAAAATCTGGCGGTACATAATTAATAATTTCACAAGCCTTATTTATTAGTCTCAAATATCTATAGATATAGATATTTTACTGTAAATATAAATTCTAAAAATATAGCACCTTAGCAAACAACCTGAATCATTTTCAGCATAAAAATTCAGACTGAAAAAAAAAAATCAGGATGAACTAGACTCTTACAATTTTTTTCTTTTTTTGGCTTGCAATCTTAATTTTAACATCAACAATTAATCAACTTAACTTACCATGGTCAATTGGCTTTCCATCCCAAAGGCCATTATATAGGATGGCAGGATGTTTCCTCTTGGACACTGTGCCAGTTTCACTGTGGAGCAGATGGCAAGTCAACTGGGTTTAGGTGGACAGGCTAGATAATGCCATATTAAGTGACATCTTCCAGCAGGAAGTCAATTTCATTGGACACTGGTACCACCTTGATACACCACAAGGCTATCTACTGCTTTCCATCAGACCTGTTGCCACTGACAATGAAAATAGAGAATGTTGGGCAATGATTGGGATATTCAGACAGTGTACTTCTGAAGGTTTATTTCAAAAACACCCCAGCTTCCAGGTGAATCCCAGTCCTTTAAGTGTTCAAGCAGAGAAGGGCATGTGGTTCTAGTCCACATTGTGAAATAACTATTGGTTTAACAGATCAGAATGCATCTTCTCTATGGTATCAGACACACCATCCACATCTTTTTGTCAGGCTGAAGAAACAGTGATACTATATTCCCTTTACCTCCTGAAATACAGTTGGCTAGAATAGTGGAAAATCATCACTTTCACAGTAAAATAATAGAAATACTAATAACATATAAAATTCCTCATCAGGATTCTTACTCAAAGAAAACATATCTGACACCGTATTCAGTCTAAACGCAGGTTAATTTTGGCATGAATCTGTTGTACATCCTTAGCATTAGCTTGGAGCAGAAATAATTTCCTCTTCTACTTTCCTGGAGCTCTGACTTTTATTTAACTTTAGCTCAGCACTTCCATTTTTATACCAGAACACAAAACCTCACTGGTACTCAATTCTTCTGAATTGAAATGATGTCTCAGCCAATGAGCAGCTTCCAGTAGGGACCGTGTAATTGGCACAACCATGGCAGAAACGACAATGTGCTCTGCCAGTGTTCAAGTCTCATCTGTCCTGGGTAGCTTTATTGTTGTCCATGTTTATGGGCATGAATCTTCTTGTCTAAAGATTACAATACCAAAGAAACAGGTCTCTGCCTCTGAAATGAGGACTAAAGCTTTATAATGTAGTGCCTTTGATAGCAAATATTATAGCTGGGCAATTTACCTCCTCAAGAAATAGTATCCACATTTTTGGCAGATTGCAAACAGTATGTTTTTTTTCACATCTTTATTGGAGTATAATTGCTTTACCATGGTGTGTTAGTTTCTGTTTTATAACAAAGCGAATCAGCTATACATATACATATATCCCCATATCTCCTCCCTCCTGCATCTCCCTCCCACCCTCCCTATCCCACCCCTCTACTTCCCACTAGCTATCTATTTTACATTTGATAGTGTATATATGCCCATGCCACTCTCTCACTTCATCCCAGCTTACCCTTCCCCCTTCCCGTGTCCTCAAGTCCATTCTCTACGCCTGTGTCTTTATTCCTGTCCTGCCCCTAGGTTCTTCAGAATTATTATTATTATTTTTAGATTCCATATATATGTGTTAGCATACAGTATTTGTTTTTCTCTTTCTGACTTACTTCACTCTGTATGACAGACTCTACGTCCACTCACCTCACTGCAAATAACTCAATTTAATTTCTTTTTATGGCTGAGTAATATTCCATTGTATATATGTGCCACATCTACTTTATCCATTCATCTGTCGCTGGACACTTAGGTTGTTTCCATCTCCGGGCTATTGTAAATAGAGCTGCAGTGAACATTTTGGTACATGACTCTTTTTGAATTATGGTTTTCTCAGGGTATATGCCCAGTAGTGGGATTGCTGGGTCATATGGTAGTTTATTTTTAGTTTCTTAAGGAACCTCCATACTGTTCTCCATAGTGGCTGTATCAATTTACATTCCCACCAACAGTGCAAGAGGGTCTCTATTTTACCAACTAAGAGAAATACACTAATTGCTTTTCAACAACATCTTTTAAAATTATTTTAATGCCCAACTATTTCCTTATTTTTTGAATAATATAAGCAAGAATTTCCATGCTTTTTGTGCTTAATTTTTTGTGATATCATTAAGAAATGATTATGAATTGGAGCTTTTTTCCTTCAGTCAAGTGTGCCTGAGGTCATATCGTAAGTCATCATCAACATTTTTAGAGAGAGGAGAGCCAAGCATTCTCCACTGGCACCTTTATCTTTGCATTTAGTTTTGAAATCCATCCCCCATACGCCTGCCTACCACGAGAAGCAACCAAAATATTTTGTTCAAAGTTCAGTTCTGTAAAGCATTGCCTGGTGACTAGGACAGATGACGAGAAGTGATAAGCAATATTTCAGAGGATCTGTATTTTACCCAGGATAAATGTGCCATGTATCTGTGGTTTGGTAACATTTCATTCAAATGTGTCTTCATGCAGAGGGCACAGAAAGCATGCACACTTAAAAGGAAGATGATTATTTTGGTTTGTGAGTATCATGATATACCTCCATCTTATCCTCTACCCGCAATCGAGATATTTCTCTGCTTCTTTGTTTGCCCAAGGGGAAGTTAAGAAAACTACTGAGGGCAGACTGATGCAGACACTGCATTAGGTACTTTGTCTATATGGCCTTATTTCATTCTCACAACAGCTATTTGTAGTAGGCATTGTTAGCTCAGTTTTATAGTTCAGAGAACAGAGGCCAAGAGAGTCTAGGTAATTCTTCAAGACTCACAACTTACAAGTAAGAGCCGAAAACCAAGATTTGAACCCAAGTCTAAAAGACTTCATAACCCATGCTTTTTTCCACCCTTGATAATGGCGAAGCGGTTTTCCATCTCTTGATGCCAACTCCAGCCGATTAGCAGTGGTTCTCCTGAAATTTGTCTTCAGAAAGATTCTGAGGTAGAGTTAAGACTCAAGAGGGAAAAGTGCTGGGATATGTTGGTATTGCCTGGAAAAATGGGGGCAGTATTTGTCACAGGTGCTGTGTACTTGACATGAAACCTTCTGGTCTCTCCGTACTAGGCATGTTCTCTGATCTGCAAGTTGGAAAACATGCTTTTGTATGTCTCCATGTTGCCACTCAGAGTTGAAGTGACATTATGGTGGGCCCTGCTATTATGCTTGCTTTGAAAACACAAATTTGTCCCAGTTGATTTATTAATTTATCTATTAAGGAACATTTTGAGCATCATGCCAATTTCACACTTGCTTATGTATAATTTCATCAGTGAGAAAAGCTACGTGATGGCAAAAAACTGCACCCTGCTGAACCAAGACGTATATGAATATACGTAATACATACAGGCACACACCTCAGATATCCACTAGTTATCTCAGTTCATCCAGTGTGTTATGAACCACACCTATCCACAGCCGCCGTCACAACTTTCGGACTGATTTCAGGTAACCCTGCCTTTACTATTTCACAATAACTCTCAGGCTACAACCCTTCCAAAACCCCCTTCCATGTAAACTTCAGGTCTCTGTCAAGATGAAGTGTCATATTGAATTATTTATCTATTTCTTAACAATTTAAAATGTGTAAAACTATGCTAACATTTTTATTAGATTCCTATCTTTTTTTAATGTGTCACTGAAGTTTTTGAGTGTTGTAACTCTAACCCCATTGTTCCCATAAGTCCTGTGATCTTGACTTTTTTTTGTGTTAAGAGTTTAGCTAAACTATTAACTATATTACTGCCTTGGCATCCAGCAGCTGTTTTACGTGGCAAACAGCCTACAGGTACCTTGAACTGACACTAGGCACACCCTCGATTACACACCCTAGATAGCCTGCAGAGTCACAAGTAAATGTAAGTTCCTGATATGACTCTCGGCAGCTGCCCTCATGATAAGCAGTCTCTCCCACCTCCCAGGGCCCTCTCCTTGTGCACTACTTATATAAGACCTCCTCAAAGCCAATTTGGTTTTAGCCCTGGAAAAGCCCTCTGCCCACGGACCCTAGTGAAGGCATGTGCCCCATGCCCTGCCACTCTCTCTGCCTACACCCTGCCTTAATCTCTCCATGTAGTCTCTGAGGAATGCCTTTACCTCCCCCAAGATCTGTGAGTAATAAACTTCTCTTTTTCAGTTCTCTTGAGGTCTTTTGTTGAACCACAGCTCACCTCAGGTACCCAGGCCTTTACGTAGCAATTGTTAATTTAACAAAGTCCCAATGTTGAGAATTTGTATAGTGATTTTTAGGCACACAGATGTCTCATTATAGCAGCACTTACTGTACCTGAAATAGCCAGATTAGACTTTGATAAACAGAAATTTTTAAAAATGCATCTGGAAAGAATGTAACTGATTCAATGGCAAACCAAAGGTGGAGCCGCAGGAACAGTCCCCTCCTATGTAGAGATGGTGAAAGGATGTCTGTTGATCTTCTTTTTCTTATCATGATCCTAAACAATACTGGTGGTAAATTACCTCTCCATGAAAAGGATCTTTTGATGGTCTAACTTTTAAACAAGTGCTACAGTTACTCTTGAGTTTCACTAATGTACAAGGAAGTTTAACATTAGCACATTTTCATTGCTTATCCTTTAATAAATATTGTTTCTTTCATTAAAGTTATTTCAGGCAAAATCTAGTTATACAACTGGCCCTGATACATATAGTCTCAACTATGCAAGTTTATTTCAAGAAAATTTCATAGCAATTCAAAATTTTTCACTTTGGGTGCAGTTCATTTATCTAATGCCTATGAAAAACCCTATTTAATAGATTAGAAATAAACATATTTTTGTGTTTAGCTTGTTAGATAGAAATAAATGAATTGAGCACAGTGATTGTAAAAATAAAGACAAAATACCCAGTACTTGAGTTCCTTCAGTTCTGTCAATCCATGCATGATGCTCATGAAACAAACTTGGGTCCACTCACCCAACGCACAGTAAAGCCAGTCTACTGACACAGGTTTGTGGCGAAGGAAAGTACAGTGTTTATTGGCTTTCAGGGAAGGATTTTTAAAGACAATGTGAGGGAGAGGGTCACAGGGTGTGTGCTCAGCTTGTGCACAATTCTCTGATTGGTTGATGGTGAGGTAACAGGGTGGCATTTTGGGAGTCAACATCTTCAACCTTCTGGTTCCAACCAGTCTGGTGTCTACATGCTGGTGGTCAGCAGTTAATTTCTTCCACCTGGTGGGGGCTTTAGTAGCTGCAAAAAAACCTCAAGGGAATAACTCAAGGATATACTCCTTAAGAAGGAACTAAAGGAGTAGTTTATTTTTAAACTATTATTATTTTGTCTTGCTCGACTGTTTTCTTTCGTTTCTGCATTTCTCTGATTAAATTTGCTCTTTGGAACTCAGGAAGGCCTAGGAGGCTAACACTTTTCAACCAACAAGAGGAAGAGGACACGGTTGCGGGGCAGGGGGGCGGTCTTGGGAAGGCCCCGCAGGGTCTTGCTCAGTTTCAATGTGAGTATTTGGAGTTTTTATTTGTGTTTAAAATATAAAACAGTGAAAGAAAGGGCAAACTGTAAGACACAATATTTTTGATTTGTATGATAGGCAAAATAATGACCGCTTCCCTAAGATGTCCACGTCAGAATCCCTGAATCTGTGAATGTTACCTTACTCAACCAAAAGGACTTTGCACATGTGATTGAATTAAGGATCTTGAGATGGAGTGGGCTCAGTGTAATCACAAGGGTCCAAGAGGTTGGAGTGATGTGATAGCTGGATTTGAAGAAAGAAGAGGGGCAACCTCTAGAAACAGGAAAAGATAAAGAAAGTCTCCCCCAGAGCCTGCAGAAGGAACATAGCTCTGCCAACAGTTTGATTTTAGTCCCATGAAACCCATTTAGTACTTCTGACCTCCAGAAATGTAAGACAATAAATTTGTGTTAAGTCACTAAGTTTGTGGCAATTAGCTATAGCAGCTATAGGAAATACTACAATTGGTTAAGTGCCATTTTAGCTCACACATGAAATATCTTAATAAATTTTAATAGCTTTAAAATTGAAAGTAATTCTCTTAAATTATTAAGTTTTATTAATAAAGAACAAATAAACATAATTATTATTAAATACTACTTAATTATTACTCAAAACAATTTTTGTCACAGAGAACAGAGAGATGTTAAAAAATATATCAACTAGGCTAGGTGCTAAACAACGCTGATGCTAAAGTTCAAGAATTAGGTTGGCTTTTACACGTTTTATCATATTTATATGCTTCCTGCTCTGATTTATTACTTTTCAACTTCTTTTCTCTCTGTATCATCTTCTCCACTTATGACCCTAACTGACTGGTTAAACACAATTTTTAAAAAGTTTGTATCAATGTATTTATACTACAGGAGGAAAAAGGAAAAAAAGATAAATTGCTTTCATAACATGAACCATCACTATTATTTCTCTGAGGGCAGAGACCACACCTTATTCATCCTTCCTCCCAGCATCAGACACAAGGTCTGACATATAATAGAACAATCAATAAATTTTGAGTAATACAGTAACAATTAAAAAGCAAAGGTTTGTATTTTGAATGCCCCTACTCCTCAGATATCTCCTGTATAACTTCTAGGTGCCTTTTAATATTCTGCTTCAAAGCTATATATTTACCAAAATTTTCCCAGGTACCCTCCACTCAGAACTAAAAGTTCTTTCTTCCCTAAATTCTTATGGCCTATTTGCACCACTGTATAAAGATCTTATTATGGCCTGCTGCATTTTAAATCTAATTATATATGATTTTTATTTCCTCTGCTAAATTATATGCTCTTAATGGTTAAGTGCATGCAGTTTATTCATAACTGTGGTCACCATAGTACCTACAGAATAATTTTCATATTTACATTATCAATAAATCATTGTTCAATTTCAGTTGAAAGCACCATCTCATCATTACCTATTTCATTTCTGTCAATTCATGCTTTTAAAGGTATAAGAATGTCAAACATCTTTACATATACTCTAAAAGCCATACGTAGTAAGATCATACCTTTACCTCATTACTTTTCTTATTTTATACTATGATGTATCAGATGAAGAAACTTCCTCCAGGGAACTGATTCAATTTACTTGAATCAGTTATTATGTCAGTCATTAAGTGAGATTTCAATATATGTTACATGCACTTATTCATGGCCCTGGATATAAATGAGTTATTTTTCCTTTCCTTATCGAAACCATATAGTTTAAATGAGTCTTTTTGATATAAATGCATTTTCAATACATTTTCAAAACATTTTCCTTCCTCCTTTTTCTCTGACTAAATCCTCACCTTACCCCCGCCCACATTATATTACTGCACGTCATATCCTTATTTTCTCCATCTAAGTGACCTGTGGGGATTTATGGAGGCTAAATGGTAATGACTTTAATAAACGATTTGATGTGAAACTGCCTTTGCAATTTAAGCGTATATTCCCCCACAGTCTTTCCTGGAAAATAAAATAATCTGGACGTCATCCTTACCTCTTCATGTACAAAAGGGACAGACAGCTGGAATTTCAGACTAGCTGTCTATATTTACCCCTGCTTCCAAGACTCCCCAAGCTCAAAACCTACTGCTACCGGCTTGTGGCACTAACATTATTATGCCAAAGGGCTCCAGGGTACAGCAGCTTTTCCAACATCTGATGAAAAAACATCAACAGAAAAACTGTCAAAGAACAGTATCCAGCTTAACTCTCTAATATTCCTATCACAAATAATCCACATTGCAGCATCTCAGATAAACCAAGTCCAAGATGTTTTACAAGTAAGTGCTAAGTTTTTAGGAAACAGTAACATGAAAAAAATTGAGAAAAATTAATTTGGCTGGAGGATACTGAAAAGATAAAGTCTTCTCTCAGATGAGGATACTCTCTGAAGCAAATAGTCTCAATGAAATGCAAAGAACATATCATTAACAAATATAATACCTATACATATATCTTGCCACAAAGTTTGTTTTAAACCACACAGTGGTTAAGTGTATGGTTTCATAGACTAAAGATTCAAATATTTCAGATGACATTTGTAGATATTTTTCTAACAAAACATGTGAGAAATAAGACATTTTGAAACAAATTGACTATAAAGAAAACATCTCCACATCTCTCTCCAACAGTCAGAGTGGGAAGGGAAGTAGTAACTCTCAGAGATAATGAAAGAGAATATGCTTTTAAAATATAGACTGTGGTGTGCTGGAGCCAGCTCATACTGGTTCATGAGTATTAAGGTAATTCTGTAAATATTAAGGAGTTCTTATTGGTAGCTTGAAATTGTCCACAGTGGAGGTATTTCCACCACAGAAATTATTTATGCAAAATTATTTAGCACATAGTAATTTATGGAGCATTATTTAGCCTAGTGTGAGCTATTTTATATGCCTGGAAGAAGTAAGTACATATTTAACTAGCTTAAATTAGCTTATTTCTAGTTAGTTCTCATTACAGAGGTTTTACTACACAGGTTGATAGTTGTTTTGTAATTGCTATCATGTTGTTTCCTGTGCCTATGTTTTATTTCCTCAACTAGCTTCTAAGGGCCTTATACTCAGGAACTATATTTTCTATTTCATATTCCTGTCTAAAAGACCTGTGTGCACTACTAGTTGTAAGATTACAATGAATGCTTAACTTATGTCAGATAATTGGGCACCTATTTTTAAAAAACAGTTACTAGTATTCTCAAGAGGCAAATACATTTAATACTGTTTTGTGCATCTTCAGTCGAAAATTTAGTTTCAAAAGCAATAGTGTTAAGAAAAATGTACTTTATTATTGTAGTAGATATAAACATACAAACTTACCTTCATTGGTAGAGATCATCCTCCATTTCACTAGGCTGTTCCCTTGAAGCAAAGCTGATATTTTGTCTTTCTGACAATTTTCTGTGCTAATCACCAGGGATAGTGCTTTGCTGTATTTGTTTATCAATAAATTTTTATTAAATAACATATTAGCTCTCTCTTAATAACCATAGCAAGAACAAGAGACCAAATTTCTAAGTTATGAAGCTTACATGGGACAGTTTCTATGTTCTCAGTTATAGTTTCTAGTTTCTTACTACTAGGTCAGAAAAATGCTAATGATATTTGCAAGATTTTTTTATATTCAGCAAGCTCTCTTTTTCACTTTAATAACTTCTTGATTCTGTTGGGCTTTCTTTGTAGATAATCATGTCATCTGAAAATAAGAAATATTTTTTTAGTGCATTTAGATTTTAGCCAGGATCTCCAAACCTGTATATTATATTTTAACTAAGTTTAAAATCAGTATCACAGCTTTTCTTTGAATTGATATTTTCCTGGTATATCTTGTTTGATCCTTGGCTTTGTTCTTTGCCCTGAACTGTTTCTTTCAGGTAAAATCACTTAGACAAAGAGTGGTGAGAGGAAAATTCTCAGGAGCTACCCCCATTAGCTCTAGATACTATGTGCTCTCCACCTCAGCTGGACCTCTTTCTGTACTGATGTTACCCTGTCACCTCTGGTTGGCTTCACTGTGACGTCACTGGTTTTTCTGTCCCAGAATAGTGCAAATACAGGCAATTATCCCCCCATGCTTAAATAGGGGAGAGAGAAAGACACAACTATAAAGCTTTTGCCCACTTTAAAACATCTAATTCTCCTCTGACCTCAACTCCCAGGGTCCTCATTACAGATGTGATCCCAAATGTCTTCTCTCTCCCCAGGATTTTCTTACCATTTGTCAGGTTATTGAATCCATCAGTGTCATTCTTCTTTCTATTTCTGGTTTTAGGTTTAAGGGATAAGCTAGCAGCCATGCTAGATCTTCTAGTCAGGAATCAGAAGCATTTTTTTTTCAGTCAACTCTTTGTGACTGGAAATTTCCTCATACTTAAAAAAGATTCTAACTTGGTATCACTGACTATACTTGCCACTTTCCCTAAAGGCTTAATAACATTTAACTAAGATTTAGAAATAATCTTTAAAATACTGTTTGTAAAGATGTCACCAGGAATTCACTAAAGGTTTGCACTTAAAATACTTTTATTAATAACGGAAAAAGATAGTAAGCATGGAAAAGAAAAGCTTAGGAGACAAGTGTGAAGAGAATGAACAATCTTTTATCAAAGACATCTTGTGGATAAAATTTTAAGGTAATACTTTTAGGACAAAAAAATGGAGGGAAGTAAGGACAATAGAGCGTAAGAGATTTTTAGATAGGTTGCTCTTTCAATGTCCTTCAAATGTTGAATGTTGCCCACACTGTCTATGCAGAATTCTAGTTCTGTTACTACATTTAGACCAAGCTGAATAGTTATATCACATGAAAAATTAATCTTATTTCTAATAATTTTTCTCTTGTAGCTGTTTGAAGAATCCTACAACCCATTAAAAAATGTTTCAGTTGAAGAACAACCATTTCCTCATTCAAGTGTAAGTAGAATTTTATGAGTTTATTCTTCCTAATAGATTTTTTTAATTTGAAAAAGAGGCAAAATCTCCAGAAAATTCAACCCATCTGAGAGGTTTTTTCCCTTTTCTTTCAGTGGCATATAATGTGCTGGTCAAGGAATTTTGATGCAATTAATATTGAGATAACAGGGACACTTCTGTAGGATTATTTATGTGCTGTGTTCAAGAAGAGAGATGGGGAATCTGCCAGCTAGAATTTCAGGTTATCTCCCACTACAGTTAATGATAGATGAGTTTCAAGGTTGTAATTGCATATCGATAAAACTGACTTAGAAACATCCTGAGATTTACAAATATAGAGTTAAATCTCCCCCTTGGTACATAGTGTACTTGGCTATTTCTATACCTCCCTAACAAGGCAGAATGATTTTCATTCGTTGTATTAAAAAAAAAAAAAAAAAAAAAAAAAAAACTTCATGTGGAAGGCATTAATCTTTGGAATCCTTCATATGGTATATCTGTGTTTATGTACATCTGCCATAAAGTGAACTAAGAATCTGAGATAAAGGATGTTATACCCTAAACCATAATCCATTTCTTTTGTTCAAATGACCCAAACTTCTTAAATATAATTAACATAGAACAAAATCTGCATTTTCCAAAGCCATGAAATCATAGAAGTTTCAAGTAATCTACACATTAAATTCAAGTTATTTCCCATTGTTTCTAGTTCCAGCTCTAAACACCAATATAAGCTGGTAATGGTGGTTGGTTAGTTATTTGTTCAGGAACTCAACACATTTTTATTGAGCCAGAGATTCTTCAAAGGTCTAAAGATTTGGCAGTATACAACACAGAAAGTCCCTTTCTCATGGAGCTTACATTTTGGTGGGAGAGACAGACAATTAGCAAGTATTGATAAATAAATGAGATAATTTCAGATCATGATTATAATTATGAAGAGAAGAAAACAATAAAATGATATATTAATGTGAGTGGGCAGTGGGATGGGTGGCAGTGGGTGGGCTGTGGAGTGGGTGGCATTTCATGGGGTGCTCTAGAAAAGGGCTCTCTAAAAATGAGATATTACAGCTAAAATTTGAATAAGAAGTTGTCAGCTATGTGAAAATCTGAGGAAAAACACTGCAAGAAAGAGGAAAGGCAAGAACAAAAGAGAAGGAATCAAAGAAAGCAAACAAAAAAAACTCAAAACTTGATAGAAATCAGTGATAATCTCTTAGTTACAGAACATTGTGTGGGCATGACCGTATATACATTGTTTGGCTGGAACAATCTGTGTTTATGCCTATTGCCCAGGCATAATTACCCATAGCTCACCCATTCACTCTTAAAATGTTCTGGTTTCAAGAAGAAATGATGTGATCAATCTGATTATAAATCTGAGATAATTGTAGCTATTTATAGGACAATATAGGAAACTTTGAATGTTAATTTTATTGTGCTGTAAACTCAGAAAACTACTTTCATTCATTAGAATCTACCATTTTAGGAAAATTCTTTGAATTCAGAACCATCCATTTAATTTACCATCTCCTCTTACGATCCTTATACTCTCCTCTGTTAATTATCTAGCTATCTACTCTAAAGCTGCAAAAAAAGGAAAATAAAACTAAATGCAAAAATAATTTAAATGCCTCCTATTATTAGGTTTCTTTAATTATCACTTTTTCTTAGTCTTTACAATGTACTTGGGAAGTAGAACAATGCAAATAAGAGTGATTGATTAGTCTTTTACCATGTTCCTTCATGTGTGCTCATCCATGGGTTTTATCCCAGTATTCTGCAGTCTACACAAGGAAAAGTCTTGCATAATCTGAAGCCAGTTTGAAAATATAGAAAATATTGAAAATATCAACACAACAGATGCCCCAGGACTGGACATGGAGCCCCAATAGTTAAAAAGTAGAATATTTGTCCAACACAAATGTGCCAAAGGAGCATTTTGTTTCAATTTTCAAGCACTTTTAAACCCTGCTTTTTGGGAGAAAGCATTGGGATATATTTTTTAAAGCCTTATGTGTGTGTGTGTGTGTGTGTGTGTGTGTGTATATATATATATATATATATATATGTGTGTGTGTATATATATGTATGTATTTGCAGTTTCTATCAGATCCCAGGTGCAATAAAAGGTAAATGACATTACTTAATTATCTTTATGATTAAAACACTCAACAACCCTTGGAAACCAAAAAGCATAAATGTTAGAGGACACAGGTCAAATAGGGGATGTGAACAAAAATAAATATTTCTTCTGGCATTTTAATGTTTGGTGTCTATCACCAGCCAAAACATCACCCACCTTTTTTTTCTTTTAATCTTCTTTTATTTTTCTCAGAAAATTCAAGAAATTTAAAGGCACTCAAATGTGCACTTGGCTTAAAGATCCAGATGTATAAATATGGCAGAATAACACAGTTTTATATCTTTTTAACGTTCTGTTTGTGCATATGCTAGATATTCAGTAGCTAACTTGTGAATAGGGAGGTATAATTAATCTAAAAATATAATGTTTGTTGAAGGGCTAATATGATCCTAGTCTGCATTGACTGAAGTACATTCATCAAAATAACAATTCCTTAAATTCTGTGTACTACGCTTGAAGAGGAATGTGAACATACAGGAAAAAATATTACTTACAGAGAGATTTAAAATATAAATTTAAAATTTAGTATTTAATTTAGTATTTAATACTTAAATTTAGTATTTAAGATTTAAAATATAGTATTTAAAATATTAAAAATATAGGATATAGTATATTGGAAACAATGTATGTATCTAAAATTTATCCTCCAAACTATTCAGTATCTACTCTGTATCAGACATTTTGGCTGTCACCCTTAATAAATTCAATACTATTCACATAGAGTTTACATATTAAAAAATCAGGAGTATCTTCCATAGGAAATTAAAACTGTCATAAACTATATGAAAGACTACATATAGAAGAGGGGTTATACTTATTATGTATTGTCTTAGAAGGGAGAATAAAGATCAAGAGGATTCGGCCAGGACTGGTAGGAAGGAGTAGAGAGGATAAACCTGCAGTTCACCTTAAATATCAAGGATTTGATCGACTCTATGGAAAATATTATCAATTTTCCATTCATTCAACACACATTTACTGGGCACTTATACATCAGCATGCTTGGTATATACCAGAAAAAAAATTAATATTCTCACATATGAGTATTTCTAATTCTTATTTCTAAAATTAAGCTCTTGGTTCCCACTAATAAATATCAGGTACTAGTTGTGATTTTTAGGCTGTGGGTGGTGAAAAAGTACATATTTTTATTACCAGTTTTATATAAGCTTCCTGCTGTAAATTCACTTTCTTGAAAGCGAAAACACTAAAGTAATGCACATCACCTGCAATTTTGTTGTTTGCATTAGAAGTGTCCAATTAAAAGTGTTAAAAAGTACACCAAAAATGAAACATGTCTAAGAATGGGCAGGCGACACCTTGAGTATTCCTAGATTTGGCAACTTTTAGTGACCATTGTTATGCTAACAGGAAGGTTTGGAAAATTGGGGTCTCTGATATGATTTAATGCTTACCTATTTATCTAAATTAAATTCCAAATTACTTAATACATTTTTGGAAAAATAAAATCAATGAACAAGAAGTGGCCAAGATGGCAGTGTAGAAAGACCCTGAACTCATCTCCTCCATTGGACACACAAAAATTACATCTATTTACAGAGGAACTATCTATGAGAACAACCTGAAGATTACCAAAAAAAGGTTTTCCACAACTAAAGACAAAGAAGGAACCTAAATGAGATTGGGAGAAGGAAAACACACATAGGTGTAGGCTAAACAATATGTTACTAAACAACTCATGGGTCACTGAAGAAATCAAAGAAGAAATTTTAAAACATGGAGGTACGGCTTCCCTGGTGGCACAGTGGTTAAGAGTCCACCTGCCGATGCAGGGGACATGGGTTTGTGCCCCAGTCCAGGAAGATCTCACGTGCCACGGAGCGGCTAGGCCCGTGAGCCATGGCCGCTGAGCCTGCACGTCCGGAGCCTGTGCTCCACAACGGGAGAGGCCACGACAGTGAGAGGCCCACGTACCGCAAAAAAAACCCACAAAAAAACATGGAGGTAAATGAAAATGGAAACACAATAATCCAAAACATATGGGATGCAGCAAAAGCAGTTCTAAGAGTAAAGTTTATAGCAATACAAGCCTACCTTAGGAAACAAGAAAATTTTCAAATAATCTAACCTTTACACCTGAAGGAGACAGAAAAAGAACAACAAACAAAACCCAAAGTTAGTGGAAGAAAAGAAATAATAAAGATCGGAGGGGAAATAAATGAAATAAAGACTAAACAACAATAGAAAAGACCAATGAAACTAAGAGCTGGTTGTTTCAAAAGATAAAAAAATTAATAGACTTTTACCCAGCCTCATCAAGAACAAAAGAGAGATGGCCCAAGTCAATAAAATCAGAAATGAAAAAGAAGAGGTTACAACATACACCACAAAAATACAAAGGATCATTAGAGAGTACCACAAACAATTGTATGTCAATAAAATGGACAACATTCAAGAAATGGATAAATTCCTAGAAATTTACAATCACTCAAGACTGAATCAGGAAGAATTAGAAAATATGAATAGACTGATTACCAGTAATGAAATTGAATCAGCAATTAAAAGAAAAAAAACTCCCAACAAACAAAAGTACAAGACCAGATGGCTTCAGAGGTGAATAGTACCAAATATTTAAAGAAGAGTTAACACCTATCTTTCTCAAACTATTCCAAAGAATTGAAGAGGAAGGAATGCTTACAAACTCATTCTCTGAGGCCGGCATCACCCTGATACCAAAACCAGACAAAGACAGCACAAAAAAAGAAAGTTACAGGCCAATAAAATTGATAAACATAGATGCCATAATCCTAAGCAAAATATTAGCAAACTGTATTCATGAAGGCATTAAAAGGATAACATGCCATGATCAACTTGGATTTATACCAGGGAAGCAAGGAAGTTTCAACATCTGCAAATCAATCCATGTGATACACTGCATTAACAAACTGAAGAATAAAAATCATATGATCTTCTCAAAAGATGCAGAAACAGCTTTTGACAAAATTCAACATTCATTTATAATAAAAACTCTCAACAAAGTGGGAATAGAGGGAACATACCTCAAAATAATAAAGACCATATGTGACAAACCTACAGCCAACCTCATACTCAATTGTGAATAGCTGAAAGCATTTTCTCAAAGATTGGGAACAGGGGCTTCCCTGGTGGCGCAGTGGTTGAGAGTCTGCCTGCCGGTGCAGGGGACGTGGGTTCGTGCCCCGGTCCGGGAGGATCCCACGTGCCGCGGAGCGGCTGGGCCCGTGGGCCATGGCCGCTGGGCCTGCGCGTCCGGAGCCTGTGCTCCGCAACGGGAGAGGCCGCAACAGTGAGAGGCCCGCGTACCGCTAAAAAAAAAAAAAAAAAAAAAAAAGATTGGGAACAAAACAAAGATGCCCACTCTCACTACTTTTATTCATGTAGTATTAAAAGCAAATACTCATGTATATATAATGTTTATAAATATTTATGAGGAGATCAGTAAAATTTGAACAGAAAATTAACAGAAGAGGGAGACCTTCAAGATGGCAGAGGAGTAAGACATGAAGATCACCTTCCAACCCAAAAATACATCAAAAATACATCTACATGTGGAACAACTCATACAGAACACTCACTTAATGATGGCAGAAGACCTCAGACTTACCAAAAGGGTCTTGGTGCTCCGGCCAGGTGTCAGGCCTGTACCTCTGAGGTGGGAGAGCCAAGATCAGGACATTGGTCAACCAGAGACATCCCAGCTCCACGTAATATCAAATGGTGAAAACTCTCCTAGAGATCCCCATCTCAACGCTAAGACCCAGCTCCAGTCAACAACCAGCAAGCTACAATGCTGAACACCTTATGCCAAACAACTAGCAAGACAGGAACAACCCCACCCATTAGCAGAGAGGATGCCTAAAATCATAATAAGGTCACAGACACCCTAAAACACACCACCAGACACAGTCCTGCCCTCCAGAAAGACAAGATCCAGCCTCAACCACCAGAAGACAGGCACTACTCCCATCCACCAGGAAGCCTACAGAACCCACTGAACCAACCTTAGCCACTGGGGGCGGACACCAAAAACAATGGGAACTATGAACCTGCAACCTGCAAAAAGGATATCCCAAACACAGTAAGTTAAGCAAAATGAGAAGACAGAGAAACACACAGAAGATGAAGGAGCAATATAAAAACCCACCAAACCAAACAAATGAAGAGGAAATAGGCAGTTTACCTGAAAAAGAATTCAGAGTAATGACAGTAAAGATGATCCAAAATCTTGGAAATAGAATGGAGAAAATACAAGAAACATTTAACAAGACCTAGAAGAACTAAAGAGCAGAAAATGATGAACAACACAATAAATGAAATTAAAAATTCTCTAGAAGGAATTAATAGAAGAATAACTGAGGCATAAGAATGGATAAGTGACCTGGAAGTTAAAATAGTGGAAATAACTACTGCAGAGCAGAATAAAGAAAAAAGAATGAAAAGAATTGAGGACAGTCTCAGAGTCCTCTGGGACAACATTAAATGCACCAACATTCGATTTATAGGGGTCCCAAAAGAAGAAGAGAAAAAGAAAGGGACTGAGAAAATATTTGAAGAGATTATAGTTGAACATTTCCCTAATATGGGAATGGAAATAGTCAATCAAGTCCAGGAAGCACAGAGAGTCCCATATGGGATAAATCCAAGGAGAAACACACCAATACACATATTAATCAAACTATCAAAAATTAATACAAAGAAAAAATATTAAAAGCAGCAAGGGAAAAATAACATACAAGGGAATCCCCATAGGGCTAACAGCTGATCTTTCATCAGAAACTCTGCAAGCCAGAAAGGAGTGGCAAGACATATTTAAAGTCATGAAAGGGAAAAACCTACAACCAAGATTACTCTACCCAGCAAGGACCTCATTCAGATTTGATGGAGAAATTAAAACATTTACAGACAAGCATAAGCTAAGATAATTCAGCACCACCAAAGCAGCTTGACAACAAATGCTAAAGGAACTTCTCTAAGCAGGAAACACAAGTGAAGGAAAACACCTACGATAACAAACCCAAAACAATTAAGAAAATGGTAATAGGAACATACATATTGATAATTACCTTAAATGTAAAGGGATTAATGCTCCAACCAAAAGAAACAGACTGGTTGAATGGACACCAAAACAAGACCCATATATATGCTATCTACAAGAGACCCACTTCAGACCTAGGGACACATACACACTGAAAGTGAGGGGATGGAAAAAGATATTCCATGCAAATGGAAATCAAAAGAAAGCTGGAGTAGCAATTCTCATCTCAGACAAAATAGACTTTAAAATAAAGATTATGACAAGAGACAAAGAAGGACACTACATAGTGATCAAGGGATCAATCCAAGAAGAAGATATAACAATTGTAAATATTTATGCACCCAACATAGGAGCACCTCAATACATAAGGTAAACACTAACAGCCATAAAAGGGGAAATCGACAGTAAAACAATCATAGTAAGAGATTTTAACACTGCACTTTCACCAATGGACAGATCATCCAAAATGAAAATAAATAAGGAAACACAAGCTTTAAATGATACATTAACCAAGATGGACTTAATTGATATTTATAGGACATTCTATCCAAAAACAACAGAATACACTTTCTTCTCAAGTGATCACGGAACATTTCCCAGGATAGATCATACCTTGGGTCACAAATCAAGCCTTGGTAAATTTAAGAAAATTGAAATAGTATCAAGTATCTTTTCTGACCACAATGCCCTCAGACTAGATATCAATTACAGGAAAAAATCAGTAAAAAATACAAACACATGGAGGCTAAACAATACGCTACTTAATAACCAAGACATCACTGAATAAATAAAAGAGGAAGTCAAAAAATTCCTGGAAACAAATAACAATGAAAACACCATGACCCACAACCTTTGGGATGCAGCAAAAGCAGTTCTAAGAGGGAAGTTTATAGCAATAAAATCCTACCTCAAGAAACAAGAAACATCTCACATAAACAACTTAACATTACACCTAAGGCAATTAGAGGAAGAAGAACGAAAGAACCCCAACGTAAGCAGAAGGAAAGAAATCATAAAGATCAGATCAGAAATTAGTGAAAAAGAAATGAAGGGAATGATAGCAAAGATCAATAAAACTGAAAGCTGGTTCTTTGAGAAGATAAACAAAATTGATAAACCATTAGCCAGACTCATCAAGAAAAAAAGGGAGAAGACTCAAATCAATAGAATTAGAAATGCAAAAGTAGAAGTAACAACTGACACTGCAGAAATACAAAGAATCATGAGAGATTACTACAAGCAACTATATGCCAATAAAATTGACAATCTGGAAGAAATGGACAAATTCTTAGAAAAGCACAAGCTTCCAACACTGAACCAGGAAGAATTAGAAAATATGAACAGATCAATCACAAGCACTGAAATTGAAACTGTGATTAAAAATCTTCCAACGGACAAAAGCCCAGGACCAGATGGCTTCACAGGCGAATTCTATTTGCAGATGACTTGATACTATACATAGAGAATCCCAAAGATGCTACCAGAAAACTACTAGAGCTAATGAATGAATTTGGTAAAGCAGCAGGATACAAAATTAATGCACAGAAATCTCTTGCATTCCTGTACACTAATGATGAAAAATCTGAAAGAGAAATTAAGGAAACAGTCCCATTTACCACTTCAACAAGAAGAATAAAATACCTAGGAATAAACCTACCTAAGGAGACAAAAGACCTGTATGCAGAAAACTATAAGACACAGGTGAAAGAAATTAAAGATGATACAAACAGATGGAGAGATATACCATGTTATTGGATTGGAAAAATCAGCATTGTGAAAATGACTCTACTACCCAAAGCAATCTACAGATTCAGTGCAATACCTATCAAACTACCAATGGCATTTTTCACAGAACTAGAACAAAAAATTTCACAATTTTTGTGAAAACACAAAAGACCCCGAATAGCTAAAGCCATCTTGAGAAAGAAAAACAGAGCTGGAGTTATCAGGCTCCCTGACTTCAGACTATACTACAAAGCTACAGTAATCAAGACAGTATGGTACTGGCACAAAAACAGAAATATAGATCAATGGAACAGGATAGAAAGCCCAGAGATAAACCCATGCATATATGGTCACCTTATCTTTGATAAAGGAGGCAAGAATATATATTGGAGAAAAGACAGCCTCTTCAATAAGTGATGCTGGGAAAACTGGACGGCTACATGTAAAAGAATGAAATTAGAATGCTCCCTAACACCATGCACAAAAATAAACTCAAAATGGATTAAAGACCTAAATGTAAGGCCAGACACTCTAAAACTCTTAGAGGAAAACCTAGGCGGAACACTCTATGACATAAATCACAGCAAGATCCTTTTTGACCCACCTCCTAGAGAAATGGAAATAAAAACAAAAATAAACAAATTGGACCTAATGAAACTTAAAAGCTTTTGCACAGCAAAGGGAACCATAAACAAGGTAAAAAGACAACCCTCAGAATGAGAGAAAATATTTGCAAATTAAGCAACCGACAAGGGATTAATCTCCAAAATATACAAGCAGCTCAATGTCAAAAAAAAACACCCCAATCCAAAAATGAGCAGAAGACCTAAATAGACATTTCTCCAAAGAAGATATACAGATTTCCAACAAATACATGAAAGGGTGCTCAATATCACTAATCATTAGAGAAATGCAAACCAAAACTACAGTGAGAAGAAAGAAAACAATGGGGGACACTCAAAAAAAAAAAACTACAATTAGGTATCACCTCACACCAGTCACAGTGGCCATCATGAAAAAGTCTACAAACAATAAATGCTGGAGAGGGTGTGGAGAAAAGGGAACCCTCTCGCACTGTTGGTGGGAATGTAAACTGATACAGCCACTATGTAGAACAGTGTGGAGGTTCCTTAAAAAACTAAGAATAGAACTACCATATGACCCAGCAATCCCACTACTGGACATATACCCTAAGAAAACCATAATTCAAAAACAGCCATGCACCACAATGTTCATTGCAGCTGTATTTACAATAGCCAAGACATGGAAGCAACCTAAGTGTCCATTGACAGATGAATGGATAAAGATGTGGCACATATATACAATGCAATGTTACTCTGCCATATAAAGAAATGAAACCGAGTTATTTGTAGTGAGGTGGATGGACCTACAGTCTGTCATACAGAGTGCAGTAAGTCAGAAAGAGAAAAACAAGTACCGTATGCTAACACATATATATGGAATCTAAAAAAAAAAAATGGTCATGAAGAACCTAGGGCCAGGACAGGAATAAAGATGCAGATGTAGAGAATGGACTTGAGGACACGGGGAGGGGGAAGGGTAAGCTGAGACAAAATGAGAGAGTGGCACTGACATATATACACTACCAAATGTTAAATAGATAGCTAGTGGGAAGCAGCCACATAGCACAGAGAGATCAACTCTGTGCTTTGTGACCACCTAGAGGGGTGGGATAGGGAGGGTGGGAAGGAGACACAAGAGGGAGGAGTTGTGGGGATATATGTATATGTGTAGCTGATCCACATTGTTATAAAGCAAAAACTAACACACCATTGTAAAGCAATTAAACTCCAAGAAAGACGTTAAAAAAAATTAACAGAAGAAGAAGCATGCATAGCTATATTATTAGATAATCAAACTCTGTTAAAATTTTAAAGTAAAAATTAAACAATGATTTTCCAGATTATTTTTATTTGAATGTTATTGTGTTACGTACATACCACACACTGTATATCTCACTGGAATTTAAACTAGAGTCGTTTGATAAAATTTTTACAATTATACAGTAACCTTTAGGACAAGAAAGTTTCCTAGGTTCTCATTGCTGATGACCACATAAGCAACATGGCAGCAAAGAAGCTTATATATTTCCTTCATTATCTACATGATTATTTGCAAGTAGATAATATGGCTGTACCTTTTCTTATAAACTTCAGATTCACTATGAAGTTGGCTTAAATGTAGTGAAGTTCTCTGTTCTATTTCTGAATATTCATTCAGCCTCACCAGGTTCAGCAAACTTTCTATTAAATGCCAGATAGCAAACATTCTACACTTACAGGCCATAGGGTCTCTGTTGCAACTTCTTGACAAAGCAGTCATCAGGGAGGAAAAACTTCTCTTCAACCCTCTTAGGTTTATTACTTGGGGCCCTGTGGATTAAACTGACAAAAGACAAATTAGCAAGAGAAAAGATAAAGTTTACTCATATGTTCACAGGAGAGCTCACAAAAACAAAACAAAACAAAACAAAACGTGTCTCAAAGAGGCAGTTAGAATTTGAGGTTTATATACCATATCAATAGGGGAAGAGGTTGAGGAGAAAGGGCACTTGTGGGAAAACAAATGACTTTTAGGAAAGATATGTGGGCCCTTAGCAGAACAGATGGGAGATATGATAGTTTTGTGACAATTTCTGTTTATTTCTTATCCCCATTGCTGACTTCTTTCCAGTGATAGGAGTTAATCTTCCCTGGTTGTGAAACTCCAGGGAGGGGTTTTATGACAGTTGAATTCTTTTGGAAGACTCTGTTTTTAAGCAGATAAATGGAGTTCAGAAAAAGCCTTCATCTATTGATTCTCAACTGTCTTTAGCTCAAAATAATCCTTATGCCACAATGGTATATTCTAGGACCCTTCATAGTTTTATAATGAAAGCAGTCATAGATAGTATGTAAATGAATGGGGATGGCCATGTTCCAATCAATCTTTCTTTACAAAAAGAGTCATTGGCTAGGGGTTTGTGGTTTGCAGATCCTACTCTAGACTTTTACTAAGTTCAGGACACACACATTAAATATAGATAATGCAGTTAAGATTCAACTTGTTAACAAAGATTTTTACTTAATTTCCTGTACTTAGTTTGTCAAGAGCCTTCATTATTTATATAGCATTTATAATGCTGTTTTTGAAAAAGTGGGTAATAATAGCATATAATGTTCAGATTATTAGGTAATTGTCTACTTGAAAGAATATGGCTTTGGAAACAGACAAATATTCCTCAGATTTTTAGCTCTGCCATTTACTAGTTGTGGGAAAATAATGTCTCCAAAACTCAGTTTATTCATTTATAAAAGGGAAAGGATAAAATCTATTTCTTAGGGTAATTATGAAAATTAAATATAAAATACATAAAAGGAGTTAGCACACTCCCTTAGCATATAGTAACTTTTAAATAACTAATGGCCAAGTTACTCTTTCATAGTTTATCATTTATTATTAAATAGAGGTTTTATTGGACAGGCAATGGAGAAATGAGCATTTGGGTTCTACTGATGTCCCTAGAATAGACTTGATATCTACACCTTGAAACATTCAGTTTTAATGATGATAATTACCACTTAGAAACACCATGCTCTAAATTTTATAACTAGGAAGATATCCGTATTATTTTGTTCAGAATTCTGAACAAAAAACTTCTCCTCAACCCTCTTAGATTCAGTTCTTAAGATGAAAGTGCTGAAATAGTACTGATGAAATAGACCCAAGTGCCAGTTTGAAACCTTATCATTTGAAAGATGCGGAAGAGTCTAAATTGGTATCACCACAATTTCAGGAGCCTGACCCTTGTGTCCTTTTGTATGAACTTCCTAGTTTTATGTAGGGTGACTAGTGACTGAATAAGAATAGTGCAGTTGAATAAACAGATTAGAATAGTGCATTGAATAGTTAAAATACAATATAATGAAGTAAATTGCTATCAAGCATGGGAGAAGCATATAATATCACAATCTCGAAACATCCTCTACAAGTCAAAAATACTTTATTCACCCTTCTCTCTCATCAGGGAGCATTGACAACCCTAATGACATCTGGGTTTCTTTTGAGCCAGTGGGTTTTGGACAGGGTTGAGAGTTTGTTTTCTTTGAATGGTTCACAGTCCCAATTAGGAAGAAAATTAGCCACTATCAGGGGATGGATGATTCTTTTCACAGAAGACTTCTTCTGAATATATTTGAAATGCAAATGTCAAAACCCCTGAAGAAAATGAAGGCAAAATAAATAAACAGTGCGAGTGTTGTTAAGATCAACAGTAATTTATTATCAAGCAATTAACCTTGCAATAGGCTCCCATTTCTCAGTTTAGAATATTTCAGTCAATATTGGAAATATAATTGTGATAAAGGTTGAAAACATAGCGTAGTACTCAAATGTTAACCATTTATAAACAATTTGTCTTTAATGACAGACAGGAGAGCATCTAATTGCACTCAGCATTTCAAGAAAGGCTGACTGTTGGCCAGACATCACTCCATTTGATTGCTTGTAAAGTGCAGCCCTGGGCTGTTAAAGGGAAAATAGGATTTTTGGCTCCAGGTAATTAACTTTCCCACTGTTCCTTTCTTAGGCCCTAAGGAAGGCCCTTTGAAGTCTTCATTTTACCAATGGGTATTTGTCAAGGCCAAAAAAAATAATGCACAGCCCAAGTCCTTCAAATAACAGTTTTCTTTATCATTACTCTGTAAAATTTTTGAAATGACTAATGATGGCCTGAAAGGTACAAAGGGCAAGGTTCTCTGCCTGCAAGGTCAGTCATCTAGAAGGCTGGGAGAGGACAGCCTAAGAGAGGAAAGTAATACTGAACTGAAGGAGGATAGAGAGGGATTATTTGAAATCTAGATTCTTTCAGCAAAGGCTCATTCTTCAAAGCATTGCGGAAAGTGCAAAGGAAAAAAAAAAGAAAGTATAAAAAGTAAAGTGAAAAAATTTAAAGCATATTTTAAAATACACACGTGATCATAGGAATTCTTTGTTGAGTGTGAATGGGCCAATATTTAGAAGAATTTGCCTTGAAATAGGAATAAGGGTGAGACCAGACACAGAGCTGGTCTGCTGCATTTGTCTCAGAGATCACTAGATATATTTCTAGCACTTCTTTGTCTCCTAAGAGTCTAGCATTTATAGAATCTATTCGACAAGAACTCAGAAGTGCAGCATTTCTTGGACTCTTGATAAGCTGTCTGAATCAGGTGCCATTGTGCCATGGATTTCCTCAAGCCCCTTCCTTTATTAAGGCACAAAAAGAGACTCTGAATCAGGGATTTGCCTTTGTTAAGACTTTTCTGCCCAGTTTCTGCAGTGTCCTACTGGAGACAAGTTTTCTTAGAGCTAATAATGAGCTCTCTAATTTTGACACATTTTGGGGGTCTCACATTCTTATATATATTTTTTTCAGATTATTCAAAAGAGAGCCAGCACTGATGGAATACTCACTGTGTGCCACATTACCATTTTCTCACTTTAACCTCCCAGCTTTTGTGAGGATGAAGGGATAGTCTTAATGAGTTAGTCCCCCCCTGCTTTCAACTCCTAGTAGCCTAGACTTGATTTACTTAAACCATTAAATCTCCCAACAATGACTTTAACACCCAGTGCAAATATTCTTCCAGCAAACTCACTAGGTAAAATCTAAACCTTAGAGTAATGGACCCATCTGCTTTCTCCAATGCCTCACTCGGTAGCTTATTCTAGCTGTGGTTCAAATGATGCCTCTAAAAACTTGCTTAAGACTTGCTTCTCTTCTCAACATGCAAGTGTTCTACGGCTGTGCCACATAAAATTGTTAAAAAAGAAGAAAACAGGGCCCAAAACTGAGCCACTTATGCTGAGCCCAAGGTCACCAAAACTGAGACTTAATTACCGTTTTGGCTCTCCCAGAAATGAAATCTTAAACCAGTCCATCAGGAATCACCTGATCAGCACTAGTTAGGTAATCTGTCTGATTACCTGCCATCCCCTAAAGGAAAATAACCTTGTAGTAACCAATCTGCTTTTTTGACTAGTATAACTTCCTTGTTCCTGCTCCCTTCTGCCTATAAAAGTCTTTCATTTTGTACAGCTTCTCAGAGCTCCTTTCTATCTGCTAGATTGGATGCTGCCATATTCAAATTGATTTTTGCTCAAATAAACTCTTAAAAATTTTAATATGCTTCAGTTTAACATAATAAATCTTCTTTGATTTCACATTCTCCTCCAGCCATCATCTGATCTCTCCTTCACCTAAAAGCCTGCACATCAGAAAGAGTGCTAAACCCGCGCTGTCTCCAGTGCTTCACCTGCCATTTGATTTGCCCAGTGAAATCTGATTTCTGTACCTCACTATCACAGTGATTACACCTAACATCATCTATGACCTCCTAGTTGCTAAATCCAGTGGGGAGTTTTAATTCTGTACCTCAGTAGGTCTCTCTGCAACCTATAAATATCCCTTCTCCCTTGGGTTCTGAGATCCACTTTCTCCTTGTTCTACTAGCTTGCTGGAAGTTCCTTCTTGGTCTCCTCTTCCAGAATGATGTTCTTCCTATATTAATAACCTGCATTCTGACATTTCCTAAAATCAATCCCTGACTCTTTTGTCTCCTTATTTTGACCTCATTCTGGGATCTTCTAAGTTCCCTAATGGCATCCATAATCTATGGTTGAAGCCAGACCTCATCTGGGGTCTCTAGACACAGGTTTTAAACTTGAATTACAGACCCAGGAAATCTCTTCTTGGATTTCTTGTCTTTCCTACCCTCCCCCACCTCCCCCAAATATATTTCATCTTTATTATTCACAAACCTAATTCATGGCACCATCGTCCACCCATGAGCTAGTCTGGTAATGGCTGAAAGCTTAGAGATGGTGATGACTTGGCTTGGCTTGCCCTTCTCTATGGTTTATTCATGAAGCCACAGTAGGAAGTGCAAAGGATACAAGTGATAGGCATGGCTCCCAATTCATTCCTTGTTTTCATGAGAAGGAGTGCTCAAAATCTGGTATTCTTTTTTTTTGGCCACACCACACAGCATGTGGGATCTTAGTTCCCTGACCAGGGATCTAACCCATGCCCCCTGCAGTGGAAACATGGAGTCTTAACCACTGGATCGCCAGGGAAGCTCCAAGATTTGGTATTCTTGACCAATCACAGAGAAAGAGATGCCCGCCAGGTCAGAGGAAATACAGAACTTTGGGCATACTGGCTCTTTACCTGTTGCTACATCAGCACTTTGAAGCAAATTGTCATACAAGGCTCTGCCTTCAGGCCTTGGCATTCTTGATGTGCCTGCACTGTGCGCAATCTTCATTGATCCGTGCCTCTGCTCTCAGACCCTAGGAGTTTTCTGTTTATGTCCTTTTAGAAGGTATCTGTGGACAAGGCTGGTCATGGCCCATCACAACCCAGTTACCCAAGTCAGAAAATTTGGAGTTACCCTTGCTGTCTCCCTCTCCCTCACCTCCTGTATTCAACTAATGATTAAGTCTAGCCATTTTATTCATAAATGTCTTTTGTCTGTCTATTTCTCCTTATTTATAGTGCTATTGCCACCATCATCTCTTAAATGAGATACTGCAAAATCTCCAGCCTGGTCTCCACCCTCAATCCTTGCCCTCTCTCCATCCATTTTCCAATCTACCGTCAGCATTAGCATTCTACACTGTAAATATAAAACTGCCTCACTCCTTCTCAGAAAACCTTCAAGGACTCCTTTCCACATTCAGGATAAACTCCAACCTCCAGAACACAGCAGCAGATCCTATATAAGCTAGGTCCACTTGAGCTTTGAAATCACCCTTGTCATTTGCTTTTCTTCTCCTCTTCCTCCAAGGGCTTTCCAGTTCCTCAGGCATGTACTCTTTCCTTAAGCCTCCATGCCTTCTGATAGGTGTGGAGTGCTGTCCCTTCCACTCCCACCTTCACTACTCCCCTCTTCACCATGATGTTTACTTGTCTGACAAAACTCATTTCAGGTCTACTCATATACCCCATCTGCAAATCTCAGATTCCATTTTCAGAACGTAACAACTCCAACCACTTCTCATACTAGTTCAAGTCACCATGACATTTCAAATAGATTCCTGCAGTCTCCATCTAACTAGTCTGTCAACTTCTGCCATTGTTCACCCCATGCTGAATTCCTCTACACAGACACCAGAGGGATGCTTGAAATCCTATGTTAGATCATATTATTCCTTTGCTTACAACTAACCCATAAGCAGACTCACTCAGAGGAGAAGGAAAAATTCTCAAATGGCCTTCATAGCCTACATGAGCTGGTCTTCATTTACCTCTCTATCTCCTGTCACATGTTTCTCCCCTTCACAGGCAATAGTGGCTCCTTTGCTATTCCAACAATACTCTTCTATCTTAGGACATGTTTCCTTTGCCCTCTCGCTCTCTGTCTGTGTGTGTGTGTGTCTGTGTGTGTGTGTATATATATATATATATATACACACACACACACACACACATATATATACACACACATACACATATCTGATGTGTGTATATATATATATACACACACATATATATCTGTATAGATCCATATACGCACATACACATACACATATCTGATGTATATATATACACATATATATCTATATAGATCCATAAACACACATACACATATCTGATGTATATATATACATATATATCTATATAGATCCATATACACACATACACATACACATATCTGATGTATATATATACGTATATATCTATATAGATCCATATATATGGCTCATTCCCCCATTCCACCCAAATGCTATCTGATGAAAAACACTTCGTCTGACAACCCCAACTGAAAAAGTAACCTCCCTTCAATATTCCTCATCTTCTTATCCTACTTCTTTTTTTTTTCATAGCATCATCCCATGTATCCTATATTTTGTTTTTTCTGCTCTACCCCAATAAAATATAATCTCCAGGAGAAGCAACCTTCATTTTATTGCCCACTGCTGTATCCCCAAAACAGGGGATAATGAATAGGTGAATCTACTATCTTTCATTTTGTGTCCTCCTCTCATTATAGATTCTAAGTAAAAATTTATTATCACTTTTTTATGATTCTAAAGACAGTTTGCTCCCAATTTGGGACATTTGGAAACAAAGGGTATCACTTTCCATACATTACTGTTACCCAGTAACTTATAAGTATATGTTAATTCATTTGTTTGTTCACTTCGAAGAGCTCACATTTCAGGTGGATGCCATGTTGGGAGACCATTAACACCTTACAGAGCAGAGGCAATCCTTAGGTATCACATATGCTTTTATTTTCTTGCCTACACCAATTCCATTTTAAAGATAACCCCAAGTAACATAAATAAGACAGTTTAAACATACTAGGTGTTTTGGTTACCTAGCATTTCCCTAACAAAGCACCACAAACTGGGTGGCTTAAATCAACATAAATTTATTCTGTCTCAGTTCTGGACACTAAGAGTCTGAAATCAAGATGTTGACAGTATCATGCTTCCTCCAAAACCACTAGAGGAGAATCTTCCTTGTCTCTTCCAGCCTCTGGTAACCCCAGGTGTTCCTCAGGTTATAGCAGCATAACTCCAATCTTTAGCCCTGTCTTCATGGCCATCTTCCCTGTGTCTGTTTTTCCTCTTCTTATAAGGACACCAGTCATATTGTATTAAGGGCCCACCCTACTCCAGCATGATCTCTCTTTAACTAGTTACATCTGCAACAATCCTATTTCCAAATAAGGTCACATTTTGAGGTACTGGGATTCAGGATATCAACATATTATTTTGGGGGATACAATTCCACCCAGGAAATAAAACCTTGTATATTTCCCACAATTGAGGCTGCTCCTCTATTCATTTCACACACATTTATTCAGCAGTTCTTTTTTAATAGACACAATGCTAGATTCTGAGCGATAAAAATGAATTAGATCTAGTTCTTACCTGAAAGGACATATAGAAACAAACACTTAAAATACTATATTTCGATGTGATACTAGTGCTATGACCAGAGTGCCCTGGGGGCATAGATTAGTGTGTGATTAATTCAGCCTGTGAGACCAGGCTAGCCATTACAAAGAAGATTTTCTGGATTTAATATTAATTGGAGTATAAGAGCTAAGCAGGCAGGGCTTCCCTGGTGGCGCAGTGGTTGAGAGTCCGCCTGCCGATGCAGGGGACACGCGTTCGTGCCCCGGTCCACGAAGATCCCACATGGCGCGGAGCGGCTGGGCCCGTGAGCCATGGCCACTGAGCCTGCGTGTCCGGAGCCTGTGCTCCGCAACGGGAGAGGCCACAACAGTGAGAGGCCCGTGTACCGCAAAAAAAAAAGGAGCTAAGCAGGCAGAAAGATCAGAGGAGGCATTCCAAATATGAGTTTATTCAACACACATATATTGAGCACCTGCTGTGCACTAAACATAAGAGTTAGGTGCTGGCATACAGATATAATTTGTGTTAGTTTTTGGAGATAGAGACATTAAATGTTCCTGCTTTTTGGAATATTAATTTAGTCGTGAATACAGAAAAGTAAACAAATAACCATAATAGAGTGTGATAGGTACTATGATGGAGCTATAAAGGAATAGACAAAGATAAATAATTAGGCTTGAATACCATGTAAAATGCCTTGGCAATATCATGCAGACTATTTATACAGGGGAGTGATATGATTAGACATTTTGCTAAAAAGAAAAAAGACTCCTAAGAGCATTTTATTGCCGAATGAAGAATACTTCAGACAGTTCAGTATCTATCTTGTTTTCAAGTCCAGATTTTTATATATCTGTATCCATATGCTCTTTGCTAGATGTTGCTTGGATGTTGTGTTTTTTATCCCTATCCATAAATTAGCCACCCAGGGTCTAAAACAAACATGATAAGAAAGGAATAAAAAACAGGGCCAAGTTTCTATCTTTCTCTTCAGCATCAAGCTATTAAAAAAAAAAAACAAAATGGAAAGGGAAAAATCAAAAATTCTTTGGTAATATAAACTTGAATTTAAAGTTTTTCTATGCATTATACAAAATGTAATCTTTTAAATCACTGGATTCTGTAGTAAGAGAGGATTTGGGAAAACTCCTCATTTACCAGAGTTCAGTTTTTTCTAAAGACAACGTTTTCTCATGATTCCTTTTGTTTTAAGGGGATCTCAGAAATAATAGTTTTACATAAATGGCCATATGTGAAAACTATATGGAATAAATTTATGTATACATATGAGTATACATGTTATAACTTTATCTTTTTAAATACATACAAATGAAATTCTATAATACATTGATGTCTGGAAGCCACCCTTAACAAAAGGCAGAGAGAATTTTGCTAAAATTGTTAAGCATAAGCATAAAACCCTGTCTTCAAGGAAAAACTTTTCTTCTACCCTCTTATGTTGAGTTTGGGGAGGCCTGCAAATTAAATTGACAGAAGACAGATTCGCAAGAAAAATGACAGATTTTAACCACCTATGTACATAAGAGAGTTCACCAAAAAATGTGACTCAAAGTGGTGGTTAGAATTTAGAACATATAGGTGAAGGGAATGGGGAGAAGAACACATGGGAAAACAAGTAAATTCTTAGAAGGGGAGGTGGGGCATAGAGAAAGGCACTTATGGGAAAACAAATGAGTTTTCGGTAAGACAAATGAGTCCTTCGGAGAACAGACAGGAGTTATGATAGCTTTTTGACAGTGTCTTTTAGGTGTGCTGCTGACTTATTGTTTGTCTCAGGTGATAAGAATCAACTGTCCCTTGTGGCTCCCTGGAGGGAATTTTTAACAGTTGAGTTCTTTTGGGAGGCTCTACTTTTAGGCAAATAAGGGATTTCAGGAACTCTAATGCCTTCAACTCACAAAAATTATTATGCCACAGTAGCATATTCTTCAACCAGATAAGGGAAAAGTGAGTACAGGTTCTCAACGGAATAGTAGAGATAATAGGATTCTCTCTGTGCTGAGCACACTAAGGCTAAAAAGAATAATCTTTCTGTGTCCTCACTTTGTAACTGGGTGGCTACCACATCCAGTGGAGTGTTTAAGGATAGATAGATTTCACCTCCAAGTTTTGTCCTTGCCCCTCTCCCTCTTTATTTCTCTTTGCTTTTTATGGGAAAGAATGATAAACAGCTTAAATTAGCCAAAATCCTCTTTGCTGAGTTATTTTCTAACTACCTTTGCAGTTAAAAAAAAATCTACTCCTGCCAGTTAAGGAATTTTAATCAGGACTCTGGAATCAAAACACAATATAGCACTGTGTGTGATTAAAAACTGAGGATACCCAGGAGCACCCAGGATGTCCACAGTGAGCCGGGTCTACGAGGTCAGGGAGAGTGACAGAATACCTGGAGAGAGCTGCCAGCACTTCTGGGCAGGAGGGGGAGGAGGCTTCAGACACGGTGGTCCACAGCTTGGGGGAGTGGGGAGGGTGACGGTGCCAGCGCAATCCAATCATTACCTCTCCTCCTCACAGACTGATTTTGATACCACTACCATCAAACATTCTTTTCAATTATCTGTGCTAAATATAGGCAATGCAAATCAACCTGAAGGGATTTTTCTATAAAAATATTAAAAATGCATTTCTCTTTCTTAAATGGACCAATGCTATCTTGCTCTCTATATTCCTATCGTAAATTCTGTAATTGTAGCTTCTTTTCACTTCTCTTCTTTTCTATTTTTACTCACTTTTATGTACAGATGAGAGGTTTTAAAGGCATTCTCATTTGCTGAATATAAAAACTGAAGTGTAACTGAAATCCTTAGAAGAGCAACCTATGTCTCTCATTCAACCATTAGCTTTTACATTGTTTGTGATTACTGGGCTTGAACTTAACAAAAGGCTTCGTTAGAAACCAAGGGCAAGATCCCACCTTTTTGAAGGAATCTATTAAAGAAAACAAAACGCATGAGATTTGGGAGAAAAAAAAAATAACAAAGAAATATCTGACCCATTTTTAGCATGCTAAAATAAACCACCAGCACCATCTATCAGGAGATTTCAGACAATGACAATAGCACAAAGACTTCATCCAAACGGAAAGATGATTTGAGTAGAATTGTTGGTATGCCTCACAGTCTTTCATTTGTTCATTAATTTAATTAATTCATTAATTATTGTTCCGTTCAAACTCAAAATTCATTTCTTGTATACAAAACATTCAAAATGCACGTGCATGTGCGAACCTATGTATATGAGTGTGTGAGTATACGTCTACACACTGTAAAGTGCAGCAAACACAAGCACACACATACACAATAAAGTCATGTTAAGGTGAGTCTAAAAACATATATTATAAGGGCTTTTTCACACGCTAGATACGGACTTTTAGATTTCTAATGGCAACAAAGAAGCTATGATCAGTTATAAGATTCACAGTGGCCAAAGATTTATGAACCTATTTCAATTAAAATATTATCTCTATTTTGAACAAATAACTTTATAGAGTCTATGACTAATAAGAGTTATGCTCTGATTGTATTATCCAGCATATCCATCAAGTTTTTGTGTACTATCATTGAAATAGCAAAGCAGTGATAAAAGTTAACATAAGAATTACTGAGGGTAAACATGGATATCCTGGCTGTCATCACAAATTCTAAAACCCTGATGATTGCAGTCTTCATATGAATTCCTTCCAGAAAATAATTTTCTGCAAAAAGAGAGTGTATAACACACATATATATAATTCTTTCATTTGTCATTTTCATTTGTCATCTGGATTAAAAATGAAAAGAATGGGAGGTTTTTTGTTTCGTTTTGTTTTTACAAGTAAAACTTTTTGGCATTATTGGTAATACACTTCTACCTTTCTTAGCAATTTCCTTTAAATGTTCAATTTACATTTATCCAATCAAAGAAGACACAGCATGAGTGACTTTATAAAAATGATCCTTCATCCAGTCCCTTATGTTATCCTGGCCCATGTCAGTGTTTTGAAGGTATGATTTTAGATAACAAGAAATAAGTGAAAACTCTGAAACCCAAGCAAAAACATTTTATTCGCTTTGCGTATGAGCTTCCTCTAGTCATAACTGCTCCCAGCATTTGGGGAAGAGGTGCAAGTTAGGACTACAATCCAAAGAGTTGTACTCTTAGTATAAATACCCGTAGCTGCTGCAACATCTATTGTAGAGGCTGGTTAGAATCAGCGCTATTAGTTTTAAAGAAAGATCAAAACACCGTCTTTATTGTCTTGTTTTGGTTCTATATTAAAAGTGAGGTATTTTATTCAGCCATCTAGTTGTGACAAAACAGGACTCATGATTGGTGATGGTGGATGACTGAGCTGTTTTTGAGATAAGGACTGCTTAGTGGAAGAGTTGTGAAGCAAAGCAGCCAGTAAAACTATCTACAAAGAATAATTGACAGTGATGACAGCTGTAAGCACAGCAGGAAACGTTTTTAGCTCCCTTTCCTGTCATGGGAGTGCACTTTCCTCTGCATTAGCAAGGGTTGGGTCAACACCTGCAATACAGTGCATTTTAAATCTCAAATGGAAGCTCACCCTGCTCAAGAAAAGAGGTTCTCTCAGATTTGCCTTCAGCTTAGTGCAGCCCTTGTGATTGTGTGACCACTTAACAAAATATGGGGCTGGGCACCACAAGAAGAAAATAGCCAAATTATGACAAATTCGTAGCATCTGGTAAAATCCCAGCCTGTTTACATGTAGATATGAAATGATCTAATCCAAACGACAGAATCTTACTTCTCCCTCAACCACAAACACAGAAAGAATGCTCAGTGGGCACATTTTATTCCTAAATCCTAATTTCAGTTTCGTATCCACCATCACATTTCCAAGTTATTATTATTATTATTTTTGCGGTACGCGGGCCTCTCACTGCTGTGGCCTCTCCCGTTGCGGAACACAGGCTCCGGACGCACAGGCTCAGCGGCCATGGCTCACGGGCCCAGCCGCTCCGCGGCATGTGGGGTCTTCCCAGACCGGGGCACGAATCCGTGTCCCCTGCATCGGCAGGCGGACTCTCAACCACTGTGCCACCAGGGAAGCCCCTCCAAGTTATTATTGAAAAGAAGTGGGGAAGAGAATGGGAGTACAGGAGAAGTCCTGGCTTGAGCCTAGGCTGCTGATATTCTTGGGCAAGTTTGGAAACTTGAAGAGAAGCCTAATTTTATGAGACTAAAAATTTCCAGGGAAATGACTCAGGCTGAGAGACACTAACAAATCCCTTTTCTTTGGAGGGCAAGAGCAAAGACAGTCAGTCATTAAAGATGGCCCCCATGGATATGTAGCTAAGTGGAGTATCTCATAAATGAAAACCAAAACTTGTGCTTTGCTAAGAACTCAGTTAGGCACAGACAGACCAGCATGGGACATAAGAATTCCCTGGACTGATTTTATGTGTTATTACCTCAGACAGGTTTAAAACAGTTTTGCATTCAGTGTACAGTTAATAGGGGCAGAGAGAAATTGATTTGCTCTTTAATATTGTTTAAAAACCAGGTTCACCTATCATTTCATTTCCATGGTCTGAATCAGACCTGGCATTGTGGAAATAGTTTACAAACCACCTCCTTTTTCTTTTGTACTTGTTCTTCTTTAGCCTCTTGTGATTTTTCAAAGCTTCTTGGGAGGCACATTAAGCCATTTATGACTTAGATAATAAAAGCAGAAAATTAGTCTCAGTAAACAGCACCATGTCATGTATTAGTATTTTTAGGTTTTCAGTTAACTGTGACCACTGGCTTTCAACTAGCCAAGGTATGTAACCTTGCAAAACGAATAAACAGAAATAGACCTGTGTTAGCAGGGAGTTGCTGCTGTTGTATTGTGATGCCGTTTGGTTTATTTTTGTCAAATTCCAGCCAATGCTCTAGTCCATTTCACAGGGAGTAAACATCATAATATAACAGTGGTGTTTCCTCTCGATTACATATAGGTAGCAGAGCTATGCTCTGGCTGGCCTATTTTCTCAGACTCTTCACCAGGACAAAAGTAGTACCTTCTTTATACCCTCTATCCTAGAGCAACGTTTCAAGATGAGAGACCAGTTAGTCCCCAGCTTTGCCTAAGAACACTACACAATGCTAGGGGATATGCTATTCCGTTTCCCCATGTTTATGTGAGTTTCTCCCTCCAGCTTCTCTCTCCTTCTCTTAGTTCCTCCCTCCACAGAAAAAGGATTGACTGATTCGACTGGTGAGATGAAGAGGCTCTTGTGCCCATTGTTCCACTGGTCCATGTTCCTTCATTGCTTAGTGGCCCAGGCCCTGGGCCTCACTCTCTGCCCCTGCTCTCAGGGGGCAGTGGGTATGAGACTGTGGTTTTCCGTTGCAGCTTATCTGTGTAAACAGCCTGCATACCCTGCATTGCTGAAAGGAGTTTTCTAAGATCAGAACTCAGGCAACAGCTATTAGGAAGTCTGTGCACAGTCACACACCCAAGCTGTGTTTCTAACCCACCTCCACTGATGATGAAGCTGACATTTTAGTCTGTATTTATCAAGCTCCTGTATCTGTTTTTCAACTGACTCTACACTTGAGGGGGAGGGGGAGCGTGTACTACGCTGGCCCTAGTTAAACCCCCAACTCACAGGTCTGCCACCTCCAAAGCTCCAGGGCAGTGTCCCTAGAGAAGGCAATGGACCCGGCGGGATCCCAGGACCTCACACAGGGAGGCCATGGCAGGAGAAAAGGTAAGAGATTGTGGATGGCATTTGGCAGCTCATTGAAAGTGTTTATGAGAACGTGAGAGACATTCCTTGGAGGCTCATAGAAAAACTCAGAGAAAATTCAGGAGGAGGTGTGGTGAAATTGCGAGATGTGGGATCAAAACATTCAAGCCATTATGATATTTGGGATCTCAGACTAGTGAAACTTGGGGAAATTTAGGTTACCTTTGCATATATCAAATAAGTTGTTATAAGCAACTTATTTTTTCAAATGACTCTTTTGGTTTATGTCATTTAATTATAAGACTATGTCTGTGAGGTAGACAAGATAACCAGTTTCCCTATTTCGCACGTACAAAACTGAGGCACAGCAGGTTATGAAATTAACCTAGGTTGTATAGCTGGCAAGGAATGGGAAAGAATTTTAAAATATATATTTTCTCTAATTTCTAGACAGATTTAGTAATACACACTTAGGATTTCTCAAGACTACAAATTCTCCACCACAGAAATATTTGTACAGAATTTTGCAGGAATACAAAGTTATTTAGACATAACTGGATTCAAAAGTAGAGAAATAGTTTAGGGCTTAGTAATTGGGATGGGAAGATTTTAAGATGGCCCCCATTGATCCCTGCCTCCTGGTATTCACACCTTTGTATAATCATCTCCCTTATGAATGTGGATAGCACCTGTAACATGCCTTTAGCCAACAGAATATGGCAAAAGTGATGGATGTCACTATCATTATTATATTACATAGGGCTATAGTTTCCATCTTCTAGCAGACTCTCACTATTGGCTTTGTCTCTTGCTGGCTTTGATGAAACATACTGCCTTGTGAAAAGGCCTACATAGCAAGGAGCTGAGGGAAACCTCCAGCCAACAGCTGACAAAGAATTGAATCTTGTCAACAACTATGTGAACTTAGAAGTAGATCCTTCCTCAGTCCAGCCTCAGGTGAAACCCCATTCCTGGGGGACACCTTGACTGCAGCTTCGAGAGACCCTAAAACAGAGGCCTCAGCAAATCCATGCCCTGATTCCTGACTACAGAAACCATTAGGAAATAAATATGTGTTATTTTAAGCTGCTAACTTTGTGATAATTTATTATGCAGCACTAGTAACTAAAGTAGTAATTGATCCATTTTATTTTCAATAGAACAAGAATGCTCCCGTAGGTAAAAAGCTACAAACACACCTAACGATTCTGTTTGCTGTCATCACCCTCTTTTATATGCTACCCTAACTTGTACCAGGTAATAGAATATGTACTTGTACCTGATGATCTTGTGCAGCAGGCATAGTCATCTTATTGTGTTATCTCTTACCGCCCTGGCAGAATTTAATGCTCAGTTGTCCGCTACCAGGCACTGCGAGGCCAAAATCATTTATTATAGAATGCTTAAGAATGTTTCTGTATTAACAAGTCCTTGTGACATAAACATTAATGGAAAGCATAACTCAGTCTCAAGGTACCTTATGGAATATTTATCATGAATGGCTTTACCAAGGCCTGGAAACAGGTAATCAAAATTCCCCTCTGATGATGTATGCAGCTCAGACCTACTGTGACAGATGAAGGAAGGGAGGAAAGAAGAAAAAAGATATCAACCCCCTTCTATTGTTCCCAGGCAGCCTTTCATTTAGGGCATCTATTTTATTAAATGTCTTTTATTCCTTGTTTCCATGCAAGAAGTGGAAATGAGAAAGAAATTGGTTTAATCATTTTTCTGAGAAATCAGCTAAATTCTAATGTTGTTTGATCACATCCAGTTGCAAAAATGTCAAGTGCATTTCCATTTAGAGTGCTTGCTTAAACAGCCATGCAAAATGGGGAACACCCAAAAATCAGCATATATCATGAGAGTTTTGATTTTTTTTTCAGTACACACTTGCATTAATCCACTCTATTACTCTTGAAAATAATGCATTTTTCCAGCACATCATTCCTTAAATGAGGGTGATCCATCACCACTGGAGATTCACCAGTGAGGTGCATTAATAAAAGCAGACAGCTTCAGTCGTGTTTTCTTTGGGAAGGTTTGCTCCTCCTGAGTACATTTGGTTGCTTATGCCAAAAATCCAACCCAGATGTTCCTACAACTTCTATTTTCCTTGCTAGGACATTTCCCCAGATAATAGTCTTTCACAACTCTCATTCTACTCTTCATGAAGGACCTGTTCATCTCAAAATATTCTGTGTGACATAGTGGGATGGGATTTTTCTCCCCTCCTGAAAACTGAAGAATTAAAAGGTGTTATACTAGACATCCATTTTCTGATTAACTCAGAACTCTTATGTGATTAAAACACACACACATTCAATCACTCATTTGAATAATAATCAGTGAGGCTCAGACATGGAGTTCAAACAAATTTCACATTTTTATCACATATTTTTCAAATCTTAACTATTTCTGGATGATTTGCTTCTTGCAAATGGAAAATAATGTGCTATATGGGAGCACTGAGTCTTGAAATTTCGGTATTTAATTAGATTAAGAATTAGCTAAGTAATGTTTTATTGAATGAAATTATATGGTATTTTTGTCCTAATCAAAATCCATTTTTTTAAAATTCCAAAATGTCTATAAGTACATTACATGTTTGGGCAGCACTACTGACTACATGCAGTTTAATCTCTAAATCCCACTACTATATTTTATAATCTAGACTTTCCATAGGGTGGGGTGAACTCTCCAGCATAGCTATATTTTAACTTTAATGAAAAGATGATTTCATCATCTCATATTCATCCTGACAATTCCATACTTCAACTATATATAATGATTGAAATGAGTGTCTCTGCTTGTAGTGTTGCATCAAATATTTAATCACCTCAATAACACTGAAAATAAAAATGTCGTAATCTATATATCATCAAATAATCAGTGCTCAACTATATGTTTATGACATTTAGAGAAATATAAAAATATAACAATAAGATACATAGAAACTCCCTAGAGCAGATCAGCTTTTCTTGTTATGCTCAGTAATAGATTCAAAGTAGCGCAATCAAGTAAAGCAAATTGATAAAATATGTGTTGATTAATCATAGCAATATATTATGTGTTAGATCCATGGGGCCATGCATCATTTGAAACATAATTTACAAAAATTCTCGGTAGAAATAGTGTTGAGTATCTAACTGCATGAAGTTGCCAAAAGATGCAAAGGGATTTATTTTTATTTCTTCTTCCAGTTTTATTGAGATGTAATTGTTATACAGCACTGTATAAGTTTAAGGTGCACAGCATAATGATTTGTTTTACGTACAGCATAACATGATTGCCATAATACGTTTAGTGAACATCCATCATCGCATATAGTTAAAAAATAAAAGAAAGGGGGCTTCCCTGGTGGCGCAGTGGTTGAGAGTCCTCCTGCCGATGCAGGGGATACGGGTTCGTGCCCCGGTCCAGGAAGATCCCACATGCCGCGGAGCGGCTAGGCCCGTGAGCCATGGCCGCTGAGCCTGTGCGTCCGGAGCCTGTGCTCCGCAACGGGAGAGGCCACAGCAGTGAGAGGCCTGCGTACCACCAAAAAAAAATAAAAGAAAAAAAATATTTTTTCTTTGTGAAAAGAACTCAGAATCTACTCTCATAACAACTTTCATATGTAACATACAACTGTGTTAATTATATTTATTATATTGAACGTTACATCCCTAGTACTTATTTATCTTATAACTGGAAGTTTGTGCCTTTTGACTGCCTTCATCCAGTTCCCCCTCCACCTACCTCTTACCTCTGGTAACCACAAATCTGATCTCTTTTTCTATGAGTTTGTATGTTTGCTTGTTTGTTTGTTTTTGAAGTATAATTGACCTATAACACTATGGTAGTTCCTGGTACACAACATAGTGATTTGATATTTCTATACATTACAAAATGATCACCACAATTAGTCTAGTTGCCATTTGTTTTATTATTTGTTAATAATATTACATTATTATTAGCTATATTCCCTTCACTGAACATTTCATCCCTGTGACTCATTTATTTTGCATTTTGAAGTTTATTCCTCTTCATCTCCCTCAGCTCTTTCACTCATCCTCTCCAAGAGACAGGAAGGGTTTTCAAAGAGAAGAGAATTACCGTAATAACTCAGATTTAAGTTCAGGAAGAGTCACATGTCCTTATAATGGGTTGGCCATGAAGTTCATGTTTTTCTGTATGACGTTACAGAAAAACCCAAACGAACTTTTTGGCCAAACAATATGAAGAAAAACTGACCTAAAGAAAGAAATAATACATTCAAATCAATTGAGGAAGTCAGCACAAAAAAAGAATACTAAAGAAATGAATTGGAATGTTCAAAGGCAAACACCTAGTATGAAAAAGGAACAGGTGTGAACAAAGGAGGCGCTTGGGAACAAATAAATGTACTTGCTTGATTTTTTCCTTACAGTTTCCTGAGGTTGGATGTGAATATCATTGTGTCCCAGGGCACCAGAGTTCAAATTAGTATTACTAATTTTTCATCACCAAGTGGAGTTAGTATCTAGAAAGTCACAACTGAGTGTCACTCCATCCGGTAAGCTACAAATGAAGGGTTTTGAGAAATCAGAGAATTGACTATGCAAAGAAACCAAAATGAACTAAAATTCTGAAAGTTATGAGCATTTGGCCACCTGCTTTCACTGCTAACAAGGGGAGAAATGGAGAAATCTTCCAGAGATAAGGGCAAGACATGTAGAAATCTGACCAACCTTTAATGAACTTTCACAGCAGAATGTAGATCAGTATGATGGGTGAGAATCATAGGGCGCCTCAGCCACAGAGTAAGCCTGTACCCACCTGCCCAATCTTTCCCCAGGTATTCACATAATAAGGTACACTGCAGCCCAGAGACAGAGCAGCAAAGTTGAGAGAGATACCCCTCAAGGTACCTGGGCCTTCCAAAGGAAAAGCAGCTATACACTGAAAGCTGGGTCTAGGGAGGGAGTAATAAGAGAAATTCTTAAAAATTTTCTGGGCTTTTGCCATGTACTGCAGCAGCATGCCAAAGGCTGGGGCAGAGCAGGAGAACAGAGAGCAATCCCTCTGGGAAACTCCGGCACTTCACCAAGTGTACTGCAGCAGTACAGAAGCCTATGGACTGGGCTGCTGGACAGAGAGAGACCTCCCAAGTAGCAGAACCGGAGAGCAAAGAGAACTCCCAAATGGCCCAGAAAGCTGGAAGTTGGATGTTAATGAAAAAGAGGTTAGCAGACTCTGGCCAGTGCCCAGATCCCAAGCCTTGCTAAAGGGAAACATTTTAAGTCAGTTCTTCAAAGTATTTTAAATCAGTGAGTAACTGAATTTAACTAAAGCTTCAAGAAAACTCAGACGGAGGTCAAATATATCTTAGGCTCATTTAGTCCTTGTCACTAATGGCTGATATAAGAAGGGCACACCTTTATGGAGATAAATATTATTTTCTCTGGTCGCTTATGTACAAATTCTGTCATAAAAAGCAATAATAATAATAAACAAAAAGAAATAAGGTATATGACCTTTGATGGAGAGAGGAAATAATGGAAACAGAACTAGAATTAGCCACAATGCTGGAATTATCTATCAGACAGTGACTTTTAAATAACTGGGAAAAATATGCCTACTGAAAAAGGTAGACAACATGCATGTACAGATGATGGATTTTAGCAGAAAGGTAGACACTATAAAAATGAAGAAAATGAAAAATACAATATCAGAAATCTTTTTTTTCCTATGGGATTAACAGAAGACAGGACACAACAGAATGAAGAATCAATGAATTTGAAGACCTGTCAACAGAAATTATACAAAGTGTAACCCAAAGAGGAAAAAAAAAGGTGCAGAACACCTGAGGTCTGTGGAACAATATCACATGGTAAGGCAATATATGTGTAATTGAGGTCCCAGAAGAAGAGAAAATAGAAAGTGGGCCAGAAGAACTATTTGAAGAGATTATTTGCTGGGATTTTTTCCAAATTGATAAACCATATCAACCTATAGACTGAGAAAGCTCAACAAACCTCAGGCATAGTAAATGCAAAGAAAACCATAACTGGTTTCATCAAACACAAACTGATGAGAACCAAATATAAAGAAACAGCTAAAGAAAAAAGAATCATTACATAGAGATATATTGGTAGCTGACTTCCCATCAGAAACAATGAGAACCAAATACAATTGAGCAACATCTTTAAAGTGCTGAAAGAAAAAAAAAGAACCATCAAATGAAATTCCATATTGAGTGAAAATATGCTTCAAATATGAGGGCAAAAGAAAGACATTTTCAGACAAACAGAAGCCAAGCGAATTGATTGCTGGCAGACCTGTACTGGGTGAAATGTTAAGAGATATTCTTCAGGAATTGATACCATAGAGAAGTCAGATATGCAGAAACCATTAAGGGGACCAGATAGAGTAAAAGTATGGGTAATTATAAAACAGCTTTTTACTTTATTTACATACAAATTTATTTTTAAATGTTTAAAACAGAATACTGACTTATTAAAGCAATATGTTTGTAACATATACAGAAATAAAATATATTACAATAAGAGCATGGAATTATACCATTGTACTTTTTAACATTGTTAATGAAGTAGTATAGATAGGAATAAATATGAAGATGATAGACAAACTCAACCACAATATACTAAATTAAAATGAGCTAATCACTCCACATAAAAGGAAGATATTGTTAAACTGGATTTTAAAAAATGGATTCGATTATATGCTATTCCAAGAAACACAGTTTATGTATTAATAAAGATATTGAAAATAAAAGCATGAAAAGATACACCATGCAAATGCTAAGCACAAGGAAACTGCCATGGCTATATTAACAAGACGGTGATTTTCACTAGAACTAAAGACATAATGATAAAAGAGGAAATTCATTAAGAAGACGTAGCAAGTTTAACTTTATAACTACATAAAAACAAAACTTTCAAGTATATGAAGTACAACTTAAACACTAAAAGAAGAAATAGACAAAATTTACACACAGTTGGATATTTTAAGAACCTTATCTCAGTGGTTGAAAGGACAAGTAGACAAAAATATAGGTATCATGGTGGAAGACTTGAACAAGAGTATCAACTTAGTTTCACCAATTGATATTTGTAGAACGCTATACCCAACAGCTATAGATACACACATTTTTGGTAAGCATACATAGAGTATTCACCAAGAAAGATAATAAGCTGGGTGCAAAAAACAAGTCTCAATAAACTTCAAAAGATTGATATAACAATACAGAATAGTGTTTCTGACCCTGATAATGTTAACTAGAAATTAGTAACAATAACATATCAAAAACATCACAAAATATTTGGAAATAAAAACACTTAAATGGCCCATGATCAAGATACAGAACTGGATCAGTCTGGCAAACTTTCAGATGCCATCAGGAAACAAGTCTGTGGATATATAGCTATAGAGCTATAGCTTTAAAAGCTTTAAAAGCACAAGGAAATGATTATTTCTTCTAATGTGAAACAGAAATCTTCTTATATGTTTCATGATCACTGACAGTTAATTCCTACTTTTTGGAGTCTTGATCAACTATGTCATTCATTTCTGTCTGAAATATCTGGGATATTCTTTTTTATAATTTCTCCCCACTGCTGCCATTTTATTCTTCATCCCCAGTAAAATAGTTTATAGCGATACCAGAATAGTATGGGCAGCAGCTGGTAAATACATTTAGTTCCCCCAGGAGTCCACAGTGCTATAGTTATCATTTTAACAACAGAAAGTTTGTAAGGGAAGGTTAGGTGTCAGGAATGAATGTTATTAATGTAATCAACTCATGATCACAGTTGTAATTTAAATAATAGAATGTTGGTATAGTTAAAAACTAAGTTCTCTAGTATTAAAAATCTTACAATAAAGCAAGGCAAACAAATGTAAAGAATGAGATATTATGCAAAAATGGAACATAAAACCCATGATTGTTCAATAAGTGCAGCTGCATAAAACTAACGTGCATAAAAATATTTTACTTTGATCTTTCTTAAGAAGACTTGACGGAAATTGGAAAAGTATACAAAAATCAAAAGATTTTACATCTGATTATAATACCTGCATCTATAGAATAATATCTGATCACAATTCTTTTCTGTTAAATTACTAGTAAGTATTGGGCCAATTTTGCATATGTAACTAAATTTTCTCCTTTATTTGGAAGTTGTTTTTGCTCTTCAGATTATTTTTATAATCAAAGTAACCTTGTTCTATTTTATAAAAGTAATGCATGGATACTATTAAATATATCATATATAGAAATGTCTAAACTGAAGAAATGTATAAAGGAGAAAATGAAGTTGCACCTTAAATCACCCTAGAGATAGATCATCACTGTTCAATAGTCAGTAAATATCCATTCAGACTTGCTTATGTACATAAACAAAATTTGGAGACATGTATATATATATATATATATATATATGTGTGTGTGTGTGTGTGTGTGTATAAAACATTCATTAAATGTGCATATAATTATAAATACATATATACACCTATTATCCTGTAATCCAATTTATTCACATAATTATGCAAAGCAGTTATATTTCAAAATGTACTATAGGTAATAAAAATCCAACATATATAATGGCTATATGCCAGGTATTTTTCTCAGCATTTGAAATAAATTAACTCATTTTATCTTCATAATAATCAGTGTGTTAGATACAATTATTATCATTTACAGCTGAGAAAAATGAAGTACAAAGAGGTCAAGTAAATTGGCCCTGATTACATCACTAAGATGTGGAATAACAGAGGACTTCATCCTCTTTTATAGTTGCCTGGCAGCCCAACGTATAAATGCACCATGGTTTATTTAATTAATCCCATATGGATGAACGTGTAAGCTACTTCTACTATTAAAACAGATGTTGCAATAAGCAATCCTATACATATATATATTTATATTTGTCCAATCATTTTCAAAGGATAATTTTGTAGGATAAATAGACTAGCTGGGTTCCAGGAGACTGGGGGGGCGGGGGGGAGATACACATATGTGTGTACATATATGCATGTACAGTTGCACCTTGATTACATGGTGAGGCTCACGGGCACCAACCCCAAGCAGGTGAATCCATGTATAACATTATAGTCTGCCCTCCATATTCGAGGTTCCTCTGTATCCATGGTTCCACATCCGAGGATTCAACCAGCAGTGGATAGTGCAGTACTATAGTATTTATTAAAAATGATCCACGTATAAGTGGACCCATGTAGTTTAAACCTGTGTTGTTCATAGGTCAACTGTACATAGTAAAACAAATAGAAGAAAAACAGTTTTTGTTTCTTGAAAGATTATTGATAAGGGTACAAATGGAGAAACTTTGATGATGAATTTTGATATAAACTTTGATCGTGAATTTTCTATATGCATATAGATATGTTATACATGTGCGTATATGTATTCTTACAAATAGGTTTTATACGCACACATATATCATGTAAGTATTGTGTATGTATCATGTGCATATTGCATATATATTTATGTAGGTATATACAAACATGAAATTGTGCATCAAAGTGTATTTTTATCCATACATACCTTTACCAATAATCTTTGCAAGAAACCCACAAAATTGTGTTTCTTTTACTATTAGTAATATTATGTATCTTTTCGTAAAGTTTATTAGCTATTTATTCTTTCTTTCCCAAGAATATTTGATTCTGTGTTTACTTCTACTCTGGGAGACTATTGTTTCACATTTGTGGTTGCAGTCGGGTAACTGCTTCTAGGCTACGCAGTGCTCTCAGAAGGAAAGCACATGTTCCCTATAATTTATCTATAGTTAAAATAAAAGTGCCTGAGAGTTGACCTCTGTGGGAAGAACACTTGTCTGGAATGCAGGAAAATAGATGCACAAGCCCCCATGTGTGATGCTCCTGCCTCTATTTGTAATGCAAAGTTTGTTAATAAGAGCCAGCTGTCTCTCATAGTGCCAGGGAGTTCCTACTCAGAACATGTTTACTAAAAGGCCCTCTCAAGCTGACAACCAACTGGGCAAGTATCCTCAAGCTGTTTTTAGATGAGAGAAAAGAAGGGAAAATGGGGTTAAAGATACATTTTATAGAACTCCTGCTGAACAACTTCAGGAAGCTTTCCAATAAATTTAAGGTGGTACTCAATAAATGAAAACAATTCTACTTAGAAATTGCTTTTAAGTCCCTTAATAGCCTTCATTTTCCCTGTATTTGGACCATTTCATCAAACCAACTTCTAATCTGGTAATGATGCAGATCTCTTTACTCGTTCCAAATATCTATCAATTACTTATTTTTCAGTCTTATGCCAAAGTGTTTAAAGGTCATTTTTCTTAGATCTAAAAATGAATGCCTTGAAATGAATTTTTCAAAATGAAATATTACTCTTATCTAATGTGTGTGTGTGTGTGTGTGAAAGCACTTTAAACAAAGAATAACATACAGTTTATGTGGAAAGATTTAGGAAGCCAGTAAGGAACTCTATTATTCACAGAAGGAAAATTGTGGAAGAGAAATTAAGCAAGTTTTTAAATGTATGGATTATGATTTGGAATATCCTGAGAAGCAGGACATAGTTGGAAGAAATCCTTTAGAGATTTCATGTGGTAAACCGTGTCAGCTCAAGCAGCATATTACTTATTTGAAAGTCACTAATTTTGAATAAACTACTGATTTCCAACCTATGGAAACTTTGCGTAATTTTATGAATATACTGAGTTACTGCACAAAGTTGAATAAGATCCAAATGCAAATCAAAATGTAGTATAACAGAGCTTCTTAAAAAGCTTCTTAAAAACAAACAATGGTGGTCCAAAGGAAAATATCGTGAGTAAAAAAATACAAGTCGTGAATAGATTTTATAAAATACCAGTATCCAGGACATGAAATTTTGAAATGTTCCTTTTCAGTAGGAAATGTTGAATGATACATTGTTGAGAGCACTAGCTCATAAGTGAGAAGGACATGGGTTCCAGCTTTGTGACCTATGGTAAGATACTTACATGGTGTTCTGAGTCTCAGTGAGTCTCAGCGTCTTTACTTATAAAAGAAAGACATTATTCTTACCTCATGGTGTTCTGTGAGAATTTTTTTTTTTTAATGAATGCATCGGTAGCTAATGAGAGATTTTTCATTCATTACTTAGTCAAAGAATTAAACGATGCTATTCTATGTTGGCATGATTTTGAGAAATGAACATAGCACATTATATGCAGAAGTTCAAACTGGATCATATTGGAAGGAGAGTCGGCAATCTGAATCAACACAGGGAGCAACTCCATTTGTAGAATCCATAATAAATAAATCGAAAAATAATAAAAAGTATATGTGCAAGGTTGTTTCCTAAAATTTTCTTTATAGTAGCAAAAAATAATTCTAACACAGTAACAACACCCTTTGCCATGTAAAGCAGGACATGGTACATAATCATGCTTATTTACACGGCTGATATAATTCTCTGACATTAGCAGTCAAATTAAACCTATTGAACTGCTATTTCTTAAGTTCTCAAGTTCTATTTGCCTAGCCCTTACTAGGGTGAGCTAATGACAAAGATGGAGGAAATTTTTTAAAAATATGAACTCCTCTCTTTTTTTTCCCCTTATGAAAAAAATCTAAACATTTCTCATATTTTAAAAATGTTGCAAAACACATTGGTCAGGTTGCAAAGAGTAGAAATTTATCTCTATAATTTTACTAAGGTTTCCTAACTCATTCTGTATTCAAAAGCATAGAAATTGATGCTAGGTCACTCTTGCATTTATTGACCCAATAAATGTTTATGGAGGGACTTCCCTGGTGGTCCAGTGGTAAAGAATCCGCCTTCCAATGCAGGGGACACGGGTTCAATCCGTGGTCAGGGAACTAAGATCCCACATGTCACGGGGCAACTAAGCCGATGCGCCACAACTATGCGCGCTGCAATGCAGAGCCCACACAGTGCAACGAGAGATCCCGCGTGCCTCAGCGAAGATCCCGCAGGCCACAACTGAGACCCAACGCAGACAAAAAATAAATAAATAAATAATAAATCTAAAAAAATATATTTATGGAACACCTACTGTGTGCCCGGAGTCAAAGCCTGAGTGTAAACAATGGCTGGATGTATCCATTGATTCTAAGAGTGATACTAATTATTAAAAGAACCTGGTCATGAAAGAAAGAAATAATTGCATTACTTTTTCCCCCACTCACTAATATAGAGAAAGTAACTCAAGAAATAAGTAAATAAAATTTGTATCCAGTGATTGACATTTCTCTAAGCTTATTTAATGGTAATTTATTTTTCTTTTGCTATGTTGGCCTTTATTTCCAACTTACAAACTTTTGACTACTAGATCTGATTTGAATATTATGAAAAAGATTACAATAATAGCATTTCCATTACTCACATACAGAGTGGAGAGAAAGAAAACAGGAAAAGGATGAAACTGTCATAGTATTCGGTGAATCCTAGATGAAATACTTTACATATATTGGAATCCCTTTCTAAGGGTCGTTATGTATAATTTCAACATACAAGAAAAGCCATCTTACCTAATCGTGACTGTCTGAGCTAGAATTTGTAAACTCAGAGACAATGACTTTTCTTAGTAAATTTGTCAATTTCTTTGTACAATGCAGATTGTGAAGAGAAATGAACAATCACAGGAGACTCAGTTCAGGTTTGTTGAGTCAATTTATTTAGATTCAGCAAATGTTTATTGAACACCCACTGAGTGTCAAATCTTGGTGCTGGAGTAATCGATTCATAATGGTTTGGATGGTTTTCAGTTAACAGAGTTTGCAATATTTCTTTGATGTATGTGTGGTTGAGTGGGGTTCTGAGGTATTTAATGTATTAAAATCTTATAAATTCCTGGAGGAATGATACAGAAAGATAAACAAATGTTATTCTCTCCACACATAACTATCATTTCTTTTCAACAACCTATTTGTCAGAAAATCGTGCCTTAAAAACAAATATGGAAAACTCGTAGTTGATAACAAATGCAAATGGAAATCAGTTTGCAAATTATTTTGAAACTTTACAAAAATCTTGACAAATCAACATCTGCTCCTAGAAAGTTACTCAGACATGCTAATAAAGAAAGAAAGATGCGGCTCATAAAACCATGAGGCTAAATGGGACTTCAGGATGTATCTTTATTTTTTGTCTTCCCCAGAAAACTATATCAAATCATTCACAGAAGATTTGGCTATTTTATTCATGCAAACCTCCAAAAAGGAGTTTTTCTTTTTTTTCAAAGCTGTGACAGGAGATTCATTTATTCTCTAAAGTGATATTTATCGAATTCTATGGCAAGCCACTTAATATCTCCTCATACGGTCAAAACTCACTAAGCTTACCATTTAGCTGCCAATTTCTATTTTTTTATAATTGAATTTCTTTAGCACTTCTCACAGATTATTCTAAAATATTTCACAGCCTTGTGCCTCTCTTCAGTATCCTCTTAAATCTACTCTTAAAATTCTCCTGTAGTTTTTTTTTCTAATATGAACAAAGTCTAAGCATCTAGAATTTAACCAGTGTGTAGTCTTAAGAGATAAACGCTTATAGTAGCAGAAGCATGAAAAACAGGAATCCAGGATTTTTATCTTATGTCGTTTTGTCACACCAATGGTTTATCTGAATTCTAGTCACTGTTGAAGGAAACTACTGACATCGGATGCTTGGATAGTTCAGATCTGGGACATAGGGTTGTACTTGTGTTAAAGGAGGTACCCATGGGTGGTGAAAAGCAAGAAAAGTAATTCCAATAGCAGGTTCTCAGAGACAGCCATTGACAGCCTTGCCCACTCATTTGCTTCCCATGAAGCCATTTGGTTTAGATAACAGTTCTGCTTTCAGGGCTTGGCATATGGCAAATCCCAAATCCACACCAACAAAAGCTGTATATGTTTGGTTTTCACTAAGAAGGGCCTATGATAATAGGGCACCCTTCTGCGACCTCCAATACTGAAACCCTGGTACTCAAACACCCCTTACCCTCCCACCCCACACCCCTTGTCAAAGTCTTCAAAATAGGATTTTGACTGGCACAAATAGGCTGAGCTTGACGGCACTTCCAGGAGTGACCACGTGAAGTTACATTTACTCCAGAAGAAAGGAGTTTGTGCTTTTTAGTGGCACAATTAAATGTCAGGCATCTCTTTGCATACATTTTAAAATATAGATGGGGGAAACGCAGCAGGGACTATATTCATTATCATGGGAATGTTTCTGCCTCCTTATCTAACTTAATCCCTTCCCTTTCCCCAAGGGAATGATACAATTTATTGGATATTTTGTAAATGAATAAACAGGATAGTAGGAAAGGGTGGAGGCAAGAGTGAAGGACTTGATTTCAGAGGCTAAATCTATCAATGCAATAAAAACCTGGGAGTAGAGGGAGAAATTAGGTAAAAGAAAACTTGAAATGGAAAGAATGGTGGGTGTGAGGTGTGAGAGATTCCAAATGAGTTCTCAGTGAATGGGCTGTTTGAGATGTGTCACCCTGGGCTGTTAAGGAGACAGGAGTAAAGAATGAAGTTCTTTTTACTTACATGAGTTATTGTCCAATGCTTCTCTAAGTGTGTCTGTGCAGATGCGGAACCCCCGTGCCCCAGGTTTGGTGGGTCTTAATATGATATTCAGTTTATCTCTATTTCTCCCTCTCTAAATTTTAAACTTCTTAAAGGCAATTCTCTTTTATTCATAGCTGATTTCTGGCCATGGTTGAACAATTGTGTGATTACTTCAATATGTCCTGGGGATGCTACATTGACATTTCCAAATGCAAACCTTTTATTATTCAATACAATATTTTAATAACTTTCTCTTGAAAGATTTAATATATTTGTGTTACCTTAAATATATATATATATCAATGTTTAAATATATATAGAGAGAGAGGCATAGATATATTTAGCATATATCTTAAAGGTACATATATTGAAGGTATAGTCAGAATATTAGACTTTATTCTTAAGAAATATTACAAAAGTGTGATGATTTTGTGCTTGAGAAAACGTATCTCCTACCTCTGAAGTTATACTGTTTGGCAGCGACCGTTTGAACGAAGATATAATGTACATATTCTAATGTTGAGGTTCTAAAACATTTAAAAATAACTTTTAAGTTTTATTACATTCTAAGTCTAGAATATCACCTAAGAAAATATTTTTTTTCTTTTTTTCTTCCACAGTCTCTCTCTCTTTTTTTAAAATTTTCATTTTATATTGGAGTATAGTTGACTAACAATGGTGTATTAGTTTCAGGTGTACAGCAAAGTGATTCAGTTATACACATACATGTATCTATTCTTTTACAAGTTCTTTTCCCATTTAGGTTATTACAGAATATTGAGCAGAGTTCCCTGTGCTATACAGTAGGTCCTTGTTGGTTATCTGTTTTAAATATAGCAGTGTGTATATGTCAATGATTTTTAATTCAGTAAATAAATGTATGTACAAATACATTCATTGAGCATTGTTTTTTGATAATGAAAAATTGGAAATATCCAAAAATATCCTAAAAAGAGATTAACAGTTTAGTTAAATTAGTATAGTTTTAAAACAAAATAGCTAAAAAATATTTTGTTGTGATGTTGCTGAGAAAGGTAAGATTAAACTAATATACATCTATATGAAACAATCATAACTAACTTTAAAGTATAGATAGAAAATGATTAGAAAGTAATGCAGTTGAATGTTAACAGTGTTTTTTTAGTGTTCTTTAGATTATTTTTTCTTTCTTTTTGCATTTCTGTATTAACTGTATTTCTATAATTGTATAACTTTTAAAATTAAAAATAACTTTAAAAATCTTATTAAGGAATAATTAGATCACTAATTTTTTCAATTCTATTAATAAAATTTCTTTTTCAAATTTCTCATGTGCCAAATTAGCATGCATAACTACTCATTCAATCAATGTATATTGAGCACATTCTATATATGAGACAGTGTGTTAGATGCTGGGGGCACAAAGTGCCAGGCTTTGAATTAGTCATCTCTCCTATGTTACTTTTTGAAATAATGAAAACTATTATTAACAAGATAATCATATATATTATAGGAATTTTTACTATGGGAATTATTAAAATGTATTGTACTACCTTTTTGTATATGTTCGGTATTAAAAATATATATAAAAATCAATAAAATATATTAGCTACAATTAAGTTCCAAAAGATATTTTAGAAGTAAGCCAGCCTAAAAGTAAGTACAGTAAGTCCCCTACATACAAACCTTCAAGTTGTGAACTTTCAAAGATGCGAACATGCTCCTGTATGCCAGCTGTGGTACTGTACTACTGTACTTTTCAAGGTACTGTACTGTAAGATTAAAAATGTTTTCTTTGTTTTTTGTGTTTTTTATGTATTATTTGTGTGAAAAGTATCATAAACCTATTACAGTACAGTACTGTATAGCCGATTGTTTAGTTGAGTACCTAGGCTAACTTTGTTGGACTTAGGAACAAATTGGAGTTATGAATGCAGTCTTGGAACAAAACTCATTCATATGTAGGGGAGTTACTGTAATAAAAAGCATGCTTATACTACCCTTTCACCCCAAGAAAAGAATCACACTAAAAGACAAAAAGAATTTAAGAAACAGTAAGATAACAAACTAAAATCAACCTTGGAGTTTAATCCATCTATGAACTTCTTTTACTATCTATACTCACTCCTTAGGTGATTTCATCCAGTTCAGCAGATTAAATACCATCTTTAGGTTCATGCCTCCAAATATTATATATCTGGTCTAGATCACACCCTTGAATTTCAGGCAGCTATCCAACTAGCTCTTCATTCTCTTCACTTGGATATCTAATCAACACCTCAGACCTAATGTTCAAAACTGGCCTCCTGAGAGTTTCCACTGTTCCTCTTACAGCCTTTAGTTCTATTTTCCCAGAGGCTTAGGCCAAAATCTTATGGTCTCCCTTATCTTCTCTTTTTTTTTTTCTTTCACACTCACGTATGATCTGTCAGCACACCCTGTTGATGGTACTTTCAAAATAGTTCCAGAATCTGGCCAATTCTCTCTACCTCCACTGCTGCCATCCATCTCTCACCAGAATCATGATCCCCCCATTTCTGTTCTTAGTTTCTCCTCATTTTCTTCTCAAAAGAGACACCAGAGTGATCATGTCAAAATCTAAGTCAAATGCCTCATCACTGTTCAAAACTCTCCACGGGGTTTCCCACTTACTCAGTGTAAAAGCCAGAGTCCTCAAAAGGCCCTCCAAGGCTCCCTGTGATCTGCTTCTCTCCCATGGCCTCTTTGACTTCACTTTCTGTTCACCTCATGCTAGTTGCCTCTGCTCTACCACACTACTCTCATTGTGATTTCTTAAACAACACGTCCTCACTTGAGGGCATTTGTGCTGTGCCTGGGTTCTTTTCTTAATAGCCACAAGGCTCATCCCAACTCTTCCTTTTGATCTCCCTTCAAGTGCCCCCTTCTCAGTGAGACCTCCTCTGGCCAGCATTGCAAGCCCTGCCTCCCACACGGAAATTCCCTAACCCCCCTCCCTACTTTGTTTTTCTAAACAGCACTTTAATTATTTTAATATCTTATACACTCCCCTCCCAATATAAGCTTCATAAGGGCAGATATTTTTGTCTATTTTGTTCAGTGCCACGTCTCCAGTGCCTAACAGAGATGCTTGGCACATAGCTGATATACAACAAATATTTCTTAAATTAATGAATGAACGACCCATGGGATGATGGTGGTAACACAGGTAGAAAGCTGAGTAGAGGCGAAAGAGGGACTAAAGAAAGAAGCATGCTTGTTTAAGAACTGGGGAATGTAACTGAGTTATTTCTCCCATCAAAAAATTAATAGATGGTGAAAATAAATTAATATTGGCCAATTTGTGTTGTTTCACATTCTCTACCAACCAGCCTCATTGAAAAACTGGCTCCTATCTTTAGAGACCAAATTGCTTTGGATTGGTCACTTTCTGGCAGTCTTGCCACAGCTGAATTGCTCTCCCAGCTCCTGCTTCCAGCTGATGCATGAATGAGAGAGTGGGCTCTTCAATATCTGGACATGGGGGTACATTTTTCAATGTCTTTGAATTTACATAATAGAGAGTTAAATTGCTGAAGAAGATAAACACAATTATTGGAATCATCTACATTTGCAGGACTTTGAGCTAGAAATGATTTGAGAAAGATACAGTATGTTCAGTGTTGAGGGATCTAACTTTTTCAGTAATTGGCTAAAGATGGAAACAAATAATTAGAAAATTAGATATTAGAAGTTACACTTTGTTTTCTATTTCAACAAGGACACTTGAGAGGATTTTTTTACTTTGTTTTATAAAAATCAATTGTTAGATGCAGTAAGGTCAAGCAAACATAAATATGACCTATTTATGTCTCTGAGGCTCAAGTGACAATGATGCAGAAGTGCCACATTCAGAATATAATTCACAGATAATTATGTTCCATATTTTTAAGGAATCTAGTACATAAATCCTTAAATGGAGCAGTTTAACCAACTTTTAAAAGAATGAACAGCTGAATGGAACTGTAATGATATAATGTAGAAACATAAAAATCGAAAGAGTATGGTCACCCTGTAAATTTTCTCCATTTCACATTTATGCTCTCTCTCCTCTATTTATTGTATCATATATCAAATGACTCAGCTTCCTTGGAAACCCGTTTTTATAAGAATAGCCCCAGTGATACAGCCATGGTAAGTCTGGAGTAGGAATTTAAGGATACATGGCAACCTATATACTCCAGATGGCCTTGTATGATTTCTTCAATCGTTATAAAATGCAAAGGAGCTCTATGGACATCAGTCAAATGGTGACATTTAAATGTTCACTAACCTAAGATTTTCTTGGGTGAAGAAGGCATATGGATAAATGTGCACATTTGGAAAACAGTGGAGTCCCAGCCTCTGCCACACAGGCCTGTAAAATAGCCAGAATGGGCCAGGAATGATCAGATGAACCCCCACACAAAAGCAAATCATGCTGTACCTTGAACCAATTCTTCATCTTGAGTGTCAAATTGGTCTTAGAAATAGCTTCATAGCTGTTGATAACACTGGATTATTTAAATCACCACTGAATTGCCCCCTTCAATTACTTTGCCATGATCAGTAAAAGGCTCACTACATTATGTAAGGTGGTGTCTAGACCTATTGTTCATGATGAGCTGTATGAAGCATTTAGTATTACCTTCTTAAAAGACACCTATTTCATACAGTTCTTATATATAATTTTTCAGATATTCTTCTGTCTGTTGCTAATAACTACTTTAAGTGTACTTTGAAGTAAACATTACAGAATATTTATATTTCTCACTCTATTACATGTTTTTGGCCTCCCTTAATCTCATTCAAGCATATTCTTTTATTAGAGAAATAAAAATTACTATTAGCTTATTTCACAGAGAAAGTTTTTTCCTTCTTTATCTACAAAAATAATTCAGATGTGTAAAATGTCTACAATATACAAAGCAGTTGTATTTACAAAGCAGCCACAAGGCAGGAAATTTTTAAAGCCAAAGTATATCTTTGCATGGCATTAATGTTACTCAGAGGTGACTACAAAACAGAATTTTATTACAGTTAATGTAATATATTAAGGAATAGAATTTAAAAGTCATATACATTTTTTATTAAAAAAAAAAAAACTAGTAAATCAAAGAAATTTTGTGTTTGTACAGCTGGTTCAGACTTAGCCCCAGAGTCCCAGGGTTATACATCCATAACCCAGGATCTTAAGACTTACATAGATAAAAACGGCGAGACACACCAAATATATTATTTATATGTTTTTAATCGTTGTGACAACTGTGTGTGGTAGGTAGGGCAGAAGTGTAACAATCCCATGTTACAGAAAGGGAAGCTGAGGCTAAAAAGAATTCCATGATTTGCCAAAATGAATAATTATTGTTTTGAGACATGGTCCCAGGTCTTTAAACTACAAGTCTGCATCTTTTCCTGAATGTCATGCTCATTTTAATAATAATGGTGAAGGACAAAAAAGTATAAAGTAAAAAGTAGTAAAAACATAGACAAGAGTAGACAAACCCATCAAATCAGAAGTTAACTCTCTCCCTCAATTCTAATATATACTTTCTCTGATTTGTAGAAATTCTATTTAATAAATTTCTTAGTACAGCACTTTTACTATGGCTCATTTGCCAAAATGATCTAGTATGAATCACCCACAAGAAGTACCTATCCATCTATCTATCTATCTATCTTCTATCTACCTACCTACTTATCTAGTTATTTTTATGTCTACGATTAGTGAAGTACAAAAATAAAAAGCTAAAAGGAAATATTTCCTGACCACAATAATGATTACAATAAAATTGTTCTCTGCAAGACAGCCATGGCCTGGTGTGATCTGTATTGGATGCTGTAATATGAACTATGCAGTATATTAGCCAAAGGATCTCAACAGCATATGCAGCTGTTAATTGACAAAAATAAATTCAGCTGGTACGTGAACTCATACCATGAACCTTTATATTCCAACAGTTTATGTGAAACTGAATGGGGCCCACATGGCATAACAATAAAACGGTTGTTAGAAAAATGGCCTCCTCTACCTCCACTTGATCTGTATATTTAAGTACTCCCATGGTTTCACACTTCATGCAAAGTCATTATTTAAAGGGGGATCACTGAAGAAACAAAAAGAACAAAATTGTTGAGGAGTTCAATTATTTTGTAATGTCTTCAAATAAATAAATAAGTCAATCCAGTTCCATCCAATTTTAGAGGAGGAATTATTTAAAATGTGAGCTTTACGTTTGGTATTTCTTATAATAGAAATTTGTGAAACTGAAGTTTCCAGAACTGGTGTTGGGGATTACTAAAGAATGACTTAAGATGAAATGTGCATTCAGTAAAATCTCTTTACATGGCGTATATTGCATCTGTTTGACAGATTGGTTTATGCTACAGATACCATGTGTAACAGATATTATTTTTGCCCAGATACTAACTTTGACTCTTGCCTGTGGATCGGGAGGATTTTTTTCCCAATAAAAATGAAAAATATATAAAATAAATAATTTGGATTGTAAATGCATATTTACTAAATATGCATTCTGTCATTTAATTCTCACAGAATAACTATTAGATAAGTAATTTTATCTGCATTTCCTATTAAGAGCAAGTCAAGGTTTATAGCAATTAAGCAGCTAGCCCCAAATTGCACATTAGAACTGGTCGTTGATCCCAGGCCTATGTAAATATTCCAAAACCAATGCTTTTAACCAATGCTTACCATATTTGCCTCTAAATGAGTACAGGAATTAAAAAAAAAAAAATCAACCCAAGTCGGGTTATCTTTTCATTTTCTAAGCTTAGAAAAACAACATAAAATCATGAAATCTTTAACTGGGTGTGACAGACAGACCCTGAAGTGACCCCAGTGATCTCTGCTATCTGGCATTCATGCCCTTCAAGATCCCTACCCCTTGAGTGTGAGTGGGACCTGTGACTTGTTTGTAACCGCTAGAATATGAGAAAGGGATGGAACCTTCTGTGATTATATCCCACTGTATAAGTCTTGCTAGCCAAATTGCTTCACAGCTTCTCCTTGCTAGCTTGATGAAGTAAAAAGCCCACCTGGCAAGAAATCACTGGTGTGTTTTAGGACCTGAGGGGAGCCTCAGATGAGAGCTGATAGCCAGTAAAAAGTCAGGGCCTTCAGGCTTACAGCCACAAGGAAATAAATTCTGCCTGGATGTGCTTAAAAGAAGATACATTCCCAGCTGAGCCAGATGAAAACGCAGTTCAGACAACACCTTGCTTGAAGCCCTGCTTCATCTTGAGCAGAGAAACCAGTCCTGTGCCAGGATGCCTGACCTATAGAGAATAAGAGGTAATAAATATGTGTTGTGTTACCCACTTTTATGGTAATTTCTTATGGAGAATATAAAACTAATGCAGGATGAGAAGCAGGATTGGCGGGAATATTTCAGAAAGTAAAATATCTCTATTTTAATTCACTTGCATCTGAACCATATCTGTGTGCACTACCCATCCTTGAGATACCGACGCTAGACTTCTGCAGTTACCTCAGTGATCTCGACCTTGAGGCCTAGAGAAAATCCCAAAATGCATAGTGCTCAGAGTTACCTCATGTCAAGTGGAGAGAAGTTTTGCTTTCTCTCAAGTTAAAGTATTTTTATTGTGCAAGTGAGAAATCATCTCCTGAGTCATTATTATTCAACATCAAATATGTAATATTTGAGTTGAGATTTTGCTAACACACAAGGAAAAAAAATAACACTATTCTTTTATTTTTCTTGCTGCCCCTTGATTTTCTTGGGTGCCCTTTATAAAAGTCAAAACATACCCAGGGAAAAATAACTGATTCTCAGAAACTTTGGAGTTATGTTGCTTAATTTCAATGACTATTAAATGTCAGGAAATTACCTGAAGGGAAAAGTGATGTTGATGTTAAATTCTAAATAGTGTTTGGAAGAAATTTAGATGTATTTACAAAGCGTTTCCTGATTTATTGTTTGTATGGTTTCTATCGCTACCATAAAGAATCACCACAGTCTTAGCCATTTAAACAACATAAATGTGTTTTCTCATAGTTCTACGGGTCAGAAATCTAGTGGGTTTGGCTGGTTTCTTTACATAGGGTCCCACAAGGCCAAAACCAAAAAGTGTCATCAGGGCTCTGCTTTTTTCTGGAGCCTCTTGGGGAGAATCCATTTCCAAATCCTTTTCGAATCCACCCACTGACAGAATTCAATTCCATGGCTTTGTGCTACTGAGGTCCCCATTTCCTTGCTGGCTGTTGGCTCCAAGTGTAATAGGGAAGAAACTTTGTATTCTATTATAAGTTAATCACCAAAGGGATGTTGCCTATAAGCTTAAATTTTACATAATGATCCATCTCTGGGAACCTTGCCTCCCAGGTAATGAAGGTTAAGCTAAAATACCTTTGGTTAACTCAGGAGCACCTCAACTAGGCCCACCTGTGCATGGCTGGGGAAAAGAATCAATTAACGTATCCCTTCCGGGAGTGCAGCCAGAAGCAGGACTTTAACCCCTCCCCTTTTAGTATAAAAGAAGGCTGAACGCCATCGCGGGGGAGGTAGTCTTTTGAGAGCGCTGGTCTGCCATCTTCTCGATCTGCTGGCTCTCTGAATAAACTTGCTGTTCCTCGGCCCAAAACCTTGTTTCTCCAGTGATTGGCCCGTTTTGTGGCGAGCAGTATAAGCTTGGACTCCGTAACACTAGAGGTGAGTTCATTTCTTGGCTTATGACCACTTTCCTTCCATCTTCAAAGGGGCTCAAGCTCTTCTCACATTTTAAATTTCTCTGCCTCACCTATCTGCTGCCCTTCTCTTCTGTTGCATCTCTCTGACAACAGCCAGAGAAATTTCTCTGCTTTTAAGGGTTCATATGACTGGATTGAGCACATCCACATAATCCAGGATGATCTCCCTACCTCAAGTACTGTAATCTTAATCATATCTGCAAAGTCCCTTATGCTATGTAACCATAACATATTCACAGGTTTTGGGGATCAGAGAGTGGGCACATTGGGAGGGCCATTATTCTGCCTACCACACTATTCTTCAAGTAAGTTAAATTATAATTTAATAATAGACAGCTGCATAGAGCCATAAACATCTTTAAATTGGGAGAAATGGTATCTCAAAAGAGTTTTCTGTTGTGTAATTTTTGTGATCTCTGTTTGGAATTGATTCCATCACTTTCTTTTCCTCTCTGTATAGAGGCCCATTTGAAAGCCTCTCTGTAGTTATCAACTGTCATAACTTTTTGTTTTTAGTATCTAGCTATCTAATGATACATTCTTCTGTTTTTTCTTTACTTCACTGACTCTTTAAAATTGTGATAAAATTTACATAACATATTAAATTAACCATTTTTTAGTGTACAATTCAGTGGTATAAAGTACATACACAATGTTGTGTATCCATCACTACTATCTATTTTCAGAAATTTATCATCATCTCAAATAGAAACTCTCTACCCATTAAGCAACAACTCCCTATTGCCCCCTCCTCCCAGCTCCTGGTAGCAATTTCTGTCCCTAAGAATTTGCCTTATTCTATATACCTCATATAAGTGGAATCATACAATAGTTTTTCTTCTGTAACTGGCTTATTTCAGTTAGCATAATGTTTTCAAGGTCCATCCATGTTGTAGCATGCATCAAAACGTCATTCCCTTTGATTGCTGAATAACATTCCATTGTATGTACATATCACATTTTGTTTATCCAGTCATCTGTTGATGGATACTTGGGTTGCTTCTATCTTTTGGGTTTTGTGAATAATGGTACTATGAACATGAATGTACAAATATATCTTTGAGTCCCTACTTTTAATTCTTTCAGGTATATAACTAGAAGTGTAATTGTCAGATTATTAATTATTAAAACTCTTTTTAATTTTTTGAGGACCCACCATATTATTTTCCATAGCAGATGCACCATTCTACATTCCTAGCAACAGTGCACAAGGATTCCAATTCTTCCACATCCTTGCCAGTGCTTATTTTCTGGGTTTTTGTTGTTGTCGTTTTGTGTGTTTTTTCATACTAGCCATCCTACTGAGTGTGAGGTACTATCTTAATGTGGTTTTAATGTGTGTTTCTCTAATTATTAGTGATGAGTATCTTTTCATTTGTTTATTGACCATTTGTATATCTTCTTTGGAGAAATGTCTATCCAAGTCCTTTGTCCATTTTATAATTGAGTTGTTTTCTTCTGTTGGTAAGATGTAGGTGTTCTTTAGTCTCAATATTAAATCTATATTAGATATATGATTTGCAAAATTTTTCTCCCATTCTGTGGGTTGTCTTTTCACTCCTTTTATAGTCTCCTTTAATACACGAAAGTTTTTAATTTTAATGAAGTCCAATTTATATATTTTTTCTTTTGTTGCCTGTCATTTTGGTGTCATATTTGAAAAATCATTGCCAAATTCAAGGTCATGAAGATTTTCCTTTTTTTTTTTTTGCCAAAGAGTTTTATAGTATGAGCTCTTAAATTTAGGTCTTTGATCCATTTTAAATTCACTTACTTTTAAGCTTATCGTTTACTCTTTCATTTTTCAAGATTTCAGTTCGGATAGCAAAAAGTATTGTTCACTTTTTTTCATGGCTTGGCAGCAAAAAATATTTCCCCTTCTGTTTCAAATGAAAATCTAGGATATGAACAGTATTTAATTGCTTGATATTGTGTTTTATTCATTTTAATAAATGTAATAGAGAATCAAGATATAGATACTTTATAAACTACGGCCACTGACCTTTTTCTCATTATGTTTAAAAATGCATGCATGAAAATCTAAGGAGCCAAATTTTCTTCTGCTTGGTAAGAAAGTTGTTAAATTTGTGTACTTATTTTGTGTGATAAAGGATTTGGCTGGCTGTTACCCCAGTTCTGAGGAAATAACCTCCTAACCCTTCGAATTTCCCAAGTGATGACTGTCTTTATTATCCAGGGTGGGCCCCTGGACCACGTTTGATAGGTTATGCTAACAAGGTGAATCGTGGTGGGCCCCTATATAGTTTATACTAATGAAATGACTCAAAATGGGGGCTGGCCATGCCAGAAAGACCAATCGTGTAATTAGAGGGTTTGGGCTTTGACCCAGGTGATATCTGTCCTACCTCTGAGAAGGGTAAGGAGGATGGAGATTGAGTTCAATCACGTAGCCAAATCTTTTTTTTTTTTTTTTTTTTTTTGCGGTACGCAGGCCTCTCACTGTTGCAGCCCCTCCCATTGCGGAGCACAGGCTCCGGACACGCAGGCCCAGCGGCCATGGCTCACGGGCCCAGCCGCTCCGCGGCATGCGGGATCCTCCCGGACCGGGGCACGAACCCCCGTCCCCCGCACCAGCAGGCGGACTCCCAACCACTGCGCCACCAGGGAAGCCCAAGACAAATCTTTTAATCAGTCATGCCCACAGAATGAAGACTAAATGAAAACTTTGGACACTGCAGGTTAGCTGAAGTACCCTGGTTGGCAATACTCTTTGAGTATTATCACACTTTGGTTCTGAGAAGGTGACACATCCCTGGAAAGTTTGCATTTGGAACTCTCCCCAACTTTGCCCTGTGTATCTCTCCTTTTGGCTCGTTCTAGTTTGTATACTGTTGTTGTAATAAAACTAATTCTAAGACTGGGGCTTTTAGTAAGTTTACTGAAAAAAAAAAAGACTCGATGATAAATCTGAAGGAAGGTTAATGGAAATAAAGGACAATTAATGGAAGAGAGGAGATGAAGTCAAGGGTTCAGTTTACATCAATTGTAATTCATCATGTGCTGAATATGAGAAAGAAAGGTTACTCTGGGCTTGAGGTATCTGAGAGAACTTCTTGGAGGTGTCAAGTCTTGTTCAGGACCTTGAAGTTAGAGCAAAGTGAATGAGAGAGAAGAAGTGAGTTTTCCAGGCAGGGAAACAATGTGAGCACAGGCACACAAACTGCTCATCAATTTTAAGAGAAACTTCATGGTGTGAAGATCTAGAGGTACAAATTGAAACTGAGAAATGGTTTTACTTTTTTCCTAGAATTTCTCTCCTAAATTAAGTGATAAAAGTCTGATAGCCAATAGAATGGACTAGGCATATGCTGTGTTTTTCTTATTTTATTAGTATATACAAGACTGAGCATTAAAAAGAGATCATATGCCACAAGTATGCCACTTAAGCTCACCACATGGCACTAGGATACTTAGGGGGTTTTTATTTTAAATTTTAAGCTAATTTTTTTTACTTATTATAAAAATGTATGCGTGGGCTTCCCTGGTGGCACAGTGGTTGAGAGTCCGCCTGCCGATGCAGGGGACACAGGTTCGTGCCCCGGTCTGGGAAGATCCCACATGCCGCGGAGCGGCTGGGCCCGTGAGCCATGGCCGCTGAGCCTGCGCGTCCAGAGCCTGTGCTCCGCAACGGGAGAGGCCACAGCAGTGAGAGGCCCATATACCACAAAAAAAAAAAAAAAAAGTACATGTATGGCATAAAAGCTAATTTTAATAAAGATAATATAAAGAAGCAAAATAAGATCATCCATACTACCATCTAGAGATAATAGTCATTATAGATAACTTTATATTTTTTTACATAGATATCCTTTTGGTCTATGCATTTTTTTACATAATTGGAATATTATAAATAGAGACAAAGAATTCTACTTTAATTGTATAAATTCATAAGCAGTTTTCCATGTCTTTATAAAAAAACATTTTGAAGGACTGAAAAACATACTCTAATATAGTTAGCCATTTGCCTTTTAAATATTTCATTTGTGTTCATTTTCACAATTCCAAATATTTATGTACATAAATCATATACATTGTAGATTATTACCTTAAATATCTAGGCATTATATTACGGATACAGTGGGTAGGACTGAGATACCTTATTTTGACAACCAGCTTCTTAATCAAACTTGCAAAATATTTGTTTTATACAATTTAATGAATAACCAAGAATCAAGCCAATACCCTCATATACACCAAGAGAAGACTACTTTTCTCCTCTTGGGGTCTCTTTGATACTGTTTTGGAAGAATGAGCTTGTGGGAAATTATTTTGTGAAAGCATTTTGTTTGTTCAGCTGAGCTAAAGGAAAAGAAATAGTTATACCACATACCCGGAACAGTGATGTACATCCACTATAACCATGTAACTAAAATAAAATACGATTTATAACAGCATTTAGAACAAGCACATTCTACCAAGGAGCATCCATGGAAGAACGCTTGCCAGGAATCTGAGTCTGCCTGTACCTCCCAAGCCCACAGCTGAAACTAAGAAAGAGCTTCCTTTTATTCAATGTAAATCCTATGACAAAATGTAGTATGCACTCCTAGATGGGTAGGAAAGTACATATATAATTTTCCCCTTGACTAGACAAAGGTGCCCAGTTTTTAGGCAATATCAGTCTAGATGCTGCTGTGAAGATATTTTTTAGGTGTGATTAATATTTAAATCAGTACACTTTGAGTAAAGCAGATTACCCTCCTTAATGTGGATGGGTCTCATCCAGTCAATTGAAGACGTTAAGAGAAAAGACTGGGATCCTTGAAAAGGAAGGCTTTCTCCCTCTAGATGTTCTTCAGGCTCAAGTCTGCAACATCCAATCTTGCTGGGATATAGGTATATATCTATATCTCTATATATTAATCCTATGTGTTCTTTTCATTTTATATATATGTGTGTATGTGTGTATATATATATATATATATATATAGAGAGAGAGAGAGAGAGAGAGAGAGAGAGAGAGAGAGAGAGAGAGAGAAAGAAAGAACATAGGATAGGAGGTAAATCTATGTTTATCCATTTGATTCTTTTTCTCTGGGGAACCCTGACTAGTTAAATAGGTGAATGGATATGGATGGAGAAAGGGAGAGATGGCCAGATAGCCAGATAGATAGAGGTGTTGCTCCCAAGTGATATGACAGTGTGCATTGAAAGTGCATTGGAATAATCGTCAAAAGACTGGGGTTTGAGTTTTGGTTCTACCGTTTATAAGTTGTGTGGCCACAGAAAAGTCATTTAACCTCTCTGAGTTACAGTTTCCTTATCTATAAAATAATATCAATAGTCTCTTTGCCCATCTTGCCAGGCTGTTATGATGATTAATGATAAAAATAACATGGATAATGGCTGCTAATATTTACTGAGTCCTAACTATGAACCATGCAGTAGTAGTCACTTTGCATACATTATCTCATTTAACCCTCAACAAAAAACTTCAATGTAGATACAATTGTTATCTTAACCTCATAGACAAAATCTCATCTCAAATGTTATTTCCTCAGAGACCTTCTTGATTATCCTACCTAAAGTAGCACCCCCTTTATGCAACTTTCACTCATCTCCCTGTTTAATATCTTAAGAGCACTAATCACAATCCAAGATTTTCTCGCTTAAATGACTTTTTTACTATTAACTTGGCAGAGAGTAGGCTCTCATTTAATACTTAAAATGAATGAGTAAATGAATGAAAATTTTGGGGGGAGATGTGAGCATATATTATAATTCAACGTATGTAACCATTAAACATTTAGAAGTAAAAGCTCTAGAGACGGACATTATTGCAGTTTACACTATTGCACAAGTGACAGGGCCTCAAAGAAGCCTGAAATACAAAGCCTCTTCCTGGTTCTTACCTCCACTATCCTGTAGAACCTGAGGGTGGGGAAGCTTGTCTAAGAAGGGAGATACACTCCAGAATGGTACTTTTTCCTTGCAGCACTTACTCTGGAGAAGATATTTAGTGCATGCTGCTGATTTTTGCCCTCCTCTATCATAACTGCCCTTGTACTGTAACCTAGTCCTTCAGTAATACAGTCCTTTAGCCCTGCTGTCTTGGTGTTATGGTCTTGGTTTTATTTGAAGGACCTAGATGACCAAGGAGGACAACCTCCACCTCTCCACCAACTCCCATGCTCAGCAGGCTGTACCCAAGAGAGGAGGAGTTCTAGAAGGTGGTCAGTGTTACTGTGAGTAGGGGATCTCAGAGATGCTGGGACATGTGCAAATCAAAAGCAACCAAGGACCAGCATCTACATTTCCCCACCATAGTCTAGGCTGAGCCAACCTACAAACAAGACGAAGCAAGGGCTTTTTTTCTTGACCATGAGTATTACAAAGCTTATTTTCAATGAATATATTTGAAGAATAATGAGAAGAAATGATATTTCAGAACATGATAGATGAATACCTGTATCTGGCAAGGCATTCTCTTCCCATAGGCCTAATTAGGTTATAATTTCAAAAGATTCATGTGACTCTCTGATGGTGCCTCTACTATATTTTCATGCTTCGTTTCTTACCCCACCCCCACCGAAATGGTGTTGCAAATGGTCCAGCAGCTGTTATAACCAGGCATTGCATTTTCCTTCTACTTCCTTCTACTTATAATTTTGTAGAAATTCTGATAGAGTCACTCTTATCTTTAAATGTAAAGTCAAAGTAAAAACATCACTTTCCCATCTTCCACATTTAATGCTTTCAGAGCCAAGCTGTGGGTGAAGGGTACTTTCTGTTTGGCTAGCATTTGGTGTCTTCTGGGTTGAATTTTGAGATCTCATCAGCAAAATTAGCATTACCTGGTAGACTGGTGGTTCTCTTCATTGGGAAATTGTGCCTTAAAGTTGTGTGAATTATTAGTGAAATGGTTCAGACCTTCAGGCCACATGAGACAAACTGGGCTCAGATTGATGTGACACATGCTCACACTGCAGTGTTAGAGGGCAGCTGTGAGCAGTTGGTCTCAGGGAGCTCAGTTATATTTTTCATGACAATTAATAATTTCATCAGCTCTTCTTCCTAAACACATTCATAACCAGAATCCCCGAATCCTTCCTTTTTCTGTTATTTGTATTATCTTTGCATTGTTTCTTTTGCCATTTCTTTTATCTCCTGAACCCTTGCTCTAAACTCATTATTTTCATTTTTGAACAGATTATTCACATAAAGTGAACTTTGTTTTATGCATAGTTGACTTGGCATACTGTAGTTTTACAAGAGTGTAACAAACGTGGAAGCTGCCACAGAGTGCATGGTTTCCCATAGGGCTTAATTATATGTTTCCTTTTATAAGACAAGATAAGCCACTGAAGTAAAAATTTTCACAGCATAACAGTGAGAACAGTAGCCATCTAATTAAATCTTTCCCTAGGTGACAGATATCAGGTGAAAACATGGAGGTGGGCTCCAGATAACATCTAGACCACTCTTCCTCTAATTTTCATTTATCTTACTTTAAATAAAGAAGGAAGAGGGAGCACTTATTTGGGGAAGTTTAAAGAAAGCTGTGAAAGTGGCCACCAGTGACAAGTGAGATATGCTCCATAGGATGAAGTAGAATGTACAGAAACAGCGAGTGCCTGCTGTTCCAATATTCCCTTCAAATGTGTAAATAAATAGACTGAAGCAAGGCAAAAATAATACATACATCCCCTCCTCTGTACTGAAGGGAAATGTTTATAAATCAGGATCATCCCGGGAAAATATGCTTATAAAAATGGACCATACCCACATTGTTTTCAGGAAATCAAGTCAGGGTATATCTTCAGTCTCCTTAAGATATATCCTGCCCGTGACCCATTATTACCCACTTCACTGCTACCACCTTAAATGGAAATACCGTGAACTCACAGCTCAGTTACATCAGTGGCCTAATTTCCTTGCTTCTACCCCTTACCCTTTATAGTGTTTTTACCAAACCAGCACTTATAGTGACCCTTTTAAAAGAGAAGTCAAATCTTATCCATCTTCAAATTGGCAGTCCCATCACTCAGGGTCTAAGCCTTATAATGGCCTAAAAAGCCTTACTGGACATAGAACTTGGTGTTCTGATGACCTATTGCTGTGTAATGAGTCACCCCACAGTGATCATTTTATGATTCTCTCTCATGGTTCTGGGGTTGATTGAGCTCAGCTAGGTGGTTCTTTCTCAGGTCCTTTCATGGTGGTAGGGGCTGGAATCATCTGACAGGCTTTACCAGTTACAAGACTGACAACTAATCCTGGCTGTAGGTGGTCGTGCCCTGTTAGCTGGGATCTACATGTAGCCCCTCCACGTGGCCTGCACATCTCACAGTTCTAAGAGCAAGCAATCCAGGGAACCGTAAGCAGAAGTTACCAGTTTCATAAGGTCTGGACCTAGAAACTGGCACAGCATAACTTCAACCACATTGCCAGTCAGTCACCCACCTCCATTCAAGGGGGAGAGACCTATAAGCTCCACCTGTCAATTAGGAAAGTGTCAAAGAATCTGGGAATTAGGTTTCGAAACCACTATAGTTGGCTACCTCTCAGAGCTTATCCTTGTACCTCTTCTCTTTGCTCACTTAATTCTAACCATACTCACTCCCTTCTGGTCCTTAAACACACCATCCAGTCCCCTTCCTTGAGGCCTTTGCACTACTGCACCCCCTTCCCCCCACCTCCTGCCATGACCACACACAGATTGTCTACACTCCATAGTGTTCCTGAAAGCTTTCTCTAAAATATCCCCTTTGAAACTATGCTATTTTTTATACTAGGATATTTATTTCTTAAAGAAGCTTCATCTTACTCTTCCTTTGGTATGCTTAATGAGCAAAGTCATTACTGAACATAGAGTGGGTTGAAGGGTGATTAATAATTGATATTTATAAGAATGACTTAAAGAGTACAAAAATAACCTTGACTCATCAAAAAATTACGTTTGGTATGATGTAGATAGTAAAGCAAAGGATTAACAGTTTAATTTTAATAAGATTTTCAATTATGAATATTGAAATGAGAAAATTCTGGTTCATTTAGGGTTAACCAGAAAATGATTTAAAATACTTCTTTTCTTAGATCTCTTTTAGTTCAAGTTTCCACTGAAATATGTAATGCTGTATCATAATAGATGAAAATTGTATCTTGTGTTTATCTTATTTATACCTGAGTATTCAAGGTGCTTTTTGCTGGAAAGTGATGTGAGAGTTTGTTTAAAGACACATTTTATCTTTGCTATCTTAGGAACTGACAATAAAAAACATTACAAATGGATGAACATTTTCAGGCTTTTAACAAGTGAGAAATACATGCTTGGTGAAGAAGTATCGATATAAAACATAGAGTAACACAGTGTTACAAAAACATCCTTTGATGAAGGGCTAAAGCGTAATTATCCTATGTCATTCCTATTCCTATGTCATGTCCAATTAACCGCCAAGTGCTATCTGTTCAACCTCTCGAATCTGTCCTTTTCTCTCCACCAGGGCACCAGCACCTTGAATTATCGCATCATCATTTCGCAGTCCGCTGTGGTAACAATTTCCTAAATGGTTTCCATGACTCCTATCTTGCCCCCTTAAGTTCACTTTTCACATTGTCACCAGGGTAATATTTCTTAAACCTGAATTATGTAGTGACACAGTTTCTTTCTTAAAACCCTTCAGTAGCTCTCTGTTGGCCTAAGGGAAAGGAAAATGTAAACTCTTCAGTGTGACATGTAGGCCCTTTTATGGCTTTGCTCCTCCCACAGTAGCCACTCAAAATCTACTCCTTCTGAAGCACTATCAGTTCCCTGAAAGAGTCGTGCTTTTCTTACCTCCAAGCCTTTGCATTTGTTATTCTTTCTGTCAAAACACATCTTCACTCTCCTTTCTTTCCTTTGGGAACATGTAAAAGTGTTAGCACCTGCCCATTATCTAGTCCTCTCTAAACACATGAATTAGTAGTGGATACAGAAAATTATAATTCAGATGCTTCCAGGCAAAGTAGGACCATAGACCAGGAAGGACTGATCAGCACAAGTGGGCACACACCGTACCCAGTTTAAAAGAAGGTCCAACAGTATATTGCAATGGACATGAGCCTTGGCTAGGCTGAGGCTGGATACACACCCCTTGCTCTCCAGTGGGAACAAATGAATGTGTTGTCTCTGGCTTATTGCTAATAAAGAAGGCCGGCTGTCCTTGGGGCCAATAGGAAATTCTTCTGGCTACATTGGATTTGGTGCTTGTGACTTGGGACCTCATAGCAAGAACTACTGGATCTCAGTCAAATCTTAGGATTAATATTTGCCTGCTCCTGGAAGACTTTCCTCACTTCCCCTGGCCTTTCCTTCCCAGGCTAGATTAATGCCCTCTGATATGCCTGTGACAGCCTGTGCTTATCTCTGTAGAAGCACACTGTCATTTGTGCTTTGTAAAAAACAATGTGTTGTTTTACTTCCTCCACCTCTCTGTATGTTCTTTAAAGAAAAGAACTATAAATAATTCCCCATCACCTAGCACTGTGCCCGAGACATAGTAGACTCTGAATTAATAAAGCGAGTGATGTCCTGTGACTTTGAGGGACACCAAAGTCTGAGACTATCACTACTGTATATTTACCTTCAAATTCTAGGGTGGAAGAAAAGAGGTAGAGGACAAGACTTCCCTGGATAAGATGTCTTAGCTTACTTGGTGAGAACCTGTGGTTCTAAAATAAAACTGCATTATGTTCTAGCATAGTGGTCAGAGCCTACATTCTTGCATTCATCCCAGTCTCAAAGGAAAAATGATGACTATTTCATCACTAAGCATGACGTTGGCTGTAGGTTTTTCAGAGATGCTCTAAATCAGGCTGAGGAAGTTTCCCTTTATTTCTCACTTGCAGCAAGTTCTTATTAAAATGAGGGCTAAATTTTAATCAAATGCCCATACTGATTCTATTGAGGTTAATTTATGATACTTTCTTCATAATATGGTAATTAACTTGGTAAAAATGTTAGTGCTGAACAAACTTAGCATTTCTGAGAAACTTTTCTTGATCATGATGGCTTATCCTTTTTATGTATTATATGATTTGATGCACTATATCCTGTTATGGATTTTTGTGTCTATGTTCATAAGTTTCAGATTTGATAAGTTTTATTGACATTGATTCGAGTTCACTAAATCTTTCTCCATCTGTGCCCAGACTACATTAGCTCATCAGATAAATTCTTTTTTTTTTTTTTACAGATAAATTCTTTATGATTCATATCATATATTTTTATCCCTAGGAATCCCTTTTGGTTCTTTCTATAGTTTCTATCTCTCTCCCGTTGTTCCCTTAAGTTGCTAACCTTTCCTCTGGAACACTTAACATTATTTCTCATAGTTATTTTTAAGTCTCTGTCTGAAAATTCCAACATCTAGGCCATCTCTGAGTCTGATTTTATTGATGCTTTTCTCTTTTGACTATATATATATATTTTTTTTAACTTTATCTTATAATAAAAACACATGATGTGTTTTATCACATGACAGTAACTGTATAAAAAACAACAAAAAAAGTATGACATTAAATATTTTTTGCCACTTAGAAAAGTTTGTGTGTTGGGAAAGGCAGTCTCATGTTTACAGGCTTTTGACTCCCACTCAGCCTCATAAGAATGGACCTTGGGCCTGGAGCACTTCCTTACCAAAAGAAAGGGAACCTCCTATACTGTTGGTGGGAATGTACTGTGGGAAACAGTATGGAGATTTTTCAAACTAAAAAAAAAAACTACCATATGATCCAGCAATTCCACTCCTGGGTATATGCCTGAAAAAAATGCAAACACTAATTCGAAAACATACATGCACCCCAGTTTTCATAGCAGCGTTATTTACAATAGCCAAGATTTGGAAGCAACCTAAGTGTCCATCAACAGACGAATGGATAAAGAAGACGTGGTATATATGCACAATGGCATGCTACTCAGCCATAAAAGAACAAAATTTTGCCATTTGCAGCAACATGGATGGACTTGGAGGGCATTATGCTAAGTGAAATAAGTCAGACAGAGAAAGACAAATACTGTATGTGATGACTTGTATTTTTTAGATTCCACATATAATAAACTAGTGAATAAACCAAAAAAGCAGACTCACAGTTATAGAGAACAAACTAGTGGTTACCAGTCGGGAGAGGGAAGGGGGAAGGGGCAATATAGGGGTAGAGGATTTTAAAAAGGATTATTATGGGAATTATATGAAATCATGTGTGTGAAACTTTTGAAAACTGTAAAGCACTATAGAACTTAAGGAATCTTTCATTCGATTTTTTTTTAAGTTTTAAAAAAATACTTTAAAAAAGCTCACACAGCCTATGCCACACTTATCACCTTGTGTGGCAATACCTTTCCCTGTTTCTTGTTCAGTGGGTTCTCTGTGATTCTCCTTAAATGTGTGTGCTATAGAGCACTTGATCAACCCTACCGTTACGTCTGTCCTTCACAGGGATGGCACGGGGTGTTTCCACTGCAGCACGGGAGGGCTGCACATAGGAGAACTACCCTGCATTGGCTGCTGAGAGAGAGACCTGCAGGCCATGGGGAACTGACACCCACTACAGAAGCTGATCTCACTCTGTCCCTTCTCTATGTAAGTAAAGCATTGTTTCATCCACTGCTTGCTGCATTGTTTTCCTTGGAAACTCCAATACCAAGATTCAATGGGCAGAGGTGTCTGGACTCCTATTTCTGGTGCTTGGCACAGTGATGATCTTTGCTCCTCTGCATGTAGTTGAGGAGGCTTCCCTTGGAAATGGGAACCAGTATACAGTGTTCTTCTTGATGTTATGCCTCTTATTCTCTGAAGCTGTTGGTATAGGGGCCTGAGTTAATGTAATCTGTATTTTATTTTGGTCTGAGTTTTGTTGTACTTCTAGTTAGATTCAGTTCACCACTGGTTTCAATTATTTGAGGGCAAGATCGTAATCTTCCCTTTAGAAGCTGAGAGGCTAGAAGTGCATGGCACTGTTTCTGGAAACAGCATTAGGATTTGGGATCATAAGATCTTTGGAGGATGCAATACATTTTTCATATCTTTACTGTAGAATAGGTTTTTATTCTTTAAGTGGACTTTTGGTATTTTAAAATGAATTAAACATCTTTGAATCAATCTGGTTAAATAAACTTTGTGTGACCAAAGGGTAAAATATTATTATGTGGCCACAAGGGGAAGATGCTGATTTCTCGGGGTGTCTTATGCTCTGTCCCAAAGCAAAGTTCATAGCAGATTTCAAGCAATGACAGTCTCTTTGGACTAGATGTACTACTCAAGGCACTACTTTCAAAAGGGCAACGTGTCTGAGTCAGTAACTCTAACCTAGTGCTTCTCGGAATGTAGTGTGCATACAAATCACCTGGAGATCTTATTAAAATATAGGTTCTAATTCACTAGATCTGACATAAAGCCTGAGATTCATCATTTCTACTCAGCTCCCAAGCGATGCCAACCCTTGGATCACACCTTGAGTGGCAAAGGTTGTGTCTCTGGTCCCGAAGTCAAAATGCCTGACTCCCCACTTATGGTAGCCGGCTTCCAACATGGCCTTCAGTGATCTATGCCTCCTGGTATTAAACACTGTAAGTCCCCTCCTCTGTCTGTGTGACCAATTAAATATGACAGAATAGACGCTATCTCACTTCTGAGATTAGGTTACCAAAGGCACTGTGGCTTCTGTCTTGGTTTCTCTTTTTCTATCTCATATCCCTCACTTTGGTGGATGCTAACTGTCATATCACAAACATCCCTCTGGGGAGGCTGGCCTGGTGAGGAACTTGGGCCTAAAGCCAACTAACACTGCAGAACTAAGTGAGATTCCAAGTGGATCCTCCAACCCTATTTAAGCCATCAGATGACTACAACCTCAGACACCAGTTTGACTAAAACCTCATAAGAGACCCTGAGCTAGAACACCCCAACTAAACTTCTTCGGGATTCCTGACCCTCAGAAACTGTTAAATAATAAAGGTTTATTATTTTAATTGGAGTAATTTCTTATGGAGCAACAGAAAACTAATATAAGTTGCTTAACTCCTCTATTTTAAACATAGTGATGTCAGTAGATTTTAGTGACATTAGATCAGAACTTTTTACTTTGGGTGCTTTAGTGGAGCAAATTGTGTCACCTCCCTACCTACAACCATATATTTAATTCCTAACCCTGGATACCTTGAATGTTACCTTATTTGGAAATAGGATGTTTGCAGATGTAATCAAGTTAAGATGAGATCATTCTGGATAGGTTGGGCCCTAAATCCAGTGATTGGTATCCTTATAAGGAGAGATATAGAGACACAGACACAAAGGGAAGAAGACCGCGTGACAACAGAATCAGAGAATGGAGCAATGCACCTGCAAGCCAAAGGATGATAAACTGCCAGCAACCCCCAGAAGCTAGGAAGAGGCAAGGCAGGATTCTTCCTCTTCAGGGCTTTCAGAGAGAGTATGGCTCTGCTGACACCTTGATTTTAGACTTCCAGCCTCCTGAACTGTGATAGAATACATTTAAGTTGTGTTAAGCAGCCCAGTTTATGATAATTTTTTATGGCAACTCCAGGAAACTAATACAAGTGCCCATCAGAATGATCTGTTACACATCTAAAAATGTACACGCCATGTTCTCATTCTTACTCATCCAGTGAGTAAGCATCTCAAATTCTTATTCGTACATACCTGGCGCTCAAGTATATATGCTTTAGCGCCAAAGCTTATTATAATGCATATTCAAGCTTGCAAGTCACTGGACTCGATGATTTTGAAGTCCTAACTTTAAAATTCAGTGACTTCAAGTCCTAGTGAACTATTCTAAAAGGAAAAAGGTAATGTATTCATGTATAACCTGCTTTGATTATTCATGCAAACACATGAAAGCCATTTGCAATTGTTTGCAGGGATACACATATAAACCTAATTAACTGTTTTGTATGATAGATATTCTAGGTATTGGGTTGTTGACGTTAAATTGTTTGGGAGTTAATGCCAGTTTTAAAGATAACTACATTTAAATGTTTAAAAATTTATAATTATCCCAAACAAGAACAGCATATGGGTTTGCTCCTGTAAGTGCTCCACAAAGAATAACTGCCTGTGTGGTGCTGCTTTTTTGATTTGTGTGATAAAGTGGAAAATTATCAGGATCTGGCTCTTCAGTGTTTGCTAAAATAATTAGTGAAAAAATGGAACAGATGCTGGATATAAATAAATTTAATAAACTCAGATATTTAGAGATCTATGAATTCTGGGCACCACTTGTAGAGATATATTTATGATGGCCTCAATGAAACAGTTATTTTGTACTTTTCCAGGTCAGTGCAGTGAGGTGAATCTCTCTTCCAAAAAACACCACGGCAGCATGGAGCCAGAATGTCATAGTTTTTATCTGACAGTAGGAGGGTAAACAAGCTCTGATTCCTATACAGCCAAAGCCCCAGCAGTCATAAATTACTTCCAGCATAATACTGCTCTTCTTTTTCTGTTCTCTACTGGCAGTACCAAAGCATGGGAAGCAAAATTTCCCTACTAAAAATAGAGATTCTAAAATGTGTTTCTGTGACTTATAAAAGAAGAGGTGACATGAATAGGACCACACAGATTTCAATACACTTGGTGAGGGCTTGGTGAGGAAGGCTGCCACTTCCACTGCATCATCAAACTTACCAAAGAGGAGGGTTAAGCCAATGGCAAGTGCCGTTCTTGGGAAATTGAATTGAGGACCTGCTATCACTGCCGCACTCAGAGTACTGATGGTAAAATAAGACGGGCACCACAGAAACGCTGAAATGTACAACAGTGTTTCTAACAACAGATACTTACCAGAGGGCAACTTTGGATTTGTGATGATTTCTGCATATTCAGGCAGAAGGAGCCAGCATGATGCAGAAGATGTGATTCACATGTGGGCTTCAATTAAGGCTGTCAAAGAGCAACAAGGGAACAAAATACAGAGGTAGGAAGGTAATTAGAACTTACTCTTAACATTTCTTAATTGCCAACCCTTATCAGCAGCAGATGGTAAGTGAGCAGGAATTTGGGGGAATAGCCACCTTTTTGACATTACTTCTAATTAAGAAGGCTTTCTCAGTTATCAGAACAAACTTTGAAATCATTGTATTTTTCCCAGGTCAATATTAACTCAGAAGGTATAATGAATTCTGTTCCCCTTCTGTCTATCATTTCTCTAGCTGCTTCCATCTGTTTTAAGGTGAAAAGGTGAACTTTCCAATGATTCTAGTCCAGGTTGCATGCTCAGGGCCCCCAATGACTCATGAGTGTTACTTCTCATTGGATAACTTTTAGAGGATAACTTTTAGGGGAGAGCCATCTTAACGGCATCATTGATATCTGGGAGAGTGTAAAATGGGCTCTGATAGACCACCATTATGTGACAGCATGGGAATTTGATACAAAACAACAATGAAACAAAACATTGCTACCTAGCACCAAGCTTGAATGCAATACTGTTTTGGAAGAAGAAACCATCCCAGGCCAATACAAGGCCAATGCCTATCAGCTGAAGACATTTGTATACCTCTTCAAAAATGCTATTCTTGGCAGACTCCAGGTTAAGACAATAATTCTGCCTAAAGGCCCTTTTCTTCAACATCTCTGATAGGCATATCTGTTAAATGCCTCTGATACATGCACCTGATACAACATGACCACTTTGACAGCTTCTCTTTGTATAGAACATTTGTCCGGTACTCTATGGCAGTGATTCTCAGTGTGGTCCTCAAACCAATAACATCAGCATCACCTGGGAAGTTATTAATAATGCAGATACTCAGGCTCGTCCCAGATCCACTGAATTAGAAACTCTGGGGGTAAAGCTCAGATCTGTGTTGAAAAGCCTCCAGTGTGTCTGATGGAAACTAAAGTTTGAAGCTGTGATAGGAATAGACACCAGTTACTGGGTGATACCGGCATACCACACTAGATTCAGTGTTAATCATTTAATTGTAAGCATTTTGTCAGTCATCACAATAACCATGTGAATCAAGTTTTATCATTACTCACGTTGTATAGGTCAGGAAGCCAAGGCTTATCAATGTAAAGTAACTTGACCAAAGTTATGGAACTAACAAGTGGGAGATAGATTTCTAAGCACATTCTGACCAGTCTAAAGCTCATACTCTGAACCACTGAAGAATATCCTAGCAGAAATGGGACAGACAGAGACTTCTCCAGGGCTGTGCCAAGATGCACTGTAGGCACAACAGAAAAGTCAACTGTAGGCCCCAAATAGAAGAGGCTACATAAAACTTTTCAGAAAAACAAGGATCTGGGGATCAGTAATTGACCCAATGGTGAGAAAAAAATGACCTCTCTTATGGACATAAAAACTCCTGTATTGTGGAATACAATCACTTTACCCCCATTTAATGCATGATTTAAGGTTATGTTAATAAGTGTTTTCCAAAATTTCAATTGGGAAGCAACTAATCTGAAAGCTAAATAAGTTATAGTTTTGGAAATTGTGACAGATACTCCATTTTCATTCCAGCTAATAACCATAGGAAGGTTATATGTAGTTTAGCTTCATTCAGGACAATCTTTAACACATTGTATTTCAGTGTTAATCATTTAATTAAAAAAAGTTCATGAAAGTATGTAAAAACCAATTCAGTATTTGTTTTTTTGGATTTGTGTCAAGGATATGTTGAGTATATTATTCAGTGCCCCTCTAAGGACCCACATTAAACAAGACTTTTATGACTTTTCCATAAAGATGATTCATGGTGAGTCATTAGTTCTGCAAGACTTTAGTGAGTCTTCCAGAAAACATTGTTCCGCTGTTGAGCAGGTCTACAAATTCTAGATTACACCTCCTTATACGTAGGTCTTCGTTGTACATCCCAGAGCCTTCAGCATACTGACGTGCTTTGTGAATTTCCAAAGAAGTTATCACATGGGTAAAGTTCCCCAATTCATTAAGCCATGGAATCCTTTTTTGGATGATTATTCTGAGAGACGATAGTTCTCTGGAATAAGTGCAAAGATACCTTTTTATAATTAAATACCAAGAGGAATGTCTTCCCTAAGGTATCATTACGCTCCATTTTTGCCCTACATTCGGCAACTTAGTCAAGTCAGATGTTCAGTTGTGCAAAGTGATAGCATAATGTAGAGAAAAAGCATTAACTCCAAAGCCTGTCTACCAGGATTCAAATTCCAGTTCTACCGCTCCTTGGTTGTGTGACTCTTAACAAGTACATAAACTTCCTGTGTCTCAGTTCCCTCAGCTGGAAAATCTTATTATTTTTTTTAATAAGAGTAACCTCTTTGGCCTTTTTGTAAAGGTTAAAATTTGCAAAAGACTTAGAAGAGTAACTGGCATACGATTAAAACTACCTAAGCATTTGTTAACTAGCAACTAAACTAGCTTTCTCATGGTAATATTGTTGCTTCCAGCTCCCGCTTGTCAGCATCTATTACTCTTATTAATTTTAAGGTACCTAAGTCACTTGTGGGTGGCATACTTTTTGGAATTATATAAATCATATAATGGCATGTTTCAAAATGAAGCAGATGGAATTGAAAAAAACAAGCTTTCAAAATAAACCTGATTAGCCAGTGTTTCTAAGAACAGTTCAGGGAAATAAATGCTATGTCAGTTTATTGCAAATATAGTTAATGAGGACTTTCCAGAGGATTTCATTGGTCATTGGTAGGGGCCAGCTTTGTGACACTGCTCCAAACTTAGTATCATCTAACTCCTTTTGCTCTGACCTTAGTGAATTTCACAAGAAAACTTTCCTACTGGGATAAGTAGCTATTGTGGGAACTATTCTATTCCTCTTAAAATTATTTTAGTTTATCTTTTGTTCTTTTCTGATTTGGGGTGGTGTCCTTTAATTTACCAGGGTTTGGACACCTTGAGCGAACTGATAGAAGTGTGCTTTTACACTGACAAAGGTAAGAAGTAGAAAAAGTTGCAGAGGAAGCTGAAACAGAAGCAGTGCCTGTGACTGGGACACGTGGTCTTGCTTAGACTAGCAAGTCAGCTCTGCTTTCATTCCAAGGGCTACAGGGGGCTGTGCTGTCAGAGGGCTGTGCTCCACAAGTAGATCTGGTGATGAAGGCATGTTATTTGAAGAAATGGAGAAAAAGTGTTTGCAATCTGACAAGAGTACAGTTGTGAGACAATAATTAAATCAAGATGGAGACTAGGTTTGGAACCTGCCAGTGTTAATGAAGATTTATTCACTAGTGACATTTGACCAGATCTACTGGGTGGATTCTTAGATTTCATTAGTTAAAGACATAAAGCGGTCTGTCTGATTAAAAAGGGGAAAAACAGTAGGGAGTATCGATAAATTATTATAGCTCAATTAGGTGCAGACAGTTTAGTGAGTGTTTATTACTAGTACGAAGGAAGATTTTCCAATTAGATTAAAAGGTTTTGAAAACAACAGTTATAGTTACAGTGATTTAGACCCGTTGTTAGAATAATGCATTGTGAGACACTTTATTAAAAGTAAACTGATAACTTTGTAGTGTTCATTGTCTATCAGTAGAACCCCTGCTATGAGGTACAGTTTCCCTCACAAGATCAATGAGGGGACTGGGCTAATTTCTTCTTGCTCTGAAAATTGATAAGAATATAAAGGTCACTGCTGAAAAGACCAGCATGATTTATTCAGGTTAATCATCAAGAAAGTGACATTGCATAAATCATTGGGAATTTACCTTGCCAGACTGGGCCCTTCAGGCAGGTTTCACTGTCAAAAGCTGGACCAAAGAAAGACAAAAAGAAGCGGAGGATTTGTTCAGACAAAGCCTTTGGCTCACTGAGCTGCCACCATAAGCTATTGTAAAACCTGGAAATGGCAAGAAATCAAAGGGAAGTTACAGAGACACCTCTGTAATAGTGACCACTTGAATTTATTACAATACTTTGGTGGGATGAAGCTCTAAGATGCAGGTAGCTCATGTGTCTCTTTGTCTTGAAATATCCATGCGACTTCCAGGAGTGCTGGAAATGCCCTCCACTTTGCTGCAGGTCTTGGAGTGGGCATTTCATTGGCCACAAACTATCGATTTCTCACTACAGGTGATTAAATATGAAAAGAGGGAAACAAAAGCGAAGAAATGATAGCTGAGTTTCTGGATTCTGCAGATGCAAGCAATACTAATGCATGCTACACGTAGATATCGTGATATATATTACCAAAATTTTGCTTAAAGAATGAGATGGTTTTTCCCCTTAAAACTCTTGCTCTTTAAAAAGTAGTTTAGAAATAAGCAGTATCCCTTTTTTATTTCCTTACTGAAAAATACACTGAATTTGTCTTTCTGATAAATTTGCCCCCTTGTGGTTCTATTCTTTGTCAGTTTTTCTAACTTTGACTTTCCTAACTGAAATTTTGAAGCCAGAAGCAGCAGAGGATAGAATCAGACAACAAACTAAAATTCCATCTGTTGTGACATTTAGTATTAATTTTCCTAAGAAACTGCTTAGTGAATCAATTTCATATTAGCGTTAAAAAATTAAAATCTTAGTTCACATGATAGCATACACTTATATTTCCCTTGATTCTGGAATCCAGCTGCCTTTTTTGCATACCTGAACTGCTTTTCCTTGCTGCATGTGTGTGCCATTGGACGAGTTTTGTTTTGTTTTAATTGAAGTACCGTTGGTTTGCTATATTGTGTTTCCGGTGTACAGTAAAGTGGTTGAGTTTATATAGATATATATATAAACTGAATATATATATATATTCTTATTCAGATTCTTTTCCATTATAGGTTATTACAAACACAGTAGGAACTTGTTGTTTATTTTATATATAGTACTTTGTATCTGCTAATCCCAAGCTCCTAATTTATAGCCCCCTTTCCCCTTTAGTAAGCGTAAGTTTTCTTTGTCTGAGTCTGTTTCTGTTTTATAAATAAGGTCTTTTGTATCATTTTTTAGATTCCACATATAAGTGATAATATATGATATTTGTCTTTCTCTGACTTACTTCACTTAGTATGATAATCTCTAGGTCCATCCATGGTGCTGCAAATGGCATTATTTCGTTCATTTTTATGGCTGAGTAATATTCCATTGTATGCATGTGTGTGTGTGTGTGTATATATATATATATATATATATATATATATATACCACATCTTCTTTATTCAGTCATCTGTTGATGGACACTTAGCTTGCTTCCACGTCTTAGCTATTGTAAATAGTGCTGCTATGAATATTGGGGTGCATGTATCTTTTCAAATTACGGTTTTCTCCAGATATATGCCCAGGAGTGGGATTGCTGGAATCCATGGTAAGCTCTATTTTTACTTTGTAAAGGAACCTCCATACTGTTCTCCCTACTGGCTATACCAATTTACATTCCCACCAACAGTGTAGGAGGGTTCCCTTTTCTCCACACCCTCTCCAGCAGTTATTATTTGTAGACGTCTTGATGATGGCCATTTTGACCAGTGTGAGGTGATACCTCATTGTAATTTTAATTTGAATTTCTCTAATAATTAGTGATGTTGAACATCTTTTCACGTGCCTCTGGGCTATCTGTAAGTCTTCTTTGGAGAAATGTCTATTAAGCCTTTTTGTCCATTTTTTGATTGGATTGTTTCTTTTTTTGTTCAGTTGTACAAACTGTACATATATTTTGGAAATTAAGCCCTTGTTGGTCACATCATTTGCAAATATTTTCTCCCATTCTGTAGGTTGTCTTCATGTTTTGTTTATAGTTTCCTTTGCTGTGCAAAAGCTTATAAGCTTGATTAGGTCCCATCTGTTTGTTTTCCTTTTATTTCTTTTGCCTTAGGAGACTGACCTAAGAAAACATTGCTATGATTTGTCAGAGAACGTTTTGTCTATGTTTTCTTCTAGGAGTTCTATGGTGTCGTGTCTTATATTTAAGTCTTTAAGGTATTTTGAGGGGTTTTTTCTGTGTATGGTGTGAGAAAGTATTCTAACTTAACTGATGTACATGCAGCTGTCCAGCTTTCCCAACACCACTTGCTAAAGAGACTTTTTTTTTAAACTAGAAGAAACAAAAAATATTGTTTATTAAGAAATAGCTGGACATTTTTGAAGTTGCTTCAAAAACTCTAAACACAGATGGAGTTCAATATGTACACATACATTTCCTTCTAACTACCAGCCAGTTAATTATATGATTGATGTATGTAAGGGAAGAAAAGAAAATATCCCTCTGTCACTTTTCATATATTAATACTGAATAGAACTTAAGGAAGACTCGTGACATCACTGCTTCTTCTTTCCTACCTCCACTAAGTCCACTTATCAAAATGTAAAAGTTTTGTTATTATTTTTTAAAAGAGAGTAGACATGATTCATGATTCTTATATTCTTTTGAAATAATATTACTCCTGTAATGACCTTATATTTTTCCACATTACCCATTATTCAATTAAAAACATAGAGGTTCGGGCTTCCCTGGTGGCGCAGTGGTTGGGAGTCCGCCTGCCGATGCAGGGGACGCGGGTTCGTGCCCCGGTCCGGGAGGATCCCACGTGCCGCGGAGGGGCTGGGCCCGTGAGCCATGGCCGCTGGGCCTGCACGTCCGGAGCCTGTACTCCGCAGCGGGAGAGGCCGCAGTGGTGAGAGGCCCGTGTACCGCAAAACAAAACAAAACAAAACAAAAAAAACATAGAGGCTCAAAACGTTAGTATATTGTCAACCTTGGCTTTTTGTTCTTTTTTTTTTAATGGTGAATGAAGCATTTGGCATGAGTAGCTCTTATAAGTGATGGCTAAATACAGGTCAGCTTTCTTATTTATTTTTTTTTCAAATTCAAAAAATGAACAGTGTATTTCACTTCTAGATCAAGAAACAAAACATTGCCAGGAACACAAAAGTTCCTCTCATGTTTCTTTTCCAGACACAACTCCCTCCAAGGTACCCACTGTCCCTGATTTTTTTTTTATTCAAACAGAAAGTCAGAAAAATTATAATCATCCTCATCAGTTCACTCAGTCCCATGTAATTAATTTGTTTTTAATCTCGATCTTTTGTTAGCACTATTATGAATTCATCAGTTTTCCATTAGTTCTGAAAATGCTTATTCATTCAGTTCAGCAGTATAGTCAGTTACCAGAAACCTGTACTTGTCAGAGTCTCTTCCATGAATTCCTTGAATAGGAAACCCTTTTATAGGAACATTTTTGCAAAAGCATCAGAGTTCACCCAGAACTGTCTGTAAATAAACAAAGACTTAAAAATAACCATGGTTAAAGATTTGATGAAAGTTCATAATAATGCAATTGACAAGGAAATTTAGTTATTTCTGAGATATACGTTTTAAAGTAATAACTAGAATTATGACTTATAACGTTATACCAGAACATATAAGATTTTTAGGAATTTCATGTAATGTCTGAAACATTTATATTAACATATTTCCATACAAATAACCCAAAGAAAGTTTAGTATTAGTTGTTTTTTTGTTTTTTTATACAGCAGGTACTTATTAGTCATCAGTTTTATACACATCAGAGTATACATGTCAATCGCAATCGCCCAATTCAGCACACCACCATCCCCACCACACCGCGGTTTCCCCCCCTTGGTGTCCATACGTTTGTTCTCTACATCTGTGTCTCAACTTCTGCCCTGCAAACCGATTCATCTGTAGCATTTTTCTAGGTTCCACATACGTGCGTTAATATAGGATATTTGTGTTTCTCTTTCTGACTTACTTCACTCTGCATGACAGTCTCTAGATCCATCCACGTCTCAACAAATGACTCAATTTTGTTCCTTTTTACGGCTAAGTAATATTCCATTGTATATATGTACCACTTCTACTTTATCCATTTGTCTGTCAATGGGCATTTAGGTTGCCTCCATGACCTGGCTATTGTAAATAGAGCTGCAATGAACACTGGGGTGCATGTGTCTTTTTGAACTATGGTTTTCTCTGGGTATATGCCCAGTAGTGGGATTGCTGGATCGTATGGTAATTCTATTTTTAGTTTTTTAAGGAACCTCCATACTGTTCTCCATAGTGGCTGTATCAATTTAAATACCCACCAACAGTGCAAGAGGGTTCCCTTTTCTCCACACCCTCTCCAGCATTTGTTGTTTGTAGATTTTCTGATGAAGCCCATTCTAACTGGTGTGAGGGGATACCTCATTGAAGTTTTGATTTGCATTTCTCTAATAGTTAATAAAGTGGAGCAGCCTTTCATGTGCTTCTTGGCCATCTGTATGTCTTCTTTGTTCTTCTTTCTCTAATTGCTTCAGGTGCAAGGTTAGGTTGTTTATTCGAGATGTTTCCTGTTTCTTAAGGTAGGATTGTATTGCTATGAACTTCCCTCTTAGAACTGCTTTTGCTGCATCCCATAGATTTTGAGTCGTCGTATCTCCATTGTCATTTGTTTCTAGGTATTTTTTGATTTCCTCTTTGATTTCTCCAGTGATCACTTCGTTATTAAGTAGTGTATTGTTTAGCCTCCATGTGTTTGTATTTTTTACAGATCTTTTCCTGTAATTGATCTCTAGTCTCATAGCGTTGTGGTCAGAAAAGATACTTGATACGATTTCAATTTTCTTAAATTTACCAAGGTTTGATTTGTGACCCAAGATATGATCTATCCTGGAGAATGTTCCATGAGCACTTGAGAAAAATGTGTATTCTGTTGTTTTTGGATGGAATGTGCTATAAATACCAATTAAGTCCATCTTGTTTAATGTATCATTTAAAGCTTGTGTTTCCTTATTTATTTTCATTTTGGATGATCTGTCCATTGGTGAAAGTGGGGTGTTAAAGTCCCCTACTATGAATGTGTTACTGTCGATTTCCCCTTTTATGGCTGTTAGTATTTGCCTTATGTATTGAGGTGCTCCTATGTTGGGTGCATAAATATTTACAATTGTTATATCTTCTTCTTGGATCTATCCCTTGATCATTATGTAGTGTCCTTCTTTGTCTCTTCTAATAGTCTTTATTTTGAAGTCTATTTTGTCTGATATGAGAATTGCTACTTCACCTTTCTTTTGGTTTCCATTTGCATGAAATACCTTTTTCCATCCCCTTACTTTCAGTCTGTGTGTCTCTAGGTCTGAAGTGGGTCTCTTGTAGACAGCAAATATATGCGTCTTGTTTTTGTATCCATTCAGCCAATCTTTGTCTTTTGGTGGGAGCATTTAGTCCATTTACATTTAAGGTAATTATCAATATGTATGTACCCATTCCCATTTTCTTAATTGTTTTGGGTTCGTTTTTGTAGGTCTTTTCCTTCTCTTGTGTTTCTTGCCTAGAGAAGTTCCTTTAGCAGTTGTTGTAGAGCTGGTTTGGTGGTGCTGAACTCTCTCAGCTTTTGCTTGTCTGTAAAGGTTTTAATTTCTCCATCAAATCTGAATGAGATCCTTGCTGGGTAGAGTAATCTTGGTTGCAGGTTTTTCTCCTTCAACACTTTCAATATGTCCTGCCACTCCCTTCTGGCTTGCAGAGTTTCTGCTGAAAGATCAGCTGTTAACCTTATGGGGATTCCCTTGTGTGTTATTTGTTGTTTTTCCCTTGCTGCTTTTAATATGCTTTCTTTGTATTTAATTTTTGACAGTTTGATTAATATGTGTCTTGGCGTATTTCTCCTTGGATTTATCCTGTATGGGACTCTCTGTGCTTCCTGGACTTGATTAACTATTTCCTTTCCCATATTAGGGAAGTTTTCAACTATAATCTCTTCAAATATTTTCTCAGTCCCTTTCTTTTTCTCTTCTTCTTCTGGAACCCCTATAATTCGAATGTTGGTGTGTTTAATGTTGTCCCAGAGGTCTCTGAGCCTGTCCTCAGTTCTTTTCATTCGTTTTTCTTTATTCTGCTCTGCATTAGTTATTTCCACTATTTTAACTTCCAGGTCACGTATCCGTTCTTCTGCCTCAGTTATTCTGCTATTGATCCCATCTAGAGTATTTTTCATTTCATTTATTGTGTTGTTCATCATTGTTTGTTTCATCTTTAGTTCTTCTAGGTCCTTGTTAACTGTTTCTTGCATTTTGTCTATTCTATTTCCAAGATTTTGGATCATCTTTACTCTCATTATTCTGAATTCTTTTTCAGGTAGGCTGCCTATTTCCTCTTCATTTGTTAGGTCTGGTGCATTTTTATCTTGCTCCTTCATCTGCTGTGTGTTTTTCTGTCTTCTCATTTTGCTTATCTTACTGTGTTTGGGGTCTCCTTTTTGCAGGCTGAAGGTTCGTAGTTCCTGTTGTTTTTAGTGTCTGTCCCCAGTGGCTAAGGTTGGTTCAGTGGGTTGTGTAGGCTTCCTGGTGGAGGGTACTAGTGCCTGTGTTCTGGGGGATGAGGCTGGATCTTGTCTTTCTGGTGGGCAAGTCCATGTCTGGTGGTGTGTTTTGGGGTGTCTGTAGACTTATTATGATTTTGGGCAGCCTCTCTGCTAATGGGTGGGGTTGTGTTCCTGTCTTGCTAGTTGTTTGGCATAGGATGTCCAGCACTGTAGCTTGCTGGTCGTTGAGTGAAGCTGGGTGCTGGCGTTGAGATGGAGATCTCTGGGAGATTTTCACCATTTGATATTATGTGCAGCTGGGAGGCCTCTTGTGGACCGGTGTCCTGAAGTTGGCTCTCCCACCTCAGAGGCACAGCACTAACTCCTGGCTGCAGCACCAAGAGCCTTTCATCCACACGGTTTCTTAATTTGGGATGATTCGTTGTCTATTCATGTATTCCACAGATGCAGGGTACGTCAAGTTGATTGTGGAGCTTTAATCCGCTGCTTCTGAGGCTGCTGGGAGAGATTTCCCTTTCTCTTCTTTGTTCTCACAGCTCCCAGGGGCTCAGCTTTGGATTTGGCCCCGCCTGTGCGTGTAGGTCGCCGGAGGGCGTCCGTTCTTTGCTCAGACAGGACGGGGTTAAAGGAGCCACTGATTCGGAGGCTCTGGCTCACTCAGGCCGGGGGTGGGGGTGTGGGGGTGGGGGGGGGGAGGGAGGGGCACGGAGTGGGGGGGGAGGGAGGGGCACGGAGTGCGGGGCGGGCCTGCATGGCAGAGGCCGGCGTGATGTTGCAGCAGCCTGAGGCGCGCCGTGCGTTCTCCCGGGGGAGTTGTCCCTGGATCCCGGGACCCTGGCAGTGGCGGGCTGCACAGGTTCCCCGGAAGAGAGGTGTGGATAGTGACCTGTGTTCGCACACAGGCTTCTTGGCGGTGGCAGCAGCGGCCTTAGCGTCTCATGTCTGTCTCTGGGGTCTGCACTTTTAGCCACGGCTCACGCCCGTCTCTGGAGCTCCTTTAAGCAGCTTTCTTAATCCCCTCTCCTCGCACACCAGGCAATAAAGAGGGAAGAAAAAGTCTCTTGCCTCTTCGGCAGGTGCAGACTTTTACCCGGACTCCCTCCCGGCTAGCCGCGGTGCACTGCAGGCTGTCTTCACAGTGCCAACCTCAGTCCACTCCCGGCACTCCGACTGAAGCCGGAGTCTCAGCTCCCAGCCCTGCCTGCCCCGGAGGGTGAGCAGACAAGCCTCTCGGCTGGTGAGTGCCGGTCGGCCCTGATCCTCTGCGCTGGAGTCTCTCCGCTTTGCCCTCTGCACCCCTGTTGCTGTGCTCTCCTCCGCGGCTCCAAAGCTCTCCCACTCTGCCACCCGCAGTCTCTGCCAGCGAAGGGGCTTCCTAGTGTGTGGACACTTTTCCTCCTTCACAGCTCCCTCCCGCTGGTGCAGGACCCGTCCCTATCCTTTTGTCTCTGTTTATTTTTTTCATTTGCCCTAACCAGGTACGTGGGGGGTTTCTTGCCTTTTGGGAGGTCTGAGGTCTTCTGCCAGCATTCAGTAGATGCTCTGTAGGAGTTGTTCCACGTGTAGATGTATTTCTGGTGTATCTGTGGGGAGGAAGGTGATCTCCGCGTCTTACTCTTCCACCATCTTCCCGGAAGTCTCCTTCAACAAGTCTTAAAATCTTGTCAGTATCATACCATTATGGTTTATTCTAATATGTATTCGGAAGAAGAAGGCGTAGCAGGGTGAGAATCCAAGGCGGCTTGGCAAGTAGTTTCTGTATGTCTTCTTTGGAGAAATGTCTATTTAGGTTTTCTGCCCATTTTTGGATTGGGTTGTTTGTTTCTTTCATATTGAGCTGCGTGAGCTGTTTATATATTTTGGAGATGAATCCTTTGTCCGTTTATTCGTTTGCAAATATTTTCTCCCATCTGAGGGTTGTCTTTTCGTCTTGTTTATGGTTTCCTTTGCTGTGCAAAAGCTTTTAAGGTTCATTAGGTCCCATTTGTTTATTTTTCATTTTATTTCCATTACTCTAGAAGGTGGATCAAAAAAGATCTTGCTGTGATTTATGTCAAAGAGTGTTCTTCCTATGTTTTCCTCTAAGAGTTTTGTAGTGTCCAGTCTTCCATTTAGGTCTCTAATCCATTTTGTGTTTATTTTTGTGTATGGTGTTAGGCAGTGTTCTAATTTCATTCTTTTACATGTAGCTGTCCAGTTTTCCCAGCACCACTTATTGAAGAGACTGTCTTTCCTCCATTGTATATCCTTGCCTCCTTTGTCATAGATTAGTTGACCATAGGTGTGTGGGTTTATCTCTGGGCTTTCTATCTTGTTCCATTGACCTATGTTTCTGTTTTTGTGCCAGTACCATGTTGTCTTGATTACTATAGCTTTGCAGTATAGTCTGAAGTCAGGGAGTCTGATTCCTCCAGCTCCGTTTCTTTCCCTCAAGACTGCTTTGGCTATTCAGGGTCTTTTGTGTCTCCATACAAATTTTTTTTTTCTTTTTCTTTTTTTTTTTTTGCAGTACGTGGGCATCTCACTGTTGTGGCCTCTCCCGCTGTGGAGCACAGGCTCCAGATGTGCAGGCTCAGTGGCCAGGGCTCACGGGCCCAGCTGCTCCGCAGCATATGGGATCTTCCCTGGGCCGAGGCACAAATCTGCGTCCCCTGCATCGGCAGGCAGACTCTCAACCACTGCACCACCAGGGAAGCCCTCCATACAAATTTTAAGATGATTTGTTCTAGTTCCGTAAAAAATGCCATTGGTAATTTGATACGGATTGCATTGAATCTGTAGATTGCTTTGTGTAGTATAGTCATTTTCACCATATTGATTCTTCCAATCCAAGAACACGGTATATCTCTCCATCTGTGTGTATCATCTTTATTGTCTTTCATCAGTGTCTTATAGTTTTCTGCATACAAGTCTTTTGTCTCCCTAGGTAGGTTTATTCCTAGGTATTTTATTCTTTTTGTTGCAATGGTAAATGAGAGTGTTTCCATAATTTCTCTTTCAGATTTTTTGTCATTAGTGTATAAGAATGCAAGAGATCTATGTGCATTAATTTTGTATCCTGCAAATTTACCAAATTCATTGATTAGCTCTAGTAGTTTTCTGGTGGCATTTTTAGGATTCTCTATGTATAGCATCATGTCATCTGCAAACAGTGACAGTTTTATGTCTTCTTTTCCAATTTGTATTCCTATTATTTCTTTTTATTCTCTGATTGCCGTGGCTAGGACTTCCAAAACTATGTTGAATAAAAGTGGTGAGAGTGGACATCCTTGTCTCGTTCCTGATCTTAGAGGAAATGCTTTCAGTTTTTCACCATTAAGAATGATGTTGGCTGTGGGTTTGTCATATATGGCCTTTATTATGTTGAGGTAGGTTCCCTCTATGCATACTTTCTGGAGAGTTTTTAATCATAAATGGGTGTTGAATTTTGTCAAAAGCTAGTTCTGCATCTATTGAGATGATCATATGGTTTTTATTCTTCAATTGGTTAATATGGTGTATCACATTGATTGATTTGCATATATTGAAGAATCCTTGCATCCCTGGGATAAATCGCACTTGATCATGGTGTATGATCCATTTAATGTGTTGTTGGATTCTGTTTTCTAGTATTTTGCTGAGGATTTTTGCATCTATATTCATCAGTGATATTGGCCTGTAATTTTCTTTTTTTGTAGTATCTTTGTCTGGTTTTGGTATAAGGGTGATGGTGGCCCATAGAATGAGTTTGGGAGTGTTCCTTCCTCTGCAATTTTATGGAAGAGTTTGAGAAGGAAGGGTGTTAGCTCTTCTCTAAATGTTTGATAGAATTCACCTGTGAAGCCATCTGTTCCTGGACTTTTGTTTGTTGGAAGATTTTTAATCACAGTTTCAGTTTGATTACTTTTAATTGGTCTGTTCATATTTTCTATTTCTTTTTGGTTCAGTCTTGGAAGTTTATGCCATTTTAATAATTTGTCCATTTCTTTCACGTTGTCTATTTTGTTGGCATAGAGTTGCTTGTAGTAGTCTGTTAGCATGCTTTGTATTTCTGCGGTGTCTGTTGTAACTTCTCCTTTTTCATTTCTATTTTTATTGATTTGAGTCCTCTCCCTCTTTTTCTTGATGAGTCTGGCTAATGGTTTATCAATTTTTTTTATCTTATGAAAGAACCAGCTTTTAGTTTTATTGATCTTTGCTATTGTTTTCTTTGTTTCTATTTTATTTATTTTTGCTCTGATCTTTATGATTTCTTTCCTTCTGCTAACTTTGGGTTTTGTTTGTTCTTCTTTCTCTAGTTCCTTTAGGTGTAAGGTTAGATTGTTTATGTGAGATTTTTCTTGTTTCTTGAGGTAGGCTTGTATAGGTATAAACTTCCCACTTAGAACAGCTTTTGCTGCATCCCATAGGTTTTGGATCATTGTGTTTTCATTGTCATTTGTCTCTAGGTATTTTTTGATTTCCTCTTTGATTTCTTCAGTGTTCTCTTGGTTATTTAGTAACGTATTGTTTTGTCTCCATGTGTTTGTGTTTCTTACGGTTTTTCCCTGTAGTTCATTTCTAATCTCACTGTCTTGTGGTCAGAAAAGATGCTTGATATGATTTCAATTTTCTTAAATTTACTGAGGCTTGATTTGTGACCCAAGATGTCATCTAACCTGGAGAATGTTCCATGCGCACTTGAGAAGAAAGTGTAATGTGCTGTTTTTGGATGGAATGTCCTATAAATATCAGTTAAATCTATCTGGTCTATTGTGTCATTTAAAGCTCTGTTTCCTTATTTATTTTCTTTATGGATGATCTGTCCATTGGTATAAGTGAGGTGTTAAAGTCCCCCACTATGGTTCTGTTACTGTCGATTTTCTTGTTTATAGCTGTTAGCAGTTGTCTTATGTATTGAGGTGCTCCTATGTTGGGTGCATATATATTTATAATTGTTATCTCTTCTTCTTGGATTGATCCCTTGATCATTATGTAGTGTCTTCCTTGTCTCTTGTAACATTTTGTATTTTAAAGTGCATTTTATCTGATATGAGTATAGCTACTCCAGCTCTTTTGATTTCCATTTGCATGGAATATCTTTACCATCCCCTCACTTTCAGTGTGTATGTGTCCCTAGGTCTGAAGTGGGTCTCTTGTAGACAGCATATATATGGATCTTATTTTTGTATCTATTCAGCAAGCCTGTGTCTTTTGGTTGGATCATTTAATCCATTCATGTTTAAGGTAATTATCGAGTTGTATGTTCCTATTACCATTTTCTTAATCGTTTTGGGCTTGTTTTTGTAGGTCTTTTTCTTCTCTTATGTTTCCCACTTAGAGAAGTTCCTTTAGCATTTGTTGTAGAGCTGGTTTGGTGATGCTGCATTCTTTTAGCTTTTGCCTGTCTTTAAAGCTTTTGATTTCTCCTTCCAATCTGAATGAGATCCTTGTCTGGTAGAGTAATCTGGGTTATAGGTTCTTCCCTTTCATCACTTTAAGTATATCATGCCACTCCCTTCTGGCTTGTAGAGTTTCTGCTGAGAAATCAGCTGTTAACCTTATGGGAGTTCCCTTATATGTTATTTTTCATTTTTCCCTTGCTGCTTTCAATAATTTTTCTTTGTCTTTAATTTTTGCCAATTTGATTACTATGTGTCTTGGTGTGTTTCTCCTTGGGTTTATCCTGTATGGGACTCGCTGTGCTTCCTGGACTTGGGTGGCTATTTCCTTTCCCATGTTAGGGAAGTTTTTGACTATAATCTCTTCAAATATTTTCTCTGGTCCTTTCTCTCTCTCTTCTCCTTCTGGGACCCCTATAATGTGAATGTTGTTGCATTTAATGTTGTCCCAGAGGCTGTCTTAATTTCTTTTCTTTCTTTTTTCTTTATTCTTTTCCACAGGAGTGAATTACACCATTCTGTCTTCCAGGTCTCTTATCCATTCTTCTGCCTCAGTTTTTCTGCTATTGATTCCTTCTAGTGTAGTTTTCATTTCAGTTATTTTATTGTTCATGTCTGTTTGTTCTTTAATTCTTCTAGGTCTTTGTTAAACATTTCTTGCATCTTCTTGATCTTTGCCTCCATTCTTTTTCTGAGGTCCTGGATCATCTTCACTATCATTATTCTGAATTCTTTTTCTGGAAAGTTGCCCATCTCCACTTCATTTAGTTGTTTTTCTTGGGTTTTATCTTGTTCCTTCATCTGGTACATAGCCCTCTGCCTTTTCATCTTGTCTCTCTTTCTGTGAATGTGGTTTTTTTTTCCACAGGCTGCAGGATTGTAGCTCTTCTTGCTTCTGCTGTCTGCCCTCTGATGGATGAGGCTATCTAAGAGGCTTGTGTAAGTTTCCTGATGGGAGGGACTGGTGATAGGTAGAGCTGACTGTTGCTCTGGTTGGCAGAGCTCAGTAAAACTTTAATCCACCTGACTGTTGAGGGGTGGAGCTGGGTTCCCTCCCTGTTGGTTGTTTGGCCTGAGACAACCCACCAGTGGAGCCTACCTGAGCTCTTTGGTGGGGCTAATGACAGACTCTGGGATGGCTCACACCAAGGAGTACTTCCCAGAACTTCTGCCAGTGTCCTTGTCCCCAAGGTGAGCCACAACCACCCCCTGCCTCTGCAGGAGACCCTCCAACACTAGCAGGTATGTCTGGTTCAGTCTCCCCTGGGGTCACTGCTTCCCCTGGGTCCCGATGCGCACACTACTTTGTGTGTACCCTCCAAGAGTGGAGTCTGTGTTTTCCCCAGTCCTGTCAAGTCCTGCAATCAATTCCCACTGGGCTTCAAAGTCTGATTCTCTAGGAATTCCTCCTCCTGTTGCCGGACCCCCAGATTGGGAAGCCTGACGTGGGGCTCAGAACCTTCACTCCAGTGGGTGGACTTCTGTGGCCTAAGTGTTCTCCTGTCTATGAGTCACCCACCCAGCAGTTATGGGATTTGATTTTACTGTGATTGCACCCCTCCTACCATCTCATTGCGGCTTCTCCTTTGTCTTTGGATGTGGGGTATCTTTTTTGGTGAGTTCCAGTGTCTTCCGGTCAATGATTGTCCAGCAGCTAGTTGTGATTCTGGTGTTCTCGCAAGAAAGAGTGAGAGCACGTCCTTCTACTCTGCCATCTTGGTCCCTCTCCGAGACTTTTCTCCATTGTATGTTCTTGTTTCCTTTGTTGAAGATTAATTGACCGTAGGTGTGTGGGTTTATTTCTGGGCTCTTATTATTTTCCATTGATCCATATGTCTGTTTTTGTGCCAATACCATGCTGTTTTGATTACTGAGGTTTGTAGTATTGTCTGAAGTCTGGGAAGCTTATACCACCAGGTTTGTTCTATTCCTCAGGATTGCTTTGGCAATTCTGGGTGTTTTGTGGTTCCATATAACTGTTATGATTACTTGTTCTAGTTTTGGTAGAAATGTCATGGGTAACTTGATAGCGATCACATTAAATCTGTAGATTGCTTTGGGTAGTATGGCCATTTTAACAATATTAATTCTTCTAATCCAACAGCATGGGATATCTTTCCATTTCTTGACTCATCTTCTGTTTCCTTTTTCAATGTTTTATAGTTCTTAGCATATAAGTCTTATCCTCCTTGGTTCCTAAGTATTTTATTGTTTTATTGATATGATTTTAAAAGTGATTTTACTTTCTCTTTCTGATATTTCATTGTTAGTGTAAACAAATCCAACAGATTCCTGTATGTGAATCTTGTATCCTGCTACTTTGCTAAATTCATATATCAGTTCTAGTAGATTTTGTGTGGAGTCTTTCAGGTCTAGTGAATGTTCTTGAGAGAAAAGATGCAACACTCTTCTAATCTGGCCCACATACTCAGAAGTTCAGAGGTTAGAGTAATCTCAAATAAGTCATGAATATACTGCCTGAGGAATCAGCAACCTTCAAGGGATCATTCTGGGTAACCAAATGCAGTAAGTGTCACTTTGTATTAGCTAAACAGTGGTTTTAGGCAGACAGAAATCAGTGATCAGTAAACCATATCAGTTAAACTAAACAGCCTGCACTGTTTATATATGAATAAAAGAAAGAAGGGGAAGAGCCATGAATAGAAGCCTGCTGAAGATTGGGAGTCAAAGACCCTGACTAGAGATTGGGGGGAAAACAAAACAAACAAACAAAAAAATAGCCATTATTTTTTTTCAGGGTGGTGATTTTTATCTTTTTTTAGAAAATACTTTTTTTCTTTTGTGGTACGTGGGCCTCTCACTGCTGTGGCCTCTCCCATTGCAGAGCACAGGCTCCAGACGCACAGGCTCAGCGGCCTAGCCATGAGCCTAGCCGTGAGCCTAGCTGCTCCGCAGCATGTGGGATCCTCCCGGACTGGGGCACGAACCCATGTCCCCTGCGTCAGCAGGCAGACTCTCAACCACTGCACCACCAGAGAAGCCCGAAAATACTTTTTTTAATTTTTAATTTAAAATTTGTTTTTAACTTTTTATTTTATATTGGAGTATAACCAATTAACAATGTTGTAGTAGTTTCAGGTGCACAAGCAAAGAAACTCAGCCATACATATACATGTATCCATTCTCCCCCAAACTCTCTTCCCGTCCAGGCTGCCACATGACATTGAACAGTGTTCCCTGTGCTATACAGCAGGTCCTTGTTGGTTATCCATTTAAAATATAGCAGTGTGTACATGTCCATCCCAAACTCCCTAACTCTTCCTTCCCCCCATTCTTCCCACTTGGTAACCATAAGTTTGTTCTCCAAGTCTGTGAGTCTGTTTCTGTTTTGTAAATAAGTTCATTTTTATCATTTCTTTTTAGATTCTGCATATGAGGGATATCATACAATCTTTCTATTTCTCTTTCTGACTTACTTCATTCAGTATGACAATCTGTAGGTCCATGCATGTTGCTGCAAATGGCATTATTTCATTCTTTTTAATAGCTAATATTCCATTGAATATATATACCACATCTCCTTCATCCATTTCTCTGTCAGTGGAGTTTTAGGTTGCCTCCATGTCTTGGCTATTGTAAACAGTGCTGCAATGAACATTGGGGTGCCTGTATCCTTTCAGACTGTTTTTCTCCAGATACATGCCCAGGAGTGGGATTGCTGGATCATATGGTAGCTCTATTTATAGTTTTAACCTCCATACTGTTCTCCATAGGGCTTATAGCAATTTACATTCCCACCAACAGTGTAGGAAGTTTCCCTTTTCTCCACACCTTCTCCAGCATTTATTATTTATAGACATTTTGATGATGGCCGTTCTGACTGAGGTGATACCTCATTGTAGTTTTGATTTGCATTTCCCTAATGATTAGTGATGTTGAGCATCCTTTCATGTGTTTCTTGGCAATCTGTATATCTTCTTTGGAGGAATCTTCTTCCTTCTTTGGAGGAAGACCTATTTAGGTCTTCTGCCCATTTTTTGATTGGGTTGTTTGCTTTGATGATATTAAGCCTCATGAGCTGGTTGTAAATTTTGGAGACTAATCCCTTTTTGGTCACATCATTTGCAAATATTTTCTCCTAATCTGTGGGCTGTGTTTTTGTTTTGTTCATGGTTTACTTTGCTGTGCAAAAGCTTTTCAGTTTAATTAGGTCCCATTTGTTTATTTTTTTACTAGCATTATTCTGGGAGACAGATTGAAAAAGATATTGCTGAGATTTTTGTCAGAGAGTGTTCAGTCTATATTTTCCTCTAGGACTTTTACAGTGTCTGGTCTCACCTTTAGGTCTTTAATCCATTTTGAACTTATTTTGTGTATGGTATTAAATAATGCTCTATTTTTGTTAACATGTAGCTGTCCAGTTTTCCCGGCACCATTTGTTGAAGAGACTGCCTTTCCACCATTGTGTAGTCTTGCCTATTTTGTTCCAGATTAATGACCATAGGTGCCTGGGTTTATTTCTTCATTCTCTATCCTGTTCCATTGATCTATATTTCTATTTTTGTGCCAGTACCATACTGATTTGATGACTACAGCTTTGTAATATAGACTGAAGCCTGGGAGCCTGATTCCCCCAGCTCCATTTTCCTTTCTCAAGATTGCTTTGGTTATTCGGGGTCCTTTGTGTCTCCATACAAATTTTAAGATTTTTTGTTCTAGTTCTGTGAAAACTGTCATTGGTTATTTGATAGGGATTTCATTGAATCTGTAGATTGCCTTGGGTAGTATAGTCATTTTGACAATATTGATTCTTCCAGTTCAAGAACATAGTATACCTTTCCATCTCTTTGTGTCGTCTTCGATTTCTTTCATCAGTGTCTTATAGTTTTCTGAGTACAGGTCTTTTGCCTCCTTAGGTAGGTTTATTCCTAGGTATTTTTTTTCTTTTTGGTGCAGTGGTAAATGGGTCACTTCTTGAATTTCTCTTTCTGATCTTTCATTGTTAGTGTATAGAAATGAAACAGATTTCTGTGTATTAATTTTGTATCCTGCAACCAAATTCCAAATTTGGTTACCAAATTCATTGAGCTCTAGTAGTTTTCTGATAGTGTGTTTTAAGATTTTCTATGTATAGTATCATGCCATCTGCAAACAGTGACAGTTTAACTTCTCCTTTTCCAATTTGGATTCCTTTTATTTCTTCTCAGGTGCCATAGCTAGGACTTCCAAAACTGTGTTGAATCAAAGTGGCAAGAGTGGACATCCTTGTCTTGTTCCTGATCTTAGAGGAAATGCTTTCAGCTTTTCACCTTTGAGTATGATGTTAGCTGTAGGTTTGTCATATGTGGCCTTTATTATGTTGAGGTACATTCCCTCTATGCCCACTTTTTGGACATTTTTTATCATAAATCAATGTTAAATGTTGTCAGAAGCTTTTTCTGCATCTATTGAGATGAGCATATGGTTTTTATTCTTCAATTTGTTGATGTGGTGTATCACACTGATTTGCAGATATTGAAAAGTCCTTGCATCCCTGGGATAAATCCCACTTGATCATGGTGTATGATCCTTTTAATGTATTGTTGGATTCAGATTGCTAGTGTTTTGTTGAAGTTTGCGTCTATGTTCATCAGTGATATTGGCCTGTAATTTTCTTTCTTTTTTTTTTGTGTGGTATCTTTGTCTGGTTTTGGTATCAGGGTGATGGTGGCCTCATAGAATGAATTTGGGAGTTTTCCTTCCTCTGCAATTTTTTGGAACAGTTTCAGAAGGATAGGTGTTAGCTCTTCTCTAAATGTTTGATAGAATTCGCCTGAGAAGCCATCTGGTCCTGAACTTTTGTTTGTTGGGAGTTTTTTTAAATCACAGTTTCAATTTCAGTACTTGTGATTGGTCTGTTCATATTTTCTATTTCTTCCTGGTTCAGTCTTGGGAGACTGTACCTTTCTAAGAATTTGTCCATTTCTTTCAGGTTGTCCATTTTATTGGCATGTAGTTGTTTGTGGTAGTCTCTTACGGTCCTTTGTATTTCTGGGGTGTCAGTTGTAACTTTTTTTCATTTCTAATTTTATTGATTTGAGTCCTCTCGTTTTTTTCTTGATGAGTCTGGCTAAAGGTTTATCAATTTTGTTTTTCTTTTCAAAGAACCAGCTTTTAGTTTCATTGGCATCTGATGTTTTCTTTGTCCCTATTTAATTTATTTCTGCTCTGATCTTAATGATTTCTTTCCTTCTACTAACTTCAGGTTTTGTTTGTTCCTCTTTCTCTAGTTGCTTTAGGAGTAGTGTTAAGTTGTTTATTTGAGATTTTTCTTGTTTCTTGAGGTAAGATTGTATTGCTATAAACTTCCCTCTTAGAACACTTTTTACTGCATCCTATAGGTTTTGGATCATTGTGCTTTCATTTTCATTTGTCTCTAGGTATCTTTTTGATTTCCTCTTTGATTTTTTCAGTGATCCATTGGTTGTTTAGAAGCATACTGTTCAACCTCCACGTGTTTGTGTTTTTTATATATTTTTTTCTTGTAGTTCATTTCTAATCTCATAGCATTGGGATCGGAAAAGATGCTTGATATGATTTCAGTTTTCTTAAGTTTACTGAGACTATCCTTGTGGCCCAGCATGTGGTCAGTTCTGGAGAATGTTCCGTGTGCACTTGAGAAGAATGTATTCTGGTTTTGGATGGAATACTCTATAAATAGCAATTAAGTCCATCTGGTGTAATGTGTCAGTTAAGGCCTGTTTTTCCTTATTCATTTTCTGTCTGGATGATCTGTCCATTGATGAAAGTGGGGTGTTAAAATCTCCCACTATTATTGTGTTACTGTCGATTTCTCCCTTTATGGCTGTTAGTATTTGCCTTGTATATTGCGGTGCTCCTATGTTGGGTGCATATGTATTTACAATTGTTATATCTTCTAATTGGATTGATCCCTTGATCATTATATATTGTCTTCCTTTGTCTCTTATAAATCTTTAATGTCTGTTTTGCCTGATATGAATATTGCTACTCCAGCTTTCTTTTGATTCCCATTATCATGGAATACCTTCTTCCCAACCCGGCCATTATTGATATACTAAGTACATGAACAAGGTGCTGAGTCAATGATAATTGTTTCCCCCTTCTAGAACAACTGTGCAAAAACACTGAGAACTCTATTACTGATCTCCTGGAAGAGTGTATAACTAGTTAAGCTGGATGTCCTACTGAGTATTTGGAATCAACACATTCTTTGGTCTTTCTAGTAGTCATTTTTCAGAGAAATAAATGTCTTGCAGAAAATGGCCTAAGTTTCTCTCCATTAATGACTTCTACCTTTAAATGAAGATATTTTGACTTGTGAAAGAAAAATTAATTTTATTTCTGGCTCTAGGTAAATACCTGTTTAATTTCTGAGACATTGCATAAGAGCCATCCAGAACATATTTATTGAAATTTACTCTTTCAGGGAGAATACTGAGTTGCCACAAACTCTTCAGATGTCTACACTCACAATGTTTGGATCTGAAAACACAAGAAGGCCAAGCAACCAATTCTCCTATCTGAAATTTATTTGATTCCCTTTCTAATATGCATGTTGAAATAAAAAAAAGTAGCCTTATGCTGATAATCACTAGCAATCTGAACAATAAACTTAGAAACTAGCTGTTACATTCTATCATCAAATCCTGTCCCTAATGTCTTTGAAATAGCACATATATCCATTCTATTCGTCATATTTACAATTTTCATTCTGTGCCAGTATTTCTTCTGTTCTAAACTGAAGCAATTATCTCATAAATGACTCTATAGCTTCTGTTTTTATTCAAATATTTGATCCTAAAATCTTTTGTAAGCTACCATTTGCTGAGCACTTACTAAATGTAAGCCATCCTGGTGAAGGCTTCACAAACAAGCTCATCTAATCCTCACAGTCACCCTGAGAGTTAGGAGGTGATAATGTGGATTGGCTCCTTCAACATTTAATCTTAACTTTTTCCCAGTGTACCTTCCTGGGCTGGAAAGTGGGAAAGCTAAATGCCACATTCCCCAGACTCATTTCCAACCAAGTGCACCATTCATATGCATTCATGCAAAACTTGAATCAGAACTGAGTGAAGTCTAGAGAGATGCAGAACTGGAGGTGTATGTTTTCTATTACAAACTATAGCAAAGACGTCGTGACTCTGGACTTGAGAGATGTCATGGTGACTTCTTGATACAGCAGTGGCTTCCTGATTATGGCAGGAGCAGCAGTATATCCGTGTTGGTCCAGTTCTTCATTGGCTTTGGGCATCATTTTTTAAAACTCAGCAAATGCTTCCAAAGGCCATTTGCTATTCTATAGTAACTCTCTCCATGCTTAAACCAGGCAGAGTAGATTATAGTAACTACAAATAAGCACTAAACTCTGTAGGTAAATTATATTCCCACTGTCTATTTGAGAGAGAGTAGTTAAAAGTATTTTAAATTTATACAGATAGTAAGTAATGATTTAGGATTTAAATCCAGGCAACACTGAGACATTGTTTTAAACCACTATGGCGTGATGTGCGTGCACTGTTTTAATTCTCTCTTTATAAATTCATCACTGCTGACAAGATGAAGGCCAAATACATTTGATTATCACCAAAAGCCATTTTTAGCTTATCCCAAGTTCCTTTCTTGTTTCTCCTTTTTTTTCCCCCCCAAAGCATTCTATGCTCTAGTCATGCTGAAATTACTCCTGGCCTTGCCCTTCCATCTTGTTTTTCACCCTAATTCTTTTATCTGGAATTCTTTCCACTCACTTAGCCCAATTCTACCCATACTTTGGTGAATTTATTCCAATCTATTGCTCTGAGAAAACTGTAGTGCTTAATTATCCTTTCTTTTAAATTTCATATCACTTATTATATATCATTGCTTTGATTATTAAACATAATGCCTTATATCTCACCATTATCTTATATAGTGACTTTAAATTCTTTATGGCTAAATCAGAAAGTTTTTAGTAAATGTGCTTCCTCTTATAGTTCACTGAATCCTCCTCAGCAGTATAGATATCCTGGTGACTTGCTTCTTTTATTTGAATAATAATTTTAAGGTGATGATTTTCAAGCTATAACTCTCACAAGGATTTCCTAGAGAGTTTCTTAAAACATGGATCCCTGAGCCCCATCCTCAAAAATTCTTATTCAGTAGAGCTGAGATCTGAGAATCTGAATTTTTAACAAGCTCCCAGGTGATGCAAATGCTGCTAGTCTTGGAACTATATGTCAGCCTTGTGGTAAGAATAATGGTCATTTCTATAAAATCTTTTAAAAATTATTTTTAATTAATTTTTATTGGAGTATAGTTGCTTTACAATGTTGTGTTAGTTTCTACTGTACAGCAAAGTGAATCAGCTATATGTGTACATATATCCCCACTTTAAAAAATTCTTTTCACAAGTACTATTTTATTTGATCCCCATAATAGCTCTCTTAGAATTCTAGTATTACACCATTTTAAAAATTAAGAAAGGATATTGTGAAGTTTAAATGATTCTCCCTGGTCACAATGGTAGTACGTAGCAGAACAAGATTTCTAATTCAGGTCCATTAATTTAAAATTCTTTTCTTTCCCTTGACATCATAATGCCACTCCCTTCTCTTGAAACTTGAAAATAATTTATAGTAAATTATTTGTTATAGTAGTTTTCATTCCTTGCAATCTTGGAGCTCAGAAGCATATATTCATTCACATTTCAGAAGATTCTAGAAAATTGCATATGAGTCAAGACTATTTTAGTTGCAAATGACAGAAACCCAACTCAAACCACTTTAAGCAAAAAAAAGGAAATGTATTGATTCACAAATCCAGGGAGTAAAGCTTCAGTTAAGGTTGTTATCTAGGTGTTTAAACAATACTACTAATATTTTCTTTTTCTCTTCAATTGTCAAGTTCTTTTCTCTGGTCTGGATAATTCAGAGAAGCTATACTCTCGTGGTGGCCAGAGAGTTACCAGTAGTTCCAGGTATGGTTCCAGGTAGTACCTCATAAACCCCATACAAAAGATAGATGGTCTTTCCCCATAGTCTGGCTCACACCTATTGGCTCTGTTTAGCTCAGCCTGATTCATATATCCACTCAAGTGACACTTGTTAACAACCAAAATTCAACTGAGTAAATTTAAAGACCTAAGTTTGCAGAAGCTTTAAATGATTCATGAATCGGGCAGCACCTCATCTGGCAAGCAGAGATATATTCTGAGGGGTTATACAAAATAGAAGGCTTTTAAAGAAAGTGGGATAAGGAAGTCATCAGCAAGAGAGAAATGAAAGTTCATTGAAGGAAAATAAGAGCTCAGGTGATGATAGCTTCTTATTGACTGAGCTGTGGCAAATCCACTGACCGGGCTTGTTGCTGGGCAAGGAGATCTTCCTTCCCCCTGCTGGCTAGGAAAGTAGTTACACTTCCTGTTTGAGAGTACAATGTAGTCTCTTTCAGTTGGGATCTGCAGTTGACCAAGATTGGTACCATGTTTGAGTTCCCTCTACAGTCCTTCCTGACTCCAATTTTAGTTGAGGTTTTCTTTTATTAATTTTCACACACTTTAAAGCACAGAATATCCAACTGAGACAGGAGTTTGAAAATGGTTAAAGGGTAATTTTTTTTTTTAATTGGAGTATTATTACCAGAAAAGGCTGGAATATTATCTAAAGCAGGCAGAAACAAAAGATGTCTAACAGGCCAGTAAATATTTGGGTATAAATTTTGGGAAAAGTAATATGAACCTGCATATAAAGAAACCTTATGTTGATTTGGGGAGTTTGAAGAGATTAATCATGCATGTGGATAAAAGTAATCTGATTAAGTGTTTTTCGAAAGTCCTTTTATGAGGGCGATCAATATTAGTCATTTCAAGATTAGAATTATGTTTTTCCAGATGAGAAACAATAACAACAACAGAAAGATCAGAGGTGACTATAAAGGGGTACATCCATGAAGAGAAAAATACAAATACTGGTGTTTTTTAGGTATCAGAACTGTGATTGGTCTTTGTAATAGATTGTATTCTGTTCCAAATTATTTTCTTCCTCCTTACTTTTTAGATTACATTTCTACCTTTTATTATGTGACTTGCACTGCCTTTCTATTGAAGAAGTATACTTCCCAACCTCATGGTACCATGCTGGCCCAAATGATCTGCATTTGAGTAGAAGTGAGAATATGCCAGCTGTGAGCAGAGCTTTAAGAGCCATTGAGTACTTTGGTTTGGACTCCTTTCCTCTGTTATAAGAATAGTATGTTCTAGATAGGGTCTTCAGGCTCTATTTTTAGCCTGCATTCTGGAATGAGGGAGAAATGTGGGGCAGGAGCAGAACTAGTGTGACAAGTAGATAAAACAGAAACAAGAAAAACAAAACTACAAAAAAATTTGTTCTTATAAACTACTTGAGATTTGAGGGAGGGTCATTTGTTACAGCAAACTAACCTAGAAGAAAATTGACACAGCCTTGTATAAATTTTGTTGAGTGACCTGGAGAAAGGCCTGCATTGCTTTCCCTTCAATTTGTAGATAACACTAAGCCATTTTGAATAATAAAATGAAAACAAGTAAATTACCTGAACATTTGTTAAATCTCAAGCTTTATGCTAACAGCTTTACCAACTTTATTTTCAGTATCCTGTTCAGTCTTCTCTGAATCCCTATTACAAATATCATGAATCCCTTTACCAGTAAGGAAACTCACTCATAGGTCATAGACTATGACTCACCTAAGGTCATAGATCTACTACCAGGCAGACTCAAATAAAAATTCCAGCTTAGGTGCCAGGCTTTGAAGCATTTATGAATTTTGGACTGATCAAGTGATACGTAACACATGTATGCAGTGATAATCCAAACAATGGTAACGGAATTGCAGACCCTAAGAATGTAGAAATTACCCTAGAAAGAGTAAGAAAGAACACTGTAAGACACCTGCGTGAAAGCAATTGGAACACCATAGACAATGAAAATAAACGCTGGAAAAGTAGGTGACAAATCTAAAAGCCATGAAGAGTGTTAAAAAAAAAAAGAATATGGCTTCAAATATAAATTTTAGACTATAATGAGTTATTATTTCATGTTGCTTGAACAAATTTAACTTAGATTAAATAAAATTGTGTTATGGGTTGAATTATGTGCCCCCGGCTGCCAAATTCATATATTAAAGTTCTAACCCCTAGTATCTCAGAATGTGACCTTATTTGGAAATAGTTGTTGCAGATGTAATTAGTTAAATTAAGATGAGGTCATATTGGAGTAAGATGGGCTCCTAATTCACTATGACAGGCATCTTTATGAAAAGGGGATATTTGGACACAGTCATGCACACAGAGACTCTGCCACATGAAGATGAAGGCAGAGATCAAGGTGATGCAGCAGAAGCTAATGAAGGATAAAGATTGCTACCAAACCACCAGAGGCTAGGAGAGAGGAATGAACAGATTTCTCTCTCCCAGCCCTCAGAAGGAACTGATCTGGCTGACAACTTGATCTCCATTTTCTAGCCTCCAGAACCAAGAGACAAAGCCGCCCACTTTGAGGCACTTTATTGTTTAAGCCACCCAGTTTGTGGTACTTTGTTACAGCAGCCCTAGAAAACTATTAGAAATTGATTATTATTAACTTAGAAAATAAGTTGTAAACTTAATACACACCACTACAAAGTGATAATCAGCTTATCAATAGGATAAAACAAAGTTTGTATAAATTCATAAAGCTAAAAGGAGCTGTGAAGGACAACTGTGATACATTCGTGCTTCTAGTCTGAGGCTGACTTAGAGGGAGAACCTAACATAAAGCTTGAAAAGTTTTTAGTTTATTATATCAAAGGGATAAACATTCGAGGTTACTTCAATAATTGTGTATAAGACTGGGATGATTTTCCAGATTTAATTTTTGGTATTTCCCAAAAGTGCCTAATATCTCCTTGTAAATTTTTAGTTGCTTTAAAAATGTAGACATAGTGGGAAGGGCAGAAGTACTTTGGCTTCTCATGGAAATAGTGTATTCTTTAATGCCCTATAGCACTCAGCTGAAAATGGTGCCTTGATGGATATGAGAGAGTTAATTCACATCCCAGATACCTAACTTACTCCCTGGGAGTAAATTACTCATTGGCGGGACAAGGTCATTCTTCATTTTAACCATCACCATAGCATTTTATATTGTCAAGTGCTACAAGGTTTCTCAATCCTTAAAATCCCTTGGTGAAGTAAAGGGGATGACAAAAAAATTATGTCCGATTTACAGACTAGGGAACTGGGACTCGGGCAAGAGACAAAGCCGTCATTGGTAAGGACCATCCCAGAAGGCAGGAACTGTGGCTTGGGTCTCTGTTTATCATGTAGAGTGCAGGAAAAAACCTAAGGAATATTAGCTATGCATGCAATTCTTATATTTCTTGGAACTTTAGCTCCCCACCCAAGCTGATTCTTGGCAGCAGCCATCTGTCAAAGAAACAAAAGGTACAAAGAAAGTTAAGTACAAATTATGTACAGTGTGTTACAATCTAAGCTGCAAAATCAAACACACTGTAACTTAAAGTCAACTCCCCAAAACAGCATCCACGAAACTAAGGACACTCTACTATGTGCCACTAGTTTGACAGGTGAATCCAGTTAAAACTATCAGTGGAGGCATGGAAAGGGGGCCAGGAGAGACAAAGCTTAGAAAAAAGTACAAAGAACAAACATTCCATTACTTACTATAATTTCATCTAAATGTTTACATTAATTTGAACAAAATCACTGTTTCTACATTGTCATTTTATTATGAGGTCAAGCCACGACTTGGCATTTATTCAAACAAGCATGTTTTACGGACTCTTGCAGCTATACACTTAGCGTTTGTCAAATTATCACCTGTAAAACAATGCTGGGCTTTGTGTTGTGAGTCTTCTGGGAATGCTCAGATTCTACCAGCCTACCAACCTAGGATCCCAGTTCTTGAAAAGTGATAAAAATTTCAAAATGAGATATCATAAAGAGCTCTTAAGAGTAAGTCCACATTTGAGTCTCAACTGGAATGTTGGGCAATGGGATACAAAGTTGGGGTGGCTGGCTGATTTTCAAATTTTGTGAAGTTGAATGTTGGACATTTCATGTCTGCTTCAAGCTAAATCCTAAAATGCAAGCAGCCAGAGCAGATGTGATTTCGTGAAATTTAATGTTTATTTTGCCTTTATTTTATAAAGTTTGAAATGTTCTAACCCATTTTCCTGCTGCCAGTCAGAGATCCAGTGTTGCCCTAATGTCCCATTGATTCTAAAATCAATGGCTGTGCTACCAGTACTTAGAGAGCATGATTGCTCTTTGAAATCAAGCTGCTGGGTAAAGATGCCCCTTCTGAGTTTGATCAATTTTTACCACAATGAGGCAGAAGAGTTAAGAATCAGTGTGATGATCTATTTATATTGATGTCACTCAGGTCTAGAGCTCTTCTGGCACAAAGACTTACAGATGGAAATTACAAATTGGGGGTGACACGTGTGGAAACAGCTGCCACAAATCTATGACACAGTATACTAAAACTTATTTCAGTGTTTTTACAATTCAATAAAATGAACACATAATTAGACTTAATTTTATGATCCAAATCGCACTCTTTAATACAATTATAGAATTTCTTCTTTGGTGGTAAGGTCATAGTATCTACTGAGCTAAATTACTTTCTAACAGACCAAGCAAATTAATTACCATTATATGCTCTCACACTTAATAAATAAGGGAAAGTTCTCAGATACTCTTTCACCTGGATTTCAAGGTAAAATTCCACCCATTACATATATTTGGAAGAAAGTTTATCCTTTAATGAGAAATTAAACTTCAAAAGAATATACACGATCCATTGGTGGGGAATTTTTTTTATAAATTGTTTTTTATTGTGTTAAAATTCATATAGCATAAAATTCACCATTTTAACTACTTTAAGTTAGACAGTTCAATGGCATTTATACTAATGAACATGTGCAACAAATAAATAAGTATACTATTCACAATATTGTGAAACCATCATCACTGTCTTGTTCCAGAGCACTTTCATTACCCCAAACGGAAACTCCATATCCATTAATGAGTCATTACCCATTCCTCCCTGCCCACACTCCCTGGCGGACCACTAATCTGTTTTTTGTCTCTACCAATTTATCTATTCTGAATATTTCATATAAACAGAATTATACTGTATATGGTCTTTTGTGTCGGCTTAAATTTTCACTTAGCATAATGTTTCTAAGGATATCCATGTTATTGCGTATATCAGTGCTTCATTCCTTTTTATGGCTGGGTAATATTCTATTGTCTAGATATACCGCACTTTGTTTATCCATTCATCAGTTGATCAACTTCTGGGTTGTTTATTTCTTTTTGACTATTCTGAATAGTACTGTTACAAACATTCATGTATAAGTTTTTGTTTGAACATCTGTTTTTAATTCTTTGGAGTGTTTACCTAGGAATGGAATAGTTAAGTCACATGGTAATTCTATGTTTAACTTACTGGAGGACTGCCAAACTGTTTTCCACAGTCACAGCACTATTTTACATACCCACCAGCAATATATGGGTGTTCCAATTTCTCCATGTCTGTGCAATATTTGTTATTGACTACTTTTATTATTATAGTCATCTTACTGGATATTAAGTGGTATCTTATTGTGTTTCAATTTGCATCTCTCAAATGAAAAATGATGTTGAGTATCTTTCATGTGCTTGTTGACCATTTGTGTATCTTCTTTGGACAAATCTCTATTTAAGTACTTCACCCAAATTTTAATTGGGTTGGCTTTTGTTGTTGGCTAGTAAGGTTTCTTTATATATTCTGGATACTGTACTCTCTCTCTATATATATGATTTACAAATATTTTCTCCTATTATGTGGGTTGCCTTTTCACTTTCTTCATAGTGCCCTTTGCACAAATGTTTTAATTTTGATGAAGTCTAATTCATCTGTTTTGTTTTAATTTGTTTCTTGTGTTTTGGGTATCATATCTAAGAAACCATTGCCAAATCCAAGGCCATGAAGATTTACTTATGTTTTCTTCTAAGAGTTTTTAGTTTTAGCTCTGGCACTTAGTTCTTTCCTCCATTTTGACTTAATTTTTATATACTGTATGAGGTAAGGATCTAATTTTATTCTTTTGCATGTAGATATTCAATTGTCCTAGCATCATTTATTAAAAACACTATTCTTTCCCACTGAATGGTTTTTGTACCTTCATCAAAATAAATTGGTCATAGATGTATTGGTTTATTTCTAGATTCTCAATTCTATTCCATTAATCTATATGTCTACCCTTATGTTAGGATCACACTTTTTTGATTATTGTAGCTTTGTAGTAAGTTTTGGAATTAAAGAAGTCTGAGTGTTCCAACTCTTTGTTCTTTTCTAAGATTGGTTTGGGTATTTGTGGTCTCTTGCAATTCTGTATGAATTTTAGGATCAGCTCTTCCACTTCTTAAAAATAAATGGTCATTTAGATTTTGATAGATATTGCATTAATCTAATGGGGAATAATTCCATTTTAACAATATTATGTCTTCTAACCCATGAATATGCAATGTCTTTCTATTTATTTAAGTCTTCTTTAATATATTTTAGCAATGTTTTATAGTTTTCAATGCACTAGTCTTGTACCTCGGTGAAATTTACTCCTAAATATTTCACTCTTTTTTATGCTATTATAAATGGAATTGTTTTCTTAATTTCCTTTTGGGATTGTTCATTGCTAGTATATATAAATACAACTGATTTTTGCATATTGGTCATGTATCCTCCAACTTTGATGAATTCATTTCATAAAACTATGTTCTATGTTATAGTTACTAGTCAAAAACACACTAGAGAGTGCCTGAATAACTTGGTACAATGAGTTACTTCAGTAAAACCATTACATTAAAAACAAAAAGACAGTTTTCTTATCACATTTCTATTTTAATTGATATTATGGCTATTATTATATACCTCTTCCACAAAATAATGGTGAATTTAAAATAAACCTTTCTGCATATGACCAGAACAATTGCAATGTACTCTTGCTTTCAGAAAGACTATTATTTTTGTTAACAAAACATTGTTTGTCTGGTGGGTAAATAATAAACCTGTCAGCCCAAGACCTATGAACCACTGAAGAAAGCAAAGAAGAATTAGGAGCTAAGCAAAATCGATTTTTAAAGAAATGGTCAGGAGATATAAAAATGTATTTTAACACTTTAGACTCAGATATATTTCTTGTGCAAGTTTATCTTAAATAGCACATAGGACCTGTCTGTCTATTGGTAAAAACTTCACAGTATTTGCAGACAAGTTTAAACCAAAGCACCAGAAAGTCTGCCACTACAAAGAAAATAAACACACAAAACTTATGTCATAAAGCATTGAGCGAATTTAGAGCAGAAAGGATTCATAAAAAATTTAAAAGCTTAACAATGATTAGGGAGAAGAGACTAAGTGCCACTGAAAAAATCTAGCTCAGAGATAATTCCATGATTAAAAGGGTGGGAATAAGAACTTAATTCTCTAGCAATAAAGAAAAAGAGCTGAAGCAGAAATAGGTTGGCTCAGGAATGAGATTGATCACAAAGGAAAATTGAAGGAACTAGATGATACATGGCCAGGGGACAAAAACCTGGGGAAGAATCAGATTTCACATTAAGAGCTTAATGAACAAAGTAAGCAACGTGCAGAGAGCTTAAGCAGCAGAATTATCAACCCATAACAACCCTATCTGCAGTACTCGTAGAACCCGAGCTCTCTAGGCAGAGGTGTGAAGTAACTGGCTGAAAATATTTTAAAGCAAGTACAAAGGATAAATTTTATGGCATCAAGGACATGACATTTTAAATAATTTTGTTTTAAAGTCCCAGCTTAAATTCCCTTGAGTGGTAGCAGGAAGAGGTGATCAGTGACAAAAAAGGGATTTGCTCTTTAGAGTTTGCTCTAAGTCTGCTTTATCATGCTGATCTAATAGTGTTTGAAAGTTCAGGTCAGCATCCATTAGTGTTAGAAATCATTTAGCATTCAGAATTTCACAGCGTGTTCATAGAGGTGAACCCTACCTCCAGCAAGGTCAACATGTGAATGTATCGGTTATCTTAAAGCTAAAAATCTAAACTAGTGGATGATGTTTTTCCTTTATGAATTAAAGCATCCTTCATTTACAAAAGTTTTAAATATGACATCTCTTGTCTCATAATTAAAATGCTTCCAGTTTTTAAAAAAATCAAGCCCTGTATAGTATTAGGAGAGTATCTTTTACAAGGTAAACTTGTGGTGATATTCATTCTCCCATGTAATGGGCACTGTAACATGGTACCCAGAATCCTTTCAGTGAAGGACTTGCTGCCTCAGCTATGGGAAGCGCTGGTGACAGACAGCTTTGAACTGTCAGCACCTTCAAGGGATTCACTCAGCTGCAGAGAGCCACCTTGCACAAGGTCACACTCTTTGTGGGGTGGCCCACTCCAATGACTGATCTATGCAGGAGTACAAAGGCCAGCTGTTTTAGCCCAAGTTAGAACAATTCTGAAAGCCCATTCTCCCTCCAGAGCACCCTGCTGGGTTGACTAGGGCTGCTGTTGAGCTAGGATTGCAGCTCAACTTCTCCTTCTGCTCAGTCCTGCTTCCACACCCTCCCTTCCGTAAGTGTTGATCCCAAGGAAGCAATTGACAAAGGATTAATCTCCAAAATTTATAAGCAGCTCATGCAGCTTAATAACAAAAAAACAAAACAAAAAATAACAAAAAAACAAACAAAAAAACAAGCTGCTCATGCAGCTTAATAACAAAAATGGGCAGAAGACCTAAATAGACATTTCTCCAAAGAAAATATACAGACTGCCAACTAACACATGAAAGAATGCTCAACATCACTAATCATTAGAGAAATGCAAATCAAAACTACAATGAGATATCATCTCACACCAGTCAGAATGGCCATCATCAAAAAATCTAGAAACAATAAATGCTGGAGAGGGTGTGGAGAAAAGGGAACCCTCTTGCACTGTTGGTGGGAATGTATATTGATACAGCCACTGTGTAGAACAGTATGGAGGTTCCTTAAAAAACTACAAATAGAACTACCATATGATCCAACAATCCCACTACTGGGCATATACCCTGAGAAAACCATAATTCTAAAAGAGTCATGTACCAAAATGTTCATTGCAGCTCTATTTACAATAGCCCGGAGATGGAAACAACCTAAGTTTCCATCATTGGATGAATGGATAAAGGAGATGTGGCACATATATACAATGGAATATTACTCAGCCATAAAAAGAAACGAAATTGAGCTATTTGTAATGAGGTGGATAGACCTAGAGTCTGTCATACAGAGTGAAGTAAGTCAGAAAGAGAAAGACAAATACCGTATGCTAACACATATATATGGAATTTAAGAAAAAAAAAATGTCATGAAGAACCTAGGGGTAAAACAGGAATAAAGACACAGACCTACTAGAGAATGGACTTGAGGATATGGGTAGGGGGAAGGGTAAGCTGTGACAAAGCAAGAGAGAGGCATGGACATATATACACTACCAAACGTAAGGTAGATAGCTAGTGGGAAGCAGCCGCATAGCACAGGGAGATCAGCTCGGTGCTTTGTGACCGCCTGGAGGGGTGCGATAGGGAGGGTGGGAGGGAGGGAGACACAAGAGGGAAGAGATATGGGAACATATGTATATATATAACTGATTCATTTTGTTGTAAAGCAGAAATTAACAGACCATTGTAAAGCAATTATACTCCAATAAAGATGTTAAATAAAAAAAAAAACGACATTCTGCACATTAAACTGCATACCAGAGACTGTTTTCCAAGGAGCCCAACTTCTAAGTATGTAAAGAAAACATATCCAGATTGTAAAAATGTACAGATTACAGAAAATATGTAAAGAAAAATTTATCCAGATTATTGAATTATATACATATTTTCAGAGATAATAGAGGATTGAAAGAAAATTATAAAAAAATGGAAGAACTTAAATAATATCAAGTAGAGAATGAAAGTTTGAGCTAATACAGACATAGTGGTCAAAGGGAGTGTGTGTGAGTATACTCTCAAGGATATGCCTTTCCTTTTTTTTTCAAATGAATATTACCAGAATTAAAAAACAGGTGGTGTTGTTCTTCTCCTCCCGTCCATAAGGAAATAGAATTCACCTACACTTTACTGTTGGTGGACAAAATGAGGATTATTAATAAAATTGAAAAAGGGCAAAAAGAATAGAAAGTTGGAAAAGGGAAAGGAAAATTTCTATAATAGTTTTACAGTATTAGTTCATCTATGGTTCTCTTTTCTATTTCCACTTCCAACACTGGTTTGTACACAGATTTTTTTTAATTTCCTTAAATCAAAATCTGATATTGTATATAGATTTCTGTTGACTTTGCATCACAAACATTTGTTTTTGCCTCCAAAAGCACATTTTAACTAGTAACAGAAAGGTTAAACACAAAGTTCATTCTTATATAACCTAAGTATTTAAATCTAAATTTTAAGTCGTTTGTGATTCACGCATATTCTGTTAGTTTGCTAGGGCAGTCAGAACAAAGCACCACAAACTAGGTGGCCTAAGCAATAGAAATTTATTGTCTCACAGTTCTGGCAGCTGAAACTTTGAGATCAAGGTGTTGGCAGGGTTGGCTGTTTCTGTGGGCTATGAGGGAGATTCTGTTCCATGCCTCTCTCCTAGCTTCTGGTAGTTTTCTGGCGATCTTCAGAATTCATTAGCTTCTGCTGCATCACCCTGATTTCTTCTTCACATGGAGTTCTCTCTATGTGCATTCACAAAGAGAGAAAATTCTCCCTGTTATAAGGGCAGAGTCATATTGGATTAGGGTCTACCCTGATCTTAACATAAAGTTCTGCAAACATCCTATTTCCAAATAAGATCACATTTACCGGTACTGGGAATCAGGACATCAACATCTTTCTGGAGGACACAATTCAACCATATACACATGAAATTTTTTTCACATGCACAAGTAAGTTACAACAAGTTCTAGTAAGATATGTACATTGAAGGTGGCCTAATACTTTCGATAACATTTAGCCTGAGCAAAAGAAAAAGAAAAACCTTACTTTCTTTGGCTGTATCTCTTATTTTATCATAAATTCTGCTCATGCCAGATTGATCTCAGTAAATTAACATGTATTGACTGACTGTTACATGCAAAACATTTTGCTATGCACTTTGGCTGATACGAAGATATACAAGTTGAGGACTTTGCTTTTTAAGAGTTTGTAATATTGTATTTATAAAAATATCAAGGGTACAAAGACATTTAGATCTACTCCCTGCAACTTAAGAAAAATGTTATAGAGTTCTTCAGTTTTGTATACATTTCTTCATTGCAGAATTTGGTTTATACTCTGAGAGCTGGAAGTTGTGAAAAGTCCTTGAATGATGTAATTCTATGAATTTATACCACCAGTTTCATTGAGAATGACTATAATATAACAAGACCTTTTCAATTGATAAAGGAAACTTAAAGCATTTTTATTGCTGAATAAAACAATGATCTATTGCACAAAAGATCAACTGGTAGTTAACTTCTTGTTATAGGATCAGCACTTTACATTTATTTGACATTCATGAAAAATTATCCTTGGGGATTAATTGCATGACTTTAGTTGAGAGTGAACAGCTTTAGGCACAGGATCTGGGACAGTAACCCTTCCTTTGCTTAAAAATTTGCTCTGTGACCCCTTAGCAAACAGCATACAATATATTATTATTTTTACATAAAATTCTAATTAATGCTATATTCAATTGCCCTGTTTCACTATTGTTTAAAAAAGAACAAAAATCTAGGCAAGTAAGAACCACTCTCTAAGAAGATGGGTTTAAGTGTCATGTTCCATATAATCCTATAGATTACATAGATCTCTATTCACCCTCGAAGCAGTTTACAAGATTAAATTCAAAATGAGATAATTTGTATTTTTGGAATAATGTGTCTTTTTACAAATCATCTTACAAGATTTAAGACATATTTAGCCATGGGAAGAGAAGATAATCTTCAGTAAAGAATTTATGCCTCCCCTATGATATCATCTGCTAAGAATAGTGTTAAATCCAACTTCAGATCTTTGATTGTAAAGAAAATTATATGCATAGGCACCAAGGTAAACTGAAGACAATTCATCAATAAGATCTACCTCCTATAAAGATAAAATCATAATGCACAGATATATATCATTCTGGATATCTGAATTACCTTGATAGCTGAGCTATAACATTTTAAATACTAGCAATTAAAAATTTTAATTATTTTTAATGGCCACATTTCTTCAACCTACTCTGCACTTCACTGTCATGTTAAGTAGAAGATGTGTAATGAAACTTTCTTGACACCTTAGCCATTATTTAATATTTGTTACTTAATATAGCAAAATATGATTTTAGACACAGATGTATAATGAGATTTAGTCCTGAGGGGGCCCTGACCAAGACATGGGCCCTGAATTTTCTTTCTTGATGTCAGTTTGCTTTTTAATTATCTGTTGCATCTTTATGAGAAACTGCCTTGTGAAAAATTAATTGGTACCTCATGATTTGATGTTACCTTCTTTTATGTGGATTTCTTATTGTTCAGAAAATTATATTCTTCATTATGTTAATCCCCATCACTCAAAAGTTTTATCTCCAACTGAATATCATTGGCTCAAAAACCGTCCCCAAAATCTTTGTATCCTTTCTTCTATAGTAAGTATCTTACTTTCAAAAGAGCATAAAGAAAACATATGCCATATCTTTTTAAGAATTAGGTAAAAAATTTAGAGAGGTAGTTTACTATAAATTCAATAAATACATATAAGAGATAATTCTGTAGACAAGACTCTAAGATTTTCTTAGTGCTTGACATTTATTAGAATTCTAGGTATAAGTAATATTAAGAATACCAGTTAACCTACATAAATAAATATATAGTATTTATGAGCACAAGATTACAAATCAAAGAACCTTTTTTATCTTGTGTTTTATAGCTAAAACTCAGCTTAAAAAAAAAATATATATATATATAGTGCTTTGAACGATGCAGGGGTTAGGGCCTCAATGCGTGTGCACTGGAAAATCTGCATATAACTTTTCCGTAGGCCTTCCAAACCTGTGGTTCTGCATCTGTTGATTTAACCAACTGCAGATCTCCTTTAGTACCATAGTAATTATTGGGAATAATCGTTGGGGAGGTCTGATTTAAAATAATGGAAAACTTAAGGCACATAAAATACATTTTCAGCAACCTTGGTGGTAAAGAGGTAGATAATTTTCCAGAACTGCTAAAACTGAGGCACAACCTTAGTTTTTAAATAGCTACTGATTGGGAGAAATAAGCTATATTACTTAAAATGCCAGAGAGCAAGAAAACAAATGTCTTTAAAATTGGATGTAGAATTAGAAGTCACAAGGGAAGATCATTCAAGTCATAGCATAATTTAGCTGCTTCCCACATGGGGAACTTTAGGCAACATACCCTGCTGTGAGTAAGAGCAGGAATTTGTTTATGTTACCAAGGCTAATGACAACCCTGGGCAACATAGGAAAAAAGTGACAGTGCAAGAGTAACAGTATAAATTTTGAAAGCACCCACATGATCGATTGTCCTGCTTGTGAAATCCCTTTTGTAATAGCATTTAATATCTCAAACATTAACATATTAAGCAAAGGTTAAATTGGTCAGTAACACTAAAGGACAGAAGATGATTAAAAAATATTCCTAAAAAAAACTGCCTCCTCGAAATGAGCTCTATAATCATCAAATAAGAATAAGTTTCCTCAAGAAAACCTAATGTTTTAAGTGATAGTGATAGTTCAGTTGAAAGGGATGAAAACTAACTAAAAGCAAATAAGAGACTTACTGGATGAAATTGCTGGAAAGGATTAATTAGTGGGTAGGGAGGAAGCTTTTCCAACCTATGTTTTTCCAACTAATTCTGGTCTAGAAAATTTTTAAACAATTCAAGATTACAGATGTAAGAACTGTGTTGTCTTAAGAGCTGTGACTGGCAACTGTCTCCTGCATTCTAAATTTTCATTTTTCTTTCATGAACAGATTTTCATATCATGTAATATATTATAGAAGAATAGAATTAAGACAAAGACAATAAAAATTATTCTATAAAGTTTTATCATAAAAGAATACATGCAAGCGTGTTGCAACATATGTAATACAATTCAAATGTTCCTGGTCATCTAAATTTTCTGTGACCAGAATTATATTTTACATGGTCACATGACATAAAAAAGTAACTGCTGAAAAAAATACCATATGGCTAGTAGAAACCTTGGGGACTATGTAGCTACAGTTTAACTCCATCACATTAACACCTAGAGGACAATACAGGTTCCAGGGCTCCATGCAAGGATACAGACCACAGTAGTTGGGGAATTGTTAGATGAGGAAGTTGTATTGTATTATCAACTCATTTGGTAATTGTGAAGCAGTGTCTGTGTTTGAAAGCTACTAACCTATCACACCAACTGTTTATTTTACAGCCATAGAACAAAGAACAAGGTGATTAAGTAATTCACTTAGCGTTTCCTAGCCAGGACATGAGCGCAAGGTTTCTATCAACCATCAGTTCTGTGCTGTTTTTCCAATTCAATTCAACTTAATTCATGAATCCAATGGAAGAGCAAGTATTCATTGACCATTTATTCTGGGTTTTATTGTTCCAATCTTAGATGAGTAATTCTAGGTACACTAGTGGAGATATTTTATTTTTATTTATTTATTTATTTATTTATTTTTGCGGTACGCGGGCCTCTCACTGTAGTGGCCTCTCCTGTTGCGGAGCACAGGCTCTGGACGCGCAGGCTCAGCGGCCATGGCTCACGGGCCCAGCCGCTCCGTGGCATGTGGGATCTTCCCAGACTGGGACACAAACCCGTGTCCCCTGCATCAGCAGGCGGACTCTCAACCACTGTGCCAGTAGCGAAGCCCTAGTGGAGATATTTTAGATAAAGTTTTCTTAAACCAGAATATATTGAAAGAGTTCAGGACTTGAATCCTTTGAAATTATGCTAAATTTTAGGTTCTAAAATTTAGAAAAAATTTAGGTTCTAAAATTTATGCCATTCTAAAAATAGCATAAGTCCATTTTTATTAATTAAATTTCCATAAGTTTTATCAAAATTTCAAAGGGGAAATAATTATGTTCCCCCCCAAAATTAAGACCCATTGATCCAAATCCTTATCCCTAACTGATTTCCTTTTCAAGACCATGTTAGAAGTAGAACATTAACCCCAAGTCTTGCAATTTCATATTTATCTATCTTCCCCAAATATATTGGCTACTGGAATTAAATTGTGTTACCACAATTCAATCACTTTTTCCTTGCTCTCTTATTTGCACATAAAACTCACAAAAGGTAAAACATACTGAACATTCCTTTTATGATTTTTATTCTCCACTTTTATAATTTCAGAGAAATAAAGAATAAGAAAATAAGTCAAGTGGATAACACATACACATAATAACATCATTTGCTTTGTTTCAGCATGCCTGGTATTTGGAAAGTAATTGCATTCTCTGGTCACAGAATGAGAGTCTAAAGTGAAAAAGACTTTTCATCAGATGTCTTTATTCAGCATTATATTTTGTATGAAAGCACTAGTAATATACATTGAGAAAGAATGCAACAAATACACATACTGTTTTTGTAATAGGAACATTTTTGAGGAAAAAATAATTAAATGTCTTGCAAGAGCAGATTTTTCTATCTCTTGAGGTTAGAAGAGCAATTATGTTTCTTTGAGCAGCTGATGGAGGACATCATCAAAATGGAATTACTTCTTTGTGAGAGAACTGTCAGCTTACCTTTATATTAATAGATAATAACTTTGGAATATATCTGTGGGGAAAGAAAGCCTGTTTCAGTAAGTGGTGACTTTATTGTACTACTCAACCTAAGCCAAAATATTCTCTCAGATTGCTCCTCTAGTTACATTACCTCAAATTTAAAAATATACAAAAATTTCACAAAATACCTTTTTGCCCCTAACCAAATTGACTAAGTATCACTGATATCAAGTAGTTCATATTATGCCCAAATCCTAGCTTTTGGATTGTCCTAATGACTCTTCTAGAGATTCAGGGTACTTGAAAGTATATATTAAAATACATGCAATTGTTTGGATGTTACATCGTAATAATAGTGAATTTAATAAGATGAAGTATCAACTGACAGAAGTCACAACTAAATAAATGATAAAACTTTCAAAATATAATTTGATATACTGATTTATTCATTGATGAATATTTGGGGAATGAAGATACTTTATAATATAATTGGTTTTAAAATGTACTTGTAGCGCATAAAAGGCTGTACTAGGTTTCATCTTAGGAGAAATCAGTTTTTTCACGAAGTTTCATGTATGTGAGACTATACATGCCAAAAATATTTTATGTTTATTTCCATTATGACCAGGAACAGTTGAGCAAAATGTGGTTATTTGATCCAGGCTAAACCTGTGAAGTCCAGAGAATTTGTTTTGGTGACATTATCCTTGCTATTTGACATTCAGTTAGTAATTCTTTCCCAATGTTCAATCATCCAACACTCCTCTGTTATTTAGCTTGCTCCCCCTTCACCCAAACATGCATGGAGCTGATAGCAGCCACTTGAACATGTTAGCTCACTCATTTTTCTTTAGAGTTAATGTAGTAGCTCAGCCAAACATTAAACTCCTCCCTAATTGTGAAATAAAATTGTTTTTCCTGAAAGTTAATTAAAGGAGGGAGCCTCTAAATGACACTATATTTACTGAAATGCAGAATAATTCTGAATCCAAATCTGATGTCCTTTACTTGAGGTTCTCTAGTGGTAATGATAGGAGAGTATATAAACAGAAAAGATGGAATCAGTCCTTTTGTTCATCTGTAGTGGAAATATTGAACAAGGAGCTAGTCTGCTTTGTCTTCTGAAGGTTTATTGCACAGAGGGTTTGGGATGTGGGTGGGCACATCTGGGACATGAAAACGTTTTTGAAGGACTTATTTTGTGGCACCATGTAAAAATAAATAATTAAACATAATCTTAACATGTTCTTTTAGTTTATAATGTGACAATAATAATCCTCAGAGAAATAAATATGCAAGTAAGTTAATAAATATACTTTCTTAAAAATACTGTATACTTTTAGTTGGGTGATGAGCATATAGTTACATGTCTAGGAAATATTATATTTAGTTATAAATGTTCATCAAAGACACATGATTTCAAGAATTGAGTGGTAAAAGGCAAAGAGCTTGGCAAACTATAGTAAAGGAAGAATTTCAGATATGGCAGAGTAACTTGCTGCAGACCAAGTCTCTGAGAGAAATAAGGGAATTTATTTTTGTTTATATCTAGTCAAGAGAACGGAGAGCTACACAGACAACCGTGTCTTGTAAGGGCCAGGAACCTGGTGGGAAGGATGGGGAGGGCACAACTTTGAGTGTAACATTGCCTTGGAGGACTGTTGTAGTTCGTAAGGCTAAGAAGACAGCCATGAAGTAGATAGGAATCTAAGCTGAGGTTCTGGCCTTCTTAGGGTCTATAGAAGCAAACCTTAGAGTTCAGGTCCAAGATAGCAGGACCTGAGGGGACAAAAGTTCCAAAGAAAAGAGAACACTGATGAAAGTCTAGCATTGTGTCGGGTTTTTTTGCCCCTCAAGCCATTGCTAAATTTTATTTGATGTTGGGTCAAGAGTCTAAGAAGTAGAGCCAGAAGTGGAAGGTAAGGTCTGGGCATCTGCACAGAGTGTCTGGCAGTTTCACAGGATGGAGGAAAAAATGTTAGGGGAGGAACTCTAGTGATTGCCACTGACTTCCTGTTAGGATCATAGAAATATACCTTAGGAACATGGATGATGAGAATTAGATCAATTCTCACAAAAATGGGAAGCTCAGCCCTAAACAAGCAAAATCCCACAGTGGAAAAAATTGGTTTGCTCCATATCTAAAGTACCTGAGAGAAAGCAGAAGAATATTCTGTCTGGAGGAAGATAGTATGAGACAAAACATCAAATTATCTCTATAATTTTTCATAATAGAATATGATAGAATTAAAAGACAGAAACTAAGAAAACAGTATGAGCAGATCCAAAGGTGAATGAGAGTTGGAGTTATGTATTATAGAGTTGGAGTTATGTATTATAGCCTTTAAAATAATGAAGAGAGATGCTTAACAAAATTGTTGATGAGATGGAGAATGTCACCATGTAACTGGAATTTATAAACAATAATCAAATGGAAATTATAGAATTAAAAATATAATTGACATTAAGAATGCAACAGATGTGTTTAACTGCAGATTAGACTATTGAAGTGAGGATTAGTGATCTAGAAGAGAGATTGTTTGCAAATATACAGACTGAAATACAGAGAGAAAAGAGAGTCTGTAATATAGAAAAGAAATCCAGGATATATGACATACAATAAAAAGATTTAATATCTGTAATTATACTTTCAAAGTAAGAAGAGAGAGAATGTTATAAAATGTTATAAAAGCAATATTTTAATAGATAATGTGTGAAAATTTTCCACAGTTGATAAAAGGACAGCAATTCACACAATCCAGAACTTCAGCAAATACCAAGGAGGACTGTGGTGGAGAGAAAGAAAACCTAGGCATATTAGAGTAAAATTAACTTTTTAAAATGCATAAAGAACATTTGAAAAAGCAGCCAGATAAGACATTATATTCAAAGAAAAAATATTTCATAAAAGAAACATGCAGAAGGTAATGAAGTGACATCTTTAAAATGCTTAAAGAAAATATGTGTGAACCAGGAATTCTTTATCCAGGAAAAATATTCCTCAAAAATGAAAATGAAATAAAAATGTTTCCAAACAAAAACTGAGAGGACTCCTCAACAGCAAATCTACATGAACCTACACATTAAAAGGAGTTCATTAGATAGAAGAATAATGATCTCAAATAGAAGCATAGAAATGAAAGACAGAATGAAGAGCAGTGGAACAGATAAAACACATGGGTGAATCTAAACGAATATAACTCAAGAAATGATAATAACCCCTTTGGGGTCAAAAATAGATATAGAATTGAAAATTATGACAATTATACCATAAATGATAAGGCAGTGGTTTTAAATTAAATGAAATAGCTTTTAAATATTTGTATTTTAAAGGAAATACTGCATATTAATAATGATTATGAGTAAAGTTAATGGGCTATTGCTCCCTGTCATAAAAAAACATATAACAGAAGCAAAATTATAATGTGTGGGGCTTCCCTGGTGGCTCAGTGGTTGAGAGTCCGCCTGCTGATGCTGCCGATGCAGGGGACGCGGGTTCGTGCCCTGGTCCGGGAAGATCCCTCATGCCCATGAGCCATGGCCGCTGAGCCTGCGTGTCTGGAGCCTGTGCTCCACAACAGGAGAGGCCACAACAGTGAGAGGCCCACGTACTGTGAAAGAAAAAAAGGATAGTGTGTGAAATGGAATTAAAAATGAGACATTATTGTAGACCTTCTTTTTCAGCATAATTTATTGATGAATTCACTGTTCCTAAACATGGATGTTCTAGATCCTCACTGTTCAATAGAAATATAATATGAGCCTATGACCATTAAACAAGTAAAAATAAACAGATGAAAATAAGCATAATGGTATATTTTAACACAATATATCTTAAATATCATCATTTCAACATATAATATAAAATATTATTAATTAGATATTTTATACTCTTTTTGTCAAATTAAGTTTTCAAAATCTGGTGTGCATTTCAGATTTACAGCTCATTTCAAACTGAAATAGCCACATTTCAGGTGCTCAATAGTCACATGTGGTTAGTGGCTACCATAATGGACAGCAGAGGTCTAGACTGTAAGCAGGAATAAACTCAGATGACATCTATATGAATTTGATCTACTGACCAGTAAGTAGTCTAATGATATATCAGATATTAAAGTTTATATTTTATTGTAATACTTAAATAATTTTCTGTTTAGAGTCTAGTTCCCTAGCAATTAATATAATCTCAGTTCCTGAAATATAATGCCACTTGGTGGTATGGATACCGAAGTGAAAAGGAATTTTTGTCTGGAATACAATAACATCAAATTGTTTAAATCCAGCCCCATTCCCGCCCCCCAAATCAAAGTCGAAACCACTGTCACAGTCATTATTATATAGTCAGTGTTTAACCCATAATTCAATAGTAGCTATTTATCTATCTTAGTGCAATCTTGCTTGCTTGTACAATTTGGTCAAAAAAGCCTAAATATCAATGAAATGTAATTTCACAATAACTGACTTAAGCATTGCCTTCATTTTCAATTACTTTGTATTGAAAAACATGTTAATTAAAAGAAAGTCTGTCACCTTTACCTCATTAAGGTAACTCTTCTATCTTGGCAACAAAGGTAAATGAAAAGCAGGCTTTATAAAAATGAAATAGCTCTTCTTGACCAGATTAGTACTCATTTCTAGAAGCATGCAGATTGTCCTCTACTGTAATCCCTTAATTACTCCTTGGGGCCATAAATATAACCAATCTTTAGAAGAGGGATGCAAATATACTGCTTTGAAAACAGAAAAAGTTTATGTCACCCAGAGATTCTGTATGACAGTTAAATTATGGACTGTAAAAATGTAGCAGCCATGTGATTCAGTGAGGACAAGCAAGCACACTTACCATTTAGAAGATTCTACTTTGCTTCCCGGGTGTTTTTGTTTGTTCTTTTGTTCTATAATTGAAGCATTTTCTCTTTTAATTGGGAAAAGATTTGATAGAGTGACATTAAATGTTCTTTTCAGAACAGAATGTCTTAAAAACTGACCGAGCTATGGATATTCAAACAAAAGTATAACATCTTAATTATATCATTCATAAACTTTGAAAAATTATTTTATATAAATCAGTAATGGATTCATTAATGTAAATAACTTCTGTAACATACTAATACTATTCATTAATATCTTACACACTTAGATTCTTAGGGTTAATATATATAAATTTACTTTAAACTGTAAAAAAGTTATTAGTCATGAGGTTAATTAAAGTATGTTTAATAGTTTTCCCAAATATATTTGAGAGACACCAAAATCTTTGGTGAAACCTTAACCATTTTTCAAAAAGAAACACATAGTTTTTTGCATATATTAATATCAAATAATTTTATCCTCAAAACAAATTTTGCTTCTAATGAAAGTAGATATTTGTTTACCAGATGTGTCTTCTCTCACCATTTATCCTTTCAACAAATATTGATTAAATGCTTATCATCTGTCCAAAACTATCTTTAGTACTGTGAACATGCAGTAACAAAAGTTCATTTGCATTCCGCATTCACATACCAATGAAAATATTGAGAAAGACAAAATTTGAAACTACTCTGAAAACTAGAAAACAAACAAAAACAAACAAACAAACAAAACCCCAGTGCCTAATTTTCAACTGCTGTGAGGAATGTCCACTGAATCTCTTGCTAAAAGGAGATGACTGATGGACAAAATTATGGAATTTCATTCAATCAATATGGATTGAGTGCCTCCTACATGACTGGTATCAGTCCTAACATAGCCCTATCAACACATATCCTGTTTTTTCATGCCCCCACCAAGAACACTGTGTAACAGGATATACAAAGAAGTTGGGTATTGAGATGCATAGCCTATAAGTACATTTTTTTGAGAATACTGCATTCATAGATGTATATTGTTTCATTGTCTACATGTGATAGGATGAGAATTACAGATTTAGAACCAGTTTCATGAAAAAGGATACTTAATCTCAGTGAAATTTTAGACTTGTACACTTATAATATCTGTGATGTTTGGAGGGTTATCTCCCCTTTATGAACCTCAGTTCCCTAATTTTTCAAATAGAGACAACGTTATCCACCTTACACAAACTTTCTTGGTATATTAATTGAATTAAATATAGAAAGTAGTCTTTGTTCTTGAGAAGCAATATAGCTTAGTGATTAAAAGCATGGACTTTCTATGACCACACCCTTGCTATGTGCTTTCTTTGTGTCCTTAAGCAACTTACTTACTCTCTGTGCTTTTTCACATTTGGAAAATGAGGATGATAAAATGATACCTATTTTGTAGTATTGTATTGAGGACCAAATAAATTAATATGTTTAAAGCATATCAAGCCTGGCATATCAACACCATTATTTAAGTATCAAGTATTGTCATTATTATTACTTGTATAGTATCCTCCCAAAAAGTAAATATTTGCATCAAGTTCCTTAAAAATAAATTTCTGATGCAAAGAGACAGAAAGATATCCTGTGTAAGTGGCTTGGAAGAATTACTATTGTTAAAATATCCATACAACCTAAAGCAATCTACATATTTAATGCAATCTCTATCAAAATACCCATGACATTTTTCACAGAACTAGAAAAAATAATCCAAAAATTGATATAGAACCACAAAAGACACTGAATAGCCAAAGCAATTTTGAGAAAAAAGAACAAAGCTGGAGTTATCACACTCCCTGACTTCAGACTATACTACAAAGCTACAGTAATCAAAACAGTATGGTACTGGCACAAAAAGAGACACATAGATCAATGGAACAGAATAGAGAGCCCAAAAAATAAACCCATGCACTATGGTCTATCTATGACAAAGGAGGAAGGAATAGACAATGGGGAAAAGTCAGTCTCTTCGATAAGTGGTGCTGGGAAAACAGGACAGCTACATATAGAAGAATGAAATTAGAACACTCTCTAACACCATGTACAAAACTAAACTCAAAATGGATTAAAGGCCTAAATGTAAAATGGGATAGTATAAAACTACTAGAAGTAAACATAGGCAGAAGACTGTGACATATATCATAGCAATATTTTTTTGGATCTGTCTCGTAAGGCAAAGGAAACAAAAGAAAAAAGGAACAAATGGGACCTTAATGAACCTTAAAAGAAATGGGAAAATATGAAACTTAAAAGCTTTTGCACAACAAAGGAAACCATCAACAAAATGAAAAGACAACCTATGGAATGGGAGAAAATATTTGCAAATAATGTGACCAACAAGGGGTTAATATCCCAAATATAAAAACAGCTCACACAACTCAATATCAAAAAAAAAAAAAAATCAAAAAATGGACAGAAGATCTGAGCAAACATTCCTCCAAAGAAGATACACATATGGCTAACAGAAACATGAAAATGTGCTCAATATTGCTAATTATTAGAGAAATGCAAATCAAAACAACAATGAGATATCACCTCATGCTTGTCCGAATGGTTATCAAAAAGTCTACAAATAACAAATGTTGGCCAGGATGTGGAGAAAGGGGAACCCTAGAAAATAGGTGGGAATGTAAATTGGAGCAGCCACTAAGGAAAACAGTATGAAGTTTCCTCAAAAAACTAAAATTAGAACTACTGTATGATCCAGCAATTCCACTCCTGGGTATATATCCAAAGAAAATGAAAACACTAATTTGAAAAGATGCATGCACCCCAGTGTTCATAGCAACATTATTTACAATATCCAAGATATGGAAGCAGCCTAAGTGTCCATCAACAGATGAACGGATAAAGAAGATATGGTATATATATACAATGTAATACTACTCAGCCATAAAAAAAGAATGAAATAATGCCATTTGCAGCAACATGGATGGACCTAGAGATTATAATACTAAGTGGAATAAGTCAGACAAAGACAAATATATGATATCACTTATATGTGGAATCTAAAAAAAAGATACAAATGAACTTATTTACAAAACAGAACAATGAACCAGTGTTCATAGAATTACTCCAAAAAATATAGTCATAATCCAAAATTTTCATGGTTTAAAAAAGGAAAACTGGGTAAATTCCATTTATTCTGCCTTCCTCTCATTTATCCCACAAGTGATATCAAGTGCTTACAACATACCAGGCACTGTACTAGGGTCTAGTGATAAAATTGTCAAGAAATAAGATAAAATTTCAGGCCTTGTGAAATCCACTACCAATAATCAGATAATCATAAAATAAACATAAAATCAAACAGTTATAAGAACTCTTAAGAAGAGGTACAAATTGGAAGATTTGACCAAGGAAGGGCAATCATTGGCTTCATTAAGGAAGTGATGTTTGAACTGAAGTCTGAAGGAAGGATAGAGCTTAGCTAGGCAATGGTGATGGGGGGATTGAGGGAGGTACTCCAGCCTCAGAGATCAATATAAGCAAAGACTCTGTAGCGTGTTCTAGTAACTGAAAGAAGACCAGTGGGCCTGGAGTGGAATAAAGAAACAGAGGCATCACGAGGGATGATGCTTTGGAGGTAAATAAGCTAAGTTAAGGAGTCTTTATGATGAACGTGATTAGAGACCATTGAGGTTTATTAAAAACAGAGTGAGAGATGATTTTCTGATTTACTTTTTAGAAAGATCATTCATTACTATATTTTGCATTAATGTTTTTATTATGAAAACATTGAATAGCATGTGTATATTATCTAATTACTGAAATAATTGTGTATCACCAATTTCAATGGGAATTATTTATTTTTGTTTATTTTGTTCAATGAGAATTACTCAGCAAGAGGTTTTTCAGGTTACAATTATCTTCTAGAAGCAGGGAAGACTATAGTCTGAAGCTCAGAGGAGAAGAATGGGTTAAAGATGAAAATTTGCAGGTTGTCTGCAAATAGACTATGGAGAGATCACAGTACAAGAGAAGGACCCAGGGTCAAATTTATGAAACCAAATTCATGGCCATATATGGGAAAGGAGGCTATAAAAGACAAAAACGGAGCAGGTAGAGAGGCAGGAGGAATAGCAGAGAGTAGTATGTCAGCGAAGCCAAGAGAAGAGAGTGTACCAAGATTTCAACACTGCTGAAAAGTCTAATAATAAGTGGACTGAAAAACATTCTTCATTTTGAAACAAAAGGAGTACACTAATTAACTTAGTTGAGGTAAGCTAAAGTGAATATAAGCCAGACTGGAGGAAATTGAGAAGAGGAGAAGGAAAGTACAGCATTACTGACAAACTTTTTTCAAGAACTTAGCTTCAAAGATAGAAAAGAGAAAGAAATAACCAGAGGTAAACGAAGCATCTGGAAATACTGGTTTATAATTTTAGTTTTTTTTTTTTTTTTTAACAGAGGAGATTTAAAACTAAAGATGAGAAAGTACCCTGTTGATGAGAATAAGAGGGCATAACTGATAGTAAAATGTCCCAGAAAATATAGAAAGAGGATAAAATCCATAGCATAAGATATTTAGAGTTACTAGTATTAGAAAAAATGAGTGAGTTTCTATTGTAGCAGTTGGAAGGATTCTGAGATAAAGCCGGATGTATATAAATTTATGAATTAAATAAAATGTAAATGAGCGACTTTCCATCTGATGTCTTTTTGTTGGTTTGTTTTTCTCTATAGCTGGCATCAAGTGTTCCTCCTACTCAAATCCCCACAGATATGGTCAAGGAAACATATGATTAGGGAAAACTCTGTTAATGAAAAACAGGGATGGAACATCTATCTGCTGAAATTTTCAAACAATTACAGGTAGATATAATAGTGATGGGAATGGACTGAAGATTTAGAGGGCTGATTCAGGCTTCCTATCCCCCATCCTCAACCTACTTCCAAGTAGAAATATTCACGTCAGGAAGCTGAAATTTTGTCATTCTCAATCTAGAGATAATTAAGTAGTGTAATATCATTGAGATTAAAATACTGGAGTCTACTGAATCCAGTATTCAAATTCAAATTTTTTTGAATTTTTAATTTTTATTGAAATATAGTTGATTTACAATGTGTTTCAGATGTACAGCAAAGTGATTCATATATATATATATTTTATAGATTCTCTTCCATTATAGGTTATTATAAAATATTAAATATAGTTAACTATTAAATATAGCTCCCTGTGCTATACAGTAGGTCCTTGTTGGTTATCTGTATTATATAGAGTAGTGTGTTTATTTTAATTCCAAACTCCTAATTTATCCCTCCCCCTCCCCTTTGGTAACCATGAGTTTGTTTTTCACATCTGTGAGTCTATTTCTGTTTTGTAAATAAGTTCATTTGTATCACTTTTTTTAGATTCCACATGTAAGTGATATCATATGATATTTGTCTTTCTCTGTCTGGCTTACTTAGCTTAGTAGGATAATCTCTAGGTCTATCCATGTTGCTGTAAATGGCACTATTTCATTCTTTTATAAGGCTAATATTCCATTTTATATATAATAGTCATATATATATGTGTGTGTATATATACACACACACATACCACATTTTCTTTATCCATTCATATGTTGATGGACATTTAGGTTGCTTCCATGTCTTGGCTATTGTAAATAGTGCTGCAATGAACATTGGGTGCATGTATCTTTTCGAATTATGGTTTTTTTCTAGATATATGCCCAGGAGTGGGATTGTAGGATCATATGGAAGCTCTATTTTTGGTTTATTAAGGAACCTTCATATTGTTCTTTATAGTGGCTGTACCAATGTACATTCCCACCAACAGTTCCTTTTTCTCCACACCCTCTCCAGCATTTATTATTTGTAGATTTTTTGATGTTGGTCCTTCTGATTCCTGTGAGGTGATAACTCATTGTAATTTTGATTTGCATTTCTCTAATAAATAACAATGTTGAGCATCCTTTCATGTGCCTGTTGCCCATCTATATGTCTTCTTTGGAGAAATGACTTTTTAGATCTTCTGCCAGTTTTTGATTAGGTTGTTTGATTTTTTAATATTGAGCTATATGAGCTATGTATATATTTTGGAGATTAATTCCTGGTCAGTTGCATCGTTTGCAAATATTTTCTTCCATGATATAGGTTGTCTTTTTTTCTGTTTATGGTTTCCTCTGCTGTGCAAAAGCTCTTAAGTTTAATTAGGTCCCATTTGTTTATTTTTGTTTTTATTTTCATTACTCTAGGAGGTAGATCCAAAAAGATATTGCTGCAATTAATGTCAAGGAGTGTTCAGCCTGTGTTTTCCTCTAGGAGTTTTACAGTATCTGGTCTTATATTTAGGTCTTTAATCCATTTTCATTTTATTTTTGTGTATGGTATTAGAGAATGTTCTAATTCCATTCTTTTACATGTATCTGCCCAGTTGGCCCAGCAACATTTATGGAAGAGACTATCTTTTCTCCATTGTATATTTTTGCCTCCTTTGCTGCAGATTAATTGACCATATGTGCATGGGTTTAATTCTGGGCTTTCTATCCTGTTCCATGGATCAATATTTTTGTTTTTGTGCCAGCACCAAACTGTTCTGATTACTGCAGCTTTGTAGTATAGTCTGCAGTCAGGCAGCCTGATTCCTCCATCTTTATTTTTCTTAAGTTTGCTATTGCCTATTCAGGGTCTTTTGTGTTTCCATACAAATTTAAAAATTGTTTGTTCTAGATCTGTGAACAATGCCATTGGTAATTTGATAGGAATTGCACTGAATCTGTAGATTATCATGGGTAGTATGGTCATTTTTAACAGTATTGAGTCTTCCAATCCAAGAACGTGGTATATCTTTCCATTTATTTGTGTCATCTTCAATTTCTTTCATCAGCATCTTACAGTTTTTGAAGTACATGTCTTTTGCCTCCTTAAGTAGGTATATTCCTAGGTATTTTATTATTTTCATGCAATGGTAAATGTGATTGTTTCCTTAATTTCTCTTTCTGATCTTCCGTTGTTACTGTATGGAAATGCAACAGATTCTGTGTATTAATTTTGTATCCTGCAACTTTACTGAATTCATTGATGAGCTCTAGTAGTTTTCTGGTAGCATCTTTAGGATTTTCTGTGTATAATATCATGCCATCTACAAACAGTGACAGTTTTACTTCTTCTTTTCCAATTTGGATTCCTTTACTTTCTTTTTCTTCTCTGATTGCTGTGGTTAGGACTTGCAAAACTATGTTGAATAAAACTGGCGAGAGCATATATCCTTGTCTTCTTCTCGATCTCAGAGGAAATGCCTTCAGCTTTTCATTGTTAAGTATGATGTTAGCTGTGTGTCTGTCAAAAATGGCCTTTATTATGTTGAGGTAAATTCCCTCTATGCCCACTTTCTGGAGAGTTTTTATCATAAATGGATGTTGAATTTTATCCAAAGCTTTTTATGCATCCATTGAGATGGTTTTTATTCATATGGTTTTTATTCTTCAATTTGTTAATGTGGTGTATCATAATGATTGATTTGCAGATATTGAAAAATATTTGCATCCCTAGGATAAATCTCACTTGATCATGGTGTATAATCCTTTGAATGTATTGTTGGATTTGGTTTGCTACTATTTTGTTGAAGATTTTTTCATCTATGTTCATCAGTGATATTGGCCTGTAATTTCCTTTTTTGTGGTATCTTTGTTTGGTTTTTGTATCACAGTGATGGTGGCCTCATAGAACGAGTTTGGAAGTATTCTTTCCCTTGCAATGTTTTGGAATAGTTTCAGAAGTGTAGATGTTAGCTCTTCTCTAAATGTTTGATAGAATGATAGAATTCACCTGTGAAACCATCTGGTCCTGGACTTTTGTTTGTTGGAAGTTTTTTAATCACAGTTTCAATTTCAGTACTTGTGATTGGCCTGTTCATATTTTCTATTTCTTCTTGGTTCCATCTTGGAGATTATATCTTTCTAAGAAATGGACAAATTCTTCTAGTTTGTCCATTTTATTTGTCATATAGTTGCTTGTAGTAGTCTTATATGATCCTTTGTATTTCTGTGGTGTCTCTTGTAACTTCTTTTTCATTTCTAATTGTAATGATTTGGACCCTCTCCCCTTTTTTCTTGATTAATCTAGCTAAAGGTTTATCAATTTTGTTTATCTTTTCAAAGAACCAGGTTTTAGTTTCATTGATTTTTTCTATTTTTTTTTAGTCTCTATTTCATTTATTTCTGCTCTGATCTTTATGATTCCTTTCCTTCTAACTTTGGGTTTTGTTTGTTCCTCTTTCTCTAGTTGCTTTAAGTGTAATGTTAAGTTGTTTATATGAGATGTTCCTTGTTTCTGAAGGTAAGTTTATATTGCTATAAACTTCCCTCTTAGGACTGCTTTTGTTCCATCCCATAGGTTTTGGATCATTGTGTCTTCATTTTCATTGGTCTCTGGGTATTTTTGATTTCCTCTTTGATTTCTTCAGTGATCCATTGGTTGCTTAGCAGCATATTATTTAGCCTCCACGTGTTTGTGCTTTTTGCAGTTTTTTCTTGTAATTGATTTCTAATCTCATTGTGATCAGAAAAGATGCTCTATATGATTTCAATTTTCTTAGATTTACTGAGGCTTGCTTTGTGGGCCAGCATGTGATCTATCTTGGAGAATGTTCCATGGGAACCTGAAAAGAATGTGTATTCTGCTGCTTTCAGATGGAATGCTCTTTAAACATCAATTAAATAGCAATTAAGTCTATCTGGTCTAATGTGTTATTTAAGGCCTGTGTTTCCTTCTTGATTTTCTGTCTGGATGATCTGTCCATTGGTGAAAGTGGGGTGTTAATGTCCCCCACTATTATTGTGTTACTGTCAACTTCTCCTTTTATGTCTCTTAACATTTATCTTGTATATCAAGGTGCTCCTATGTTAGGTGCATAGATATTTATGATTGTTATATATTCTTGGGTTGATCCCTTGGTTATTATGTAGTATCCTTCTTTATCTCTTATAACAGTCTTTATTTTAAAGTCTATTTTGTCTGATTTTTCCATCCCCTCACTTTATGTCTGTATGTGTCTCTAGATCTGAAGTGGGTCTCTTGTAGAGAGCATATATACGTGTCTTGTTTTTGTATCCATTAAGCCAGTCTATGTCTTTGGTTGGAGTATTTAATCTGTTTACATTTAAGGTAATTATCAGTATGTATGTTCTTATATCCATTTTGTTAATTGTTTTGGATTTGTTTTTGTAGGTCTTTTTCCCTACTTTCCCTTTTGTTCTCTTCTCTCATGATTTAATGACTTTCTTTAGTGTTGTGTTTGGATTTCATTTTTTATTTTTGTGTATATCTACTGTAGATTTCTGGTTTGTGGTTACCATGAGGTTTTGTTATAGCAGTCTATATATATATATATATATATGCATGATTGTTTTAAGTTGCTGACTGCTTTATTTCAAATGCATTTCAAATATCCTTCATTTGTACTCTTCTCCTCTCACAATTATTGGTTTAGATATCATATTTGCATGTGGATGATTTCCTACCTTTACTGTATGTTTGCCTTTACTGACTGGTGAGCTTTCCCATTCATAATTTTCTTGTTTCTAATTGTGCCCTTTCCTTTTCTGCATAGAGAAGTTCCTTTAGCATTCGTTGTAAAGCTGATTTGCTGGTTCTAAATTCTCTGAGCTTTTGCTTATCTGTAAAGCTTTTGATTTCTCCATCAAATCTGAATGAGAGCTTGCTGGGTAGAGTACTCTCTGTTGTACATTTTTCCCTTTCATCACTTTAAATATATCCTGCAACTACTTTCTTACTGCAGATCTTCTGCTGAAAAATCAGCTGATAACCTTATGGGGGTTCCTTTGTGTATTATTTGTTGCTCATTGCTTTTAATATTCTCTCTTTGTCTATAATTTTTGTCAATCTGATTACTGTGTCTTGGTGTGTTCCTTCTTGGGTTTATCCTGTATGCTAATCTCTCTCCTTCCTGGACTTGGGTGACTGCTTCCTTTCCCATGTTAGGGAGGTTTTCAGCTATTATGTCTTCAAACATTTCCTCAGGCTCTTTCTCTCTATCTTGTCCTTCTGAGACCCCTATAATGTGAATGTTGGTGCATTTGACATTGTCTGAGAGGTCTCTTAAACTGTCCTTGTTTCTTTTCATTCTTTTTTCTTTACTCTGTTCCATAGTGATTTCCACCACTCTGTCTTGCAGCTCACTTATTTGTTCTTCTGCCTCACTTATTCTGCTACTTATTCCGCTACTTATTCCTTCTAGTGCATTTTTCATTTCAATTATTATGTTCTTCAACTGTTTGGTTGTTCTTTATTTTTTCTAATTCTTTGTTAAAAACTTCTTGTAACTTCTCACTCTGTGCATCCATTATTTTCCTGAGTTGTTGGATCATCTTTACAATCATTACTCTGAACTCTTTCTTGGGTAGATAGCCTATCTCCATGCCACTTAGTTATTCTTCTGGGTTTTACCCTGTCTCTTCATCTGGAACATGTTCCTCTGCCATCTCATTTTGTCTAAACTTCTGTTTGTATTTTTATGTATGTGGAAGGTTTAGTTATGTTTCTTTACCTTGGAGAAGTTGCCCTCTATAGGGGATGTCCTATGTGTCACAGCAGTACACTCCCCTCTTGTCACCCAGTGGCCAGGGACCAGCTGGTCCAAGGGTAGGTTCTGACCTATGTTTGTGGACTCAGTTCCACAGGATGTGGGACTTTATACTTCTTGCCTCTGGTCCCTGCCACTGATGGGTGGAGTTGAGTCTTGGCCCTAAGGTGGGCAGGGCCATGTGAAGGGGCATGTCTAGAGGTTGCTGTGGCCTCCCAAAGTCTTTAGGCAGCCTCTCTGTCTGGGTGGGACTGTTTTCCTGCCCTGCTGGTTGTTTGGCTTGAGGCAACCCAGCACTGGAACCTAAGGCTGTTGGTTGGGCCAGGCCTTGGTGTTAATGTCCCAAGGAAGATGTCAGCCTTCAGATGATACTCCCCAATATATTTACCACCATCTTTTATATCCCAAGAGAGGGTCACAGCTGCCCCCCACCTCCCCATGAGACCCTCCAAGACCAGCAGGTAGGTCTGGCCCAGCCTCCTATGAAGTCACTGCTTTTGCCCTGGGTCCCAGTGCCAGTGCACATGGAGATCTTGTGTGTGTCCTCCAAGAGTGGTGTCTCTTTTTTCCCCCGTCCTGGAGCTGCTGTGATCAGGACCCACTGGCCTTCAAAGCCAAATGCTCTTGGGGCTATCCTCCTGATGCCAGACCCCCAGGCTGGAGAGCCTGACATGGAGCTCAGAATCCTCACTCGTATGGGAGAACTTCTGCAACATAATTATTCTCCAGTTTGTGGGTTGCCCACCCAGTGATTATGGGATTTGATTATATCATGAGTATACCCCTCCTACCATCTTGTTCTGATTTCTTCTTTGTCTTTGGATGTAGAATATCATTTTTGGTAGTTTCCAGTCATTTTTATTGTTATTCAGCAGTTAGTTGTGATTTTGGTGTTCTCATGGGAGGAGGTGAGCTCAAGGTCTTCTACTCTGCCATCTGGTCTTCTCTCCTGTGGAGTCAGTATAGTTTTGTGAGGACCCTAGTTTCAATCATGGCACAGCACATGAAATGAACTTAGACATTATCATGGTCAACTTTGTTTCTGACAATAGGAGCCAGACAAAGCTGAGACACTAGCATGTCTGAATTTGGGCAGTGGAGATATGTAAATGGAGTGGAGGTTATGTCAGGCTTTATCTAGAGCAGAGGAAAGAAATGAAACTATTGGCTATTCATTGCACCAGTTCGCCAGTTCATTGCACCAGTTCTCTCTCTATACCTTTCCCCAAAGGCTTCTGGAACTGAAAGAGTCTGAAATTGAAGGTCCATCTGAGAAAGATTTGAAGAGGCATGGGAGATAGTACCAGACATTATAAAATAATATAAATCTATAATACTTAAAACAGTATGGCTCAAGCCCCAAGACAGGTGGTAAATTCAGTGGAAAAGTAACCTGCTAGGCTTAAAATAAACACATTCCTGTAGCATATGGTAAAATTGGCATTTCAAGTCAACAGGAAAAGGATGCACTCAATGGTCATAGGTACTGGAATAATGAGATTTGTAAATGACTATAAATAGTATCTTCACATTGTGGGCTCATGTAAATATAAATGTTTAATTTTTTTTTTAAATGGAACATTAGAATAAATAGAAGAAAACACAAATGTATATCAGGTCTAGGATTTTATTTTAGGAAATCATCCTGATTCTTCACAAACTGGTAATATGAGATGATATTTATTGTATTGTTTTATATAATAAGTATGCTGATAGTCTTTTACATTTTCTAGAAAGAACTTCTGATAATGTTTTATAAATTAGTCCCAATATAGCAAAAATAGAATGGTCATTTTATAAAATTAGTTATATGATTCTAAAATGGCTACTGTTCTTTATTTTAAAAATATCCAACTTCAAGACTTACTATACCTTACATTTGACACAGTAATCAAGATATTGTGGTCCTGGTGAAAGAACAGACAAAAATAAATGGAACAGAATAAAAAGCCCAGAAAAAGATCCACACAAGTATAGTCAACTGATCTTTGACAGAGGAACAAAGCCAATACAACAGAGCAAAGACTGTCTTTTCAACAAACAGCGCTGGAACAACTTGACATCCATAAGCACACAAAAAGGATCTAAACACAGACCTTACATCCTTCACAAAAATTATCCAAATTGACCTAAATGTAAAATGCAAAACTATAAAGCTCCTAGAGGATAACATAGTAGAAAAATGAGATGAACTTGTGTTTGGCGTTGACTTTTTAGGTACACCATCAAAGGCATAACCCATAAAAGAAATAACTGATTAATTGGCCTTCATTAAAATTGAAAACTTCTGCCAACAATACTGTCAAGAAAATGAAAAGGCAAACCACAGACTGGGAGAAAATATTTGCAAAAGACATATCTGATAAAGAACCATTATCTAAAACATACAAAGAACTCTTAAAACTGAAAAATCTGATTTTAAAATGGGCAAAAGATCTAAACAGACATCTCAGCAAAGAAGATATACACATAGCAAATAAGCATATGAAAAGATGCTCAGCATCATATGTCACTAGAGAATTACAAATTAAACCAACAAGATACCACTACACATCTATTAGAATGGCCAAAATCCCAAACACTGACAACACCAAATACTGGTGAGGATGTAGAACAAGAACTCATTCATTGCAGATCAGAATGTAATATGGTACACCTACTTTGGAATAGTTTGGTGGCTTCTTACGAAACTAAACTTATTCTTACTATACAGTCAACGTGAATTGTATTTACCCAAATGAGTTAAAAACTTTTGTCTACAAAACACCTCCACACAGATGTTTATAGCAGTTTTATTCATAATTGTCAAAACGTGGAAGCAACAAAGATAAGCTTCAGTAGATGAATGGATAAATACACTGTGGTACACCCAGACAACGTGATTTGATTCAGGTCTAAAAAAAATGGGTTATCAAGCCATAAAACCTATCGAGGAAACTTAAATGCATATTACTAAGTGAAAGAAGACAAAAGACTTCATACTGTATGGTTCCAACGATGACATTCTGAAAAGGCGAAACTATGGAAACAGTCAAAAGATGAGAGGTTACCCAGGGTTAGTGGTATGTGAAGGATGAATAGTTGAAACACAAAGGATTTTTAGAATAGGAAAACTATTCTGTATGATACTAGAATGCTGGATACATGTTTTTTTTTAATTGAAGTAGAGTTGATATACAATGTTTTGTTAATTTCTGCTGTATAGCAAAGTGATTCATATATATATATACACATATATGTGTATATATATATATACTTTTCCATTATGGTTTATCACAGGATGTTGAATATACTTTGCTGTGCTATGCAGTAGGACCTTGCTGTTTATCCATTCTATGTATAATAGTTTGCATCTGCTAACCCCAAACTCTGACTCCATCCCTCCCCTACCCCCACCTTGCAAACCACAAGTCTGTTCTCTATGTCTGTGAGTCTGTTTCTGTTTCATTTGTATCATACTTTAGATTCAACATATAAGTGATATCATATGGTATTTGTCTTTCTCTCTCTGGCTTACTTCACTTAGTGTGATGAGTTCTATCCATGTTGCTGCAAATGGCTTTGTTTCATTCTTTTTTATGGCTGAATAATATTCCATGTATATATGTACCACAGCTTCTTTATCCATTCGTCTGTCGATGGACATTTATGTTGCTTCCACATCTTGGCTATTGTGAAGAGTGCTGCTATGAACATAGGGGTGCATGTATATTTTTGAGTTATAGTTTTGTTGGGATATATGCTCAGGAGTGGGATTGCTGGACCATATGGCAGCTGTGTTTTTAGTTTTGTGTGGAACCTCCATACTCTTTTCCATAGTGGCTGCACCAACTTATATCCCCACCAGCAGTGTAGCAGGGTTCCCTTTTCTCCACACCCTGTCTAGCATTTGTTATTTTTAGACTTTTTAATAATGGCCATTCTGACCAGTTTGAGGTGGTAGCTCATTGTAGTTTGGATTTGCATTTCTCCAATAATTAGTGATGTTGAGCATCTTTTCATGTGCCTGTTGGCCATCTGTATGTCTTCTTTGGAGAAATGTCTATTTAGGTATTCTGCCCATTTTTTGAATGGGCTTTTTATTTTTTTGATGTTGAGTTGTATGAGCTGTTTATATATTTTGAAAATTAAGCCCTTGTCAGTCACATCATTTGCAAATATTTTCTCCCATTCCATAGGCTGTCTTTTCACTTTGTTTATGATTTCTTTTGCTGTACAAAAGCTTGTAAGTTTGATTAGGTTCCATTTGTTTATTTTTACTTTTATTTCTATTGCCTTGGGAGACTAAGAAAACACTCGTATGATTTATGTCAGAGAATGTTCTGCCTATGTTCTCTTCTAGGAGTTTTATGGTATCATGTCTAATGTTTAAGTCTTTAAGCCATTTTGAGTTTATTTTTGTGTATAGTATGAGGCTGTTTTCTAACTCCATTGATTTACATGTGGCTATCCAACTTTCCCAACACCCCTTGGTGAAGTGACTGTCTCTTTCCCATTGTATGTTCTTGCCTCCTTTGTCAAAGAGTAATTGATTGTAGGGGTATGGATTTACTTCTGGGCCCTCTATTCTGTTCCACTGTACCAATACCATGCCATTTTGATGACTGTAGCTTTGTTGTATTGTCTGAAGTCTGGGAGGGTTATGTCTCCTGCTTTGTTCTTTTTCTCCAGGAGTGCTTTGACACTTCTGGGTCTTTTTATAGTTCCATATAAATTTTAAGATTATTTGCTCTAGTTCTGTGAAAATTGCCCTTGGTGATTTGACAGGGATTGCATTAAATCTGTAGATTGCTTTGGGTAGTATAGCCACTATAACAATATTAATTCTTCCCATCCAAGAGCATGAGATATCTGTCCATTTCTTTGAATCATCGTCATTTTCCTTTATTAATGGTTTATAGTTTATAGTTCTCTCCATATAAGTGTTTCACCTCTTTGGTCAGGCTTATTCATAAGTATTTTATTTTTTTGGCACAATTTTAAAAGGTTTTTTTTTTTTAACATTCTCTTTCTGATATTTCATTTTTAGTGTAAAGAAATACAACCAATTTCTGTATGTTAATCTTGTATCCTACTATCCTGCTGAATTCAGTTATCAGTCCTAGCAGTTTTTATGTGGAGTCTTTAGTATGGTTTTCTAAATATAGTATCATGTAATCTGCATATAATGACAATTTTACCTCTCCCCTTCCAAACTGGATAACTTTTATTTCTTTTTCTTGCTGTGGCTAGGACTTCCAATACTATGTTGAATTGAAGTGGTGAGAATGGGCATCCTTATCTTGTTCCATATTTTAGTGGGAAGGCTTTCAGCTTTTCACCATTATTACATAGGCTGTGGGTTTGTCATAAATAGCTTTTATTATGTTGAGATATGTTCTGTCTATACCCACTTTGTTCAGATTTTGTTTATCATGAATGAATGTTGAAATTTGTCATATACTTCCTCTGCATCTATTGAGATGGTCATGTGGGTTTTCTCCTTTTTTTTGTTGATGTGTTGTACCACATTGATTTATGTATGTTGAACCATCCTTGTGAATTGTGGATGAATTCAACTTGGTTGTGGTGTTTGACCTTTTTTATGTGCTGTTGGATTCAGTTTACTAATATTTTACTGAGAATTTTTGCATCTATAACCATCAAAGATATTAGCCTGTAATTTTCTTTTTCGTTGTATCTTTGTCTGGTTTTGGTATCATACAATGTCTTTGTGAGTGTTCCCTCCTCTTCAGTATTTTGGAAGAATTTGAGAAGGATCAGTATGAGTTCTTCTGTTTAGTAGAATTCACCTGTGAAGCCCTCTGGTCCTAGACTTTTGTTTGTAGGGTTTTAGGGAGGTTTTTGTGTTTTTTCTTTATATATATATATATAACACAGATTCTATTTCACTTCTAGTGATTGGTCTTTTCAAATTATCTATTTCTTCTTGATTCAGTTTTGGTGGGCTGTATATTTCTAGAAACTTGTCCATTTCTTCTAGATTGCTGAATTTTTTGGCATAAAATTCTTTTGTGTGTGTGTTTCTGCATTATTGGTTATTATTTCTCCTTTTTCCTTTCTTATTTTATTTGAGTTCTCTCTCTTTTCTTCTCAGTGAGCCTGGCCAGAGGCTTGTCAATTTTGCTTACCCTTTCAAAAAACCAGTTCTTGGTTTTATTGATTTTTTCTATTGCTTTTTAAATCCCTATTTTGTTTCCTCTCTGATCTTTATTATTTCCTTCTGCTGATTTAGTTTGTTCTTCTTTTTCTAATTCTTTTAGGTTGTAGGTTAGGTTGTTTATTTGAGACTTTTCTTGGTTTTTTCTGAGGAAGGCCTGTATTGCCATGAACTTCCCTCTAAGAACTACTTTTTGCTGTATATAACTCATAGATTTTGCATGGTTGTGTTTTCATTGTCATTTGTCTCAAGGCATTTTAAAATTTCCTCTTGGATTTCATCATTGACCCATTGGTTTTTTAGTAGCATGTTGTTTAGTCTCCATGTAATCATTATTTTTTTCATTTCTTTTTCTGTGTCAATTTCTAGTTTCATGTCACTGTGGTCAGAAAAGATGCTTGAAATAATTTCTATACTCATAAATTTGTTGAGGCTTGTTTTGTGCCCTAGTGTATGGTCAGTCCTAGAGAATGTTCCATGTGCACTTGAAAAGAATGTGTATTCAGTTTTTTGGGATGTAATGTCCTAAAAATATTAAGTCTAACTGTTCTATTGTATTATTTGGGATGTCTGTTTCCTTACTGATTTTCTATCTAGAAGATCTGTCCATTGATGTGAGTGGGGTGTTAAAGTCTCCTACTATTACTGTATTCCTGTCAATTTCTCCCTTTATGTTTGTTAGTATTTTTTAAATGCATTTGGGTGCTCCTATATTAGGTGCATGTATGTTGATGAGAGTAATATCCTCTTCTTGTATTGATAGTTTTATCATTATATTGTGTCCTTCTTTATCTTTCTTTATGGACTTTGTTTTAAAGTTGATTTTGTCCAGTATGAGTACTGCAACCCCCCTCTTTCTTGTCATTTCCATTTGCATGAAATATCTTTTTCCATCCCCTTACTTTCTATCTATGTGTGTCCTTTGCCATAAGTGGTCTCTTAAAGGCAGCATACTGTAGGCTCTTGCTTTGTTTTTACCCAACTTGCCACTCTATATCTTTTGATTGGAGCATTTAGTCCATTGATATTTAATGTAATTATTGATAGGTAAGTATTTATTGCCATTTTAAACCTTGTTTTGTAATTGATTCTTTGTTTCTTCTTTGTACCTTTCTTTTTCTTTTTCTTTTTGTGGTTCGATGATTTTTTATTTTATGCTTGTGTTCTCTTTTTGGTTTCTGTGAATCTATTGTATGTTTTTCACTTGTGGTTACTCTGTTTTTCAAGTATGTAACCCCCACCTATATCTACTTGCTTTAGACTGATAGTCATATAGGCTCACACACATTCTTAAAAAAAGAATCTTCTCATTTTCTTACTCTCCTACCCCTACGTTTTATGATTTTGATGTCCTTTTTTACATCTTCATGGTTATCCTTTTGCTGTTCATTCTGGTTATCATCACTTTCACAAAATTTTTTTAATTAAAAAATATTTTATCTGTATACCAGATTATTTAAGTGATTTACTTTCCAATTGTGATTTTCTCTTTCCTATAAGATTCTCACTTCTTTCCTATTTAGAGAAGACCTTTCAATGTTTTAGGATAGGTTTAGTATTGCTGTATTCTTTTAGTTTTTGCTTGTCTGAGAAATTCTTTCTCTTTCCTATTCTAAATGATAATTTTCCTGGGTAGAGTATTCTAGGTTACAGATTTTTCTCTTTCATGATTTTGAATATATTTTGTCACTCCCTTCTGGTCTTCAGCACTTCTTTAGAGAAATCAGCTGATAGTCTTGGGGGGGTTCCATTGTAATTAACCCTTTGTTTTTCTCTTGCTGCCTTTAAGATCCTCTCTTTATCTTTAACATTTTCCATTTTAATTATGATATGTCTTGATGTAGGTATTTGGGTTCATTTTGTTTGGAACCCTCTGTGCTTCCTGTACCTGGACATCTGTTTCCTTCTTTAGGCTTGGGGAGTTTTTATCCATAATTTCTTCAAATACATTTTTGATCTTCTTTTCTCTTTATTCTCCTTCTGGAACCCCTGTTATGCATAGATTGGCATGCTTTGTGTTATCCCATAGGCCTCTTATAGTGCTTTTTTTTAAAATGGGGCTTTCTGTCTGCTGTTCTAATTGGGTGATTTCCATTATTCTATCTTCCAAGTCACTTGTTCATTCTTCTGCATTATTCATTCTGCTATTCATTGCCTTTAGCTCAGCTTTCATCTCAGCAAATGAATTTTCTAATTTTTCTTGGCTCCTCCTTATAGTTTCTAGTTCCTTCTTACAGAAATATGCATTTCTGTTGATAGCCTTTCTTAATTCTTTCAGTATTTTCATTTTCTCCTTTTTGAACTTAATATCTGTTAGACTGAAGAGGTCTGTTTCATTCTTCTTTCAGGGGAATTCTCTTGGTCTTTTAACTAGGAGTGTTTCCTCTGCTTCTTCATTTTACTTATATTTCTCTTACTCTGTGAGTTTAAGAGAAACAATTACCTATTGTGGTCTTGGAGGGCTATTTTTATGTGAGAGTGTCCCTGTATAGCTTGTGTGGGTTTAACATTTTTGGTGTAAGAGTTGTTTTTAGTATGGATGCGTGCTGCCTCTTTCCTCGGCATGTGCTGGCTGTTATCCTCTAAATAGGGGGTGTGCAGATGCAGCGGCTGGTGCCCACATCTATGGCAGTCCCAGGCTCCCTCCACATATACCCTTGGTTGTGCCTGCAACACACTTCAGCCCTTTCAAACTGTCTCTGTGTAGCTAACCCCAAACCTTTCCCTGGGCCTGATCTCTGAAGCCTGAGCTTTAGCACCCAGCTCCTGCCTGTACCAGTGGACACGTGTCTCAGTCTGGGGAATGCAGGATGGTGGCAGGGATTGTCTGTGCATGTCTCTCTCCATTCTGCAAACTGGCTGCTGCACTACCCTCTGAGGCTTCGAAGCTCCCCCTCCATCCTAGCTGATCTCTCTGCTGGTTGTGGGGCTCCGCAGGGCACAAAGCTCCTCTCCTCTTTCACATTTCCCTTGAAGGGGCACAGGTCCCATCCTGATTCTCTCTTTTTATTTTTTCTTTTATCCTACCCGTTTACGTGGGGATTCTTCTTGCCCTTTCAGAAGTCCAAGGTCTTCTTCCGGTGTTCAGTAGGTATTCCGTGAGAATTGTTCCACAGATGTATTTTTAGGTATAGATGTATTTTTGATGTATTTGTGGGAGGAGGTGAGCGCTGCATCCTGCTACTCCACTATCTTGATCATTCCCCTCTGGATACATGTTATTACACATCTGTCCAAACAAACAGAATGTATAACACCAAGAATGAACACTAATGTAAACCATGGACTTCAAGTGACAATGATGTGTTGCTGTTGTTTCACCAATTGTAATAAATGTACCATTGTGGTGTGGGATGTTGATAGTGAGGGAGGCTGGGTGGGGAAAGGAGTATATGGGAACTTTCTGTATTTGTCACTCAATTTTACCATGAACATAAAACTGCCCTAAAAATAGTCTGTTAAAAACGTGGAGTAATTCTGACATTCATCTGAAAGAATAGACAAGAAAGAATAGATTGGTAATTTTTTATAAAGAATACTAGGGAGAAAAAACTTGCCCTGTTATAAATTTTAGTATATATGCTGCCAAAGTGAGCATGCCCTGTTATAAATTAAATGATTTAAATAGCAATAATGATTAAAATAGAAATGTACTGGTTTGCTATTGACACATTTTTGTGTGGAAACTTTTATCAAACTCAAATGTTACCATGTCCTACATTTCCCATCCTAACCTCTTACTTGCCAGACAACATTAATTCATCCTCTTGGGCTATTTTTAATGTAACTTCATATCTTATTCTTTAATATAAGTTAAATAAGACATAGTAAATTGTTCAAGAATACATCTATTTATTATCATTGAAAATACAAACTTAGAAGCTGAGGATGATATGCAACATAAAATAAAGGGTTAAAAGTCATTAATACTGCAAATAAATTGAACAACAATAAACAAGTATATGAAGAGACAGCTTAGGTTTGGAAAAGACTAAATTACATGATGAGAGGTGACAATATCCAAAGAACTAAACTTTAACACTTATTATACTGTTAGGCAAAAAAATGAAGTTATATGTATGATAGCACATAATTATGAGTTTTTAACTATGCAAAAACATCATCTACTTAACAATTTGCTTTTTCTTCAAGCATATGCAAGTAGGAAAAGTAAAAAGACTGCTATCCTTGCTATATGGAGATAAAAACATTTATTTTGTATTCCAAGCGTTTTCCACCTGGAGTTAGAATGAATATGAGATGGCTTTTAAGTATATTTGATCTTCATTGAAACCATGTTCAGATTGTAGCTTTCAGAATACAAAAATATCTGAAACTATCTGTCTGCAGCAAAGAGTTGCCTAATGTCCATTTAGACTTTTTATATTCTGTGCTCTATGGTTTGCAAAACTGATTTAAGATTAATCTGAACTAAAGAACAATTTATATATGCCATTCCATTGAAATTATGATAAGTGCTTTGAAATTTGAATTACAATTGAAGTAAAATCAATACAATGTTCAAAGCTATATGTTTTCTTTCTCAAACTCATAATGAAATAAAAGCTAAAATGACTATATTCTAATTTGCTATGTTTATAGTTTTCACTGAAATTATAAATGATATGGTATCTATTTGTTATGTGAAATAAAGCACATTGCCTAAGATATTTTAGTCACAATGAATCATTAGGGTATTTTTGTTTGGTAGGATAACAACGATTATATTTTTCCTGGCATGATGAATGTCTTTTCATGTCACTGTGGGATATTAAAAAAAAAAAAGCATTACATTGTTCCCTATCAGAGAAGGATGAAAGGACAATTACCTGATAACTTTTGTACTACTGATTAGAAGTATGCATTTAGAAGAGACAATAAACAAATATTGAAACTAATTTTACTAAACAGCATCAAAAAGGTCAATGTCCTGAAAGATAAGAAAGACTGAGGAACAGTTATAGATTAAAAGAAAGTAAAGGAGCATGATGATTAAAGGCATTAGGTGATCCTGGATATAGAATATTGTTAGGTCAATTAGAAAAATTAGAATAAGGACTGTAACAATGTAAAATTTCCAGAATTTCATCATCGTTCTGTTGTCATGTAAGAGAACATCTTCATTGTCAGAAGACACAGGCTGAACTATTTAAAGGTGAAAGACTGTGATATTTGGTATATTCAAATGGTTATACAATATATAGTTTCACAGTAATAATAATAAAGTGAAATATATGTGTATACCTGTGTGAGAGTGTGTAAGAGAGACGGAAAGATAAAAAGACAGATCAGAGCAAGTGCAAATGATACAAAATGCTAACAACTGGTGTATTGAAGTTTGAATTTTTCAAAATTAATATTGAAACAAAATTTAAACTCAAAACATGCTGTCTTCAGGACTTCAACTATTCAATTGCTCTTTAGCTAATATTCGGGTTCCAATTCCTCTTTCCCTGGAATCAGAAATCCTCTGCCTGCTACTCAGTATCATACCATGCAGTTCAAAGGATGCCTCTTTTAAACAATATCAGTTTTGATGTTAGACAGTCTCAGAGTTTTCTGCTAGAAATTTGTAAAATCTGTATTATTGAGCTGGTTGGGTCCTCCTAATCATCAAGTCTATTTGCATGAACACCATCCAACACCCTTACAAGTACTGAAGAGAAGTGTGTTTTTCCTATTGTCTTTCTGTCATTCTTCTTAAATAGTATGATCCTTTGACCTTTTCCTCTTTCAGGTATTTAGAGAATGATACTGAAAGCAACATTATGCTTCATTTACTAAGTGTATGGGGTAGAAGTGGCACAGAGAGGGAGAGGGAGATGCAAATGATACAGTAGGTTAACGATTGACATATAAAATCATTCCACAGGGTCATTAGATAACACTGTGGAATATCCCTCACAATCAGGTAATAGGTAACTGAATTATGATTTCACTACAGAGAATTAACTACAGTATTTGTAGAAGGATATCTTACTTCACCCTCTTCTATCAACCCCCACAACCACATCTACCCACCTGCCTATATTTGTGTACTTTATATCTCTCTACATTCAGTAAGGCTCTCCCTAGAAGCTCCACTTAGGATTTCCACATTGCTTCCCAAACCCAATATTTCATAGACTCTTTCTCTGCTTTATGTTTTCTACTTACTACTAAGTTACATATTATAGATTTTATTTTGCATCTTGCTTTATTTCTTATCTAGCTTACTAGAAGTAGTTTTTGTCTTTTGTTCTGTTAACAGAGACCTGAGAGGTTTTATGTGTGTTTGTTTGTTTTAAAATTCTGAGGACTTCAGGTCTTCATTCATTTCTGGAAAATTCTCAACTAAGAGTATGTGTGTATCTCTTCTCCATTTCCTTTATTTCCTCTTTCTGGAACTGCTATTAGACATTGTTTAATCTTCTTAAACATTCTCCATGTATTTATTTAAGTAAGTGTTTACTAAAGCATAACATACATAGAGAAAAATGTAGAAATAAATATAATGAATCTTCAAAAAGTGAACATGTTGTGTAAAAACAGGTCAAGAAATAAAATATTACCAGTCCTCCAGAAGGTTCCTATGTGCCCCCAGGCAGTCACAACTCCCCAGATCCACTTCAGAGCCTGCAAAAGTCACAAGTATCCTGACTTCTAAGAACATTATTAGATCAGTTTTGCCTGAATTCGAATTTTACATAAATGGAATCACACAGGGAATCTACTTTTGTATCTGGCTTCATTCATTCGACAATATGCTTGTGATATGGATTCAAGTAGTTGTGTATAACATTCTCCATTCTTTTGCATTCTATTATATAAACAATATTTAATCCATTCTACTTCAAAAGACCATTTATAGATTGTTTCCAGATTTTAGCTACTATAAATAGTGCTGCTATCCATCATTATGCATGACTTTTGGTGCACATATGTACACACTTCTGTTGGTTATATACCTAAAAGAGTAACTGTTGGGTCATAAAGTATCTGTACTTTCAGTTTTAGTAGTCATGTCTTTGTGTGACTTCATAGCTCATTCCTTTTTTCACTAAATTTTATTTCACTGTATAGATGTATCACAGTTTGTTTTTCCATTCACCTATTGAACGACATCTTGGTTTCTCTTAGTCTTTGGAATTATGTATAAAGCTTCTATAAACATTTATGTCCAGGTTTTTGTGTGGCATTAGTTTCAAATCAGTTGGGTAAACACCTAGAAACATGATTGCTGGATCGTATGGTAAGACTGCATAGCTTTGTAAGGAACTGTCAAATTATTTTCCAAAGTAGCAGTACTATTTTGCATTCCCACCAAGAATGAATTTTGTTCCTGTCCCTATAGTTACACATCCTCACCAGCAATTTGTATTGTCCGTTGTTTGGATTTTAGCATTTTAATAGGTTTGTGGTAGGATCTTATGGCTCTTTTAGCTTGCATTTCCTAATGATAAATAATGTTGAGCATATTTTTTTATATGCTTATTTGCCCTGTCACTGTGCCTGGTATGTGTCACTATATAATAGTAATGATAAATAGTGGGTGAACTGAATTATTTCACAGAATATTTGCAAGGAATGTAAATGCATTATCATGTAGGCATATATCAGTGGCCAAAAAGGTCACATTTATGTCCACTCCAATAATTATAGCCCTCTTAAAATATGCACTCTTTAAAAAAAGAAGTCACCTATTTTTTCTGTGCCTCCATTTTCTTCAGCTGGTATAAACTTTCAGAATTACATCAGGAAAAATCCTTCCCCCTGGAGAGTAGACCTTTTATTTTGGAGAAGGCTCTGGGCTTGTTTCACAGTGGTTATGCTCCTTGCTGGGTTTATAAGGGGACCTTTCTAGTCCTCACCAGAAGAACCTAGTGGTGAAGTAATTGGATAGGGGACCCCCTTAAGCTTGCAGCCCCCATGATTTTCTCATTTTTAGACTAGTCCACACTCAGCCTCTAGCAGTTTGTCGAATTTTTCTTGTGTATCCCTACCAGTTTATGGCTCAAGCAGCTTCTGCTCCAGATCAGTAGATCTGTCTCTATCTCTCAGGATGTGCCTGTCTCTTCAGATTTCAGAGCAGTAGTTGTCCCAGCAACTTCAGTTTTCAGACGGGTCTAAGAAAAGTCATTGATTTTCACTTTTTCCAGCTTTTTCTTGTTGTGAAGACAAGAGTGATGATTTCCATACTCTACATATGTTAGAGCTGAAATCAGAAGTCTATGAGTATTTTAGAAATCTTTAAAATCTTTGTGTTTCTGTTTCCCAGATTTTTCATTCTGGTTTCTATTAAATCTTTTGTTTAATCATATGTATTTTATAGTCTCATCATATGTATTTTTAAAGTCTCATCACATTGTTTTATTATATATTGTTTTTGAGTGTGCTAATTCTTTTATTTACATGTGCTTATTCTTCCTGATAGTGGTTTGTAATGTTTCATTGTTAGCTCATTTTTAGGAGTTAGGAAAGAAAAATCTGTTCAGTACTGAAAATAATCCTACAAAGAAGTGTCGTATTTGCTTTTACAAGATGCTGGAGTTTTAAAATAATTCTTTATATCTATTTATTATCATACCAAAAGGTAATAAAAAGTAGACCCACACCTATGATTAATGGGAGACCTATGGCTTAGATTTCTCCTACTCAATACCCAGCCACACCCAACATCCAGCACCAAGGTCGGAGAGCCTGTAAACTTTCAGGAGTTTATACAACCATTCTGAAAGGTAATTGACAGAAGTTGGGATTCATCTTCTACATCAGTTTAGTTTTAAAATATCTAGATGTTTCCTAATCATTGTTCTACGTATTCCTTTATGGGATTCATTACTGTTGCCCCTTGCTACTTGCTTGTTTTTGTGTTAAGTAGCAGTGGTTACACTATTTATACAATATCAGGATTTCCCCTAGGCTCTTCAAACTTTTCAAAAACATATTTTAGGGCTGCATAATATGCCACTGTGTTGTTATGTCCTATTTTACTTCTACACTTACTTAATATATATAATTTGTACTGTTCTCAGTTTTTCACTTTTAAGATAAATGATTAGACATAGAATTACTTAGCCAGAGAAAGTCATATTTTGAATTTTTTAAGAGGCCTGATTCATACTGTCATCTTTTTCATCAGATTTTTATTGTCATTGTGTATCTTTTTTGAAGAAAAAGTTTTTGATAACTTGATTGATATGTAATGTCATCTTGTTCTTTTAATCATTTTTCTTTGGTTACTAGTACAGGGGAGTCTAAATTCTACCTTTACCTTTAAGAACTAGAGTTCTTTTAAACTGGGCCTTAGAATTAAGTGGGCTTAAGACAGATCAACAGGAAAGAATCATACAAATTTATTTTATACAAGTTTTACATGACACGGGAGCCTTCATAAGGAGTGAAGAAAGAAAATGGCAAAATCTACAGGCTTTTACATTAGGTTGAAAAAAGATAGGCAATTGTGGAAAAGTAACTAACCTATGTGGAGAGGCTAAAGGGAGATAAGAATTATTTTAACAAGGTCTACTTGTACAGAATTCTCTTAGTCCCAGCTTCTCATCCTTAATGATAAGAACGTTATTTTTCTTCTGATATAGGGAGGATATCTTTCACATGGAAATTTCACCTCCTGCTTGGAAAGTTGGAGTGTTATTTATTTATTTATTTTGTAATTGCCATTTTTCAAGTGCCTTTAACTCAGAATAGTCAGTACACCAGAGTGACTTTTTTTTTCTTTTTTTTGCGGTACGTGGGCCTCTTACTGCTGTGGCCTCTCCCGTTGCGGAGAACAGGCTCTGGACGCGCAGGCTCAGTGGCCATGGCTCACGGGCCTAGCCGCTCCACAGCACGTGGGATCCTCCTGGACCGGGGCAGGAACCCGCATCCCCTGCATTGGCAGGCGGACTCTCAACCACTGCGCCACCAGGGAAGCCCCTGGAATGGCTTATTTTAGGGTGGCATGTTCTGAATTCCTTCACTCATAATGGAAATAATTTTATATTTTTTGTAACTCTTAGTGGAGAGGTTAAGGGCATGTTCTCTCAAGCTATACTTTTCTAGATTTAGAACCAACCACTGCCTCTTAATAGTTTTGTGAGTGGGAATAGGTGATTGGTTTCATTTTCCACTGAGAGGAATGAGTCGTTCTTAGAAGAGAAGTGGGCACATAGTAAATGACCCACATCTGTTAGCTATCTGTAATATTTGATAATAATAAAATTTTTTATTTCTTTCTGAAGATTTTAAATGTGTTTATTTTTCATACAAAAGTTTTTACTTTTTGATGGATATTTGTCTTTTGTGGGGTTCTTCCATTTTATGGTTACATTAACAGCCTCCTAGAGTTTAACAAAATCATCCAAAAAGTATATGAACAACATAGTAAAAATGTTAAGAGTAAAAAGTGAGTTACTTTAAACAAATAAAAACTAATAAAAAAGGAAACCGGAGATGTTTTTCCATGTCCTTTCAGAAGACTAGATCATAGATTATTCAATGCCATAAATCATTCATTGAAGTGTGAAACAGAATTATCTATAAGTTGAGAAATACAGAGTTTGTTAAAGATATTTGCAATAGACGTTTTCACACCCATGTTCGTATAGTCAAAATCCACAAATGTGTGAAGAAAAAAAATAGTTAACATTTTAGTGACATTTTTTAAAAGTTCACAATATTCAAAAGAAATATTATAGCTGAGAAATGGAAAATGACTAAGTTATCTCCAGTATCTGAAAAAGGTCATGAGAATTGCATAGCCACTGAATTTAACCCCATCTTATGGGGGAGTTTTAACCAGACAGTGCTTTGACATTATTACAGATGGAAGTTAGAAGCCAGATTCCCTGAATATATTCAAAATCTTCCAAAATACCCGTTTTTGGTTTTCATGGCACCTCTAAAAAGAATTTTTTTAATTAAAATGTTAAAAAGTATAGGATTAAAAGAACACTAAATATTTTAAATTGGATAAAAGCAAATTCTTAATTATATATTACTATAATTAGTCTACTTCTTTTATTTATAAAGAAAGATTCCAAAAGTATCACTGTTAATTTACTAATGACAAAAGTAGAACAGAATCACCAGATAATGATTCAGCAAAAGAAATTTTCAACTTTAAAATAAATTACATGTATAACACGTTCAAGAATTCATTTTACAGTCATACAGTATTTAGGCAATATGAGTCACAAAGCATATTAATAATAATTTTTAAAACCTACTGAAAGGAGACTAGTCTGTTAACAAATTATACTAAAAATGGAGAGAAAAAAAGTGAAAGCTGGTAAATAGGTTAAAAAATTTAGACCGTTTTGGTGACTGGGTTCAGGAGATAAATGCAAACTCAGAGAAGACAAATGCAAAATAATTAGATTGTGATCAAGGAACACTGCCAGGAACTGGACACTAAATAAAAGTCATCCTATGATTTAAATAAGAATGTGGCTGATGGAGTTATTAAAACTGCTTTGCCATTTATTTTTAAAGACAGAACTCTGTACGCTACAGTAAGAATGGATTCTTTACTTGGTAAGGCATCTATCTGGAAAACTGTAGACTGTAGAGTATAAGCATTATATTACCTCTAAAAGAAGAAAGTAAGGTGATAGGGAAAAGACACACTAGCATATTTAAATGATTTTACTATATATCCTCTTAAAGCTAAATCCTGTGATTAAGTTATACTTTAACAGCTTATCATCAATGTCTTGTATAAACAATGAAAGCTAAAAGAAATAAATGCTTATGATTCTAATAAATTAGTGCATAAAATATTTCTGTTGAACTTTTTTCCTCATTTAATGATTTCTTTAAAAATCTGTGATAGTGACAAACTTGTGTGTGCAGTTGGATTAAAATTTGAAAGCAATAATAAGTGATTTCTTTGGATTTTAAAATTCATATTCATGTCCAACTAAGTTTGTTTTGTTTTGCTTTAATTAATGAAGGGTTAGCACTATCTTTTCTTTTCTGATGGACCATCAGGAAAAAAGAAAACCTCCAGTGACCTCTGTGCTCTCTGGAAATGAGAACTTAATTGGATAGGTTGCTATCATTGATGTCATCTAGAATCGGAGTCCCTCATCAGTCTTCTCTCCTTCCATGCTTTACACCATTTTCTTTCTCAAATTCCTAAATATATAATGTGCGCTTATACATAAAGTTCTGTCTGGAGGCTTTGAGCTTTTTAGAAAAAGAGATACTTAAAAGTGGTAATAAATTAAGAAAAATAGTTCAAAGTTTCTCTGGAAAACCTGATCTCTAAACTACTAAATTTCTTCCTCTGCCCTATAAACACTGTAGAGTAGTAAATCAACTCCCTCATGGTTCACTTGAATCCCATTTCCTTCCCCTTAGGCAGAGAAAGTTCTTTCATGTGTCAAATAGGCTTGTGGTAGTTTGGCCTATGCAGTGGAACTGGAAAATGAAGAAAAAGATATTTGAGAAATGTATTTTATTTAGTCAAGCTGCTTTCAGATTTCTCACATAACTAAAAAATTGTAAACTCCCTTCTCTATACCATCTAACTTCTCTTTCCACTCAAAAACAAAATCTACAGCAGAACTCAAACAAAAAACACATACAACCAGTTTAGTACATTCAAAACTTTGTGGTATTTTAGTCAGACCATTAAATGAGCTGCCACTTTTCTAGAAAACATGGGTCAGAAAAACAAAGATTGGAAATACTCCCACATGGCAAGAAGCATTTTTTAAAAATCAGGCAAAAATACATAATCATGATATTCAGGTAGTACTATTAAAAATCCACCTGTTTACTGGCTTCACAGAGTGCTCAGTTTTCTATAATAACCCAATAATGTTTATAATTTTTAGAATACATGTTAATATGTTATAGTAAAAACTGAGTTCATTCTGAATTTGGATTTGGAATTACTATGGTCATTTTTGTCTTCTTTTTGAATAAAAATGAAATAAAACCTGAAATGATGTATTATTGAATAAAGCTGTTCTATAATAACATCTAGAAGACAAAGTTGGGGATTCATTGGAAACAGCGGATAGGTTGTCCAATTAGATACAGCAGTGATATAGAGGAAAGAGTCAAAAATAATTGGTAGGATGTTGCTATAACTCACCATTAAAGACGGTACAGTGGGAGAGCAGAATCAGGCAGAAAGATATTAGGTTTAGTTCTGGACATCTGGAGTCTGATATGTCTGAGGGAGAGCTGAGACAATGAAGGTAGTAGGCAGCTGCACATTTGAGTCTAGCACTCAGTATGGGAGGGATAAAATTAGTTGTTTTTGACCCATGACTACAAAGACAAAAAAAGAAAAGAGAAAGACACAGGCAAAACCAAATAGAAAGACCAAGCTTAAAGAGTCAAAAAGGAAGACTGAAGAAATGCCACATAAAGACACAGATACAGAAGTACACAAGCTAAAATATTGAGACAGAAATCTCTTTGTCAGGAAGGCAAGAAGGAGTGCAAGTGCCCAGAAAAGGTTTTGTTATTCCTTGCTTACTTTTTATGTGCTGGTCAGGGCATTGTGAGGGAATGATCAGACAGAATTTAAAAGACCAGTAACCAAACCAACAGACAATTAATGAGGCATGCTCAAAATATTCTCCTTTCTAGGAGCTATGAGTATATAAAGAAACAGAAATTAACATGTAGTCAAACCTACCCTACTATAATACTGGATTCTATTAGAACCACTATATTTAATAAGCTATGATTATGGCAGCTTTCAGCTTATAAAATATATGTTTTCATTTTATAAAATAAAATGAAAGTAATTGAGACAATTATTTTGTGATTTGGATTCAAGTCTTCTCCCTCAGAAATAGACAATTAACAATAAAATAAAATATGGAGGCAATGAGATTAGGGAAATATTGTGGATGAACTCTCTTAATGGGAGCTACGTGATTCTAAAACAGCTGATTGAGATCTGAGGCACATTTGCTTTGCTGATATGTGCTGCTAGTTTTTCACTAAATATTCTGTGATTTATAAGGTGGAAAAATTTCATTATTTTGCAAAGGAGAATTTGATATATATATATATGAGATAGTATTTTTCAGTGTATATTATGAAATGTAATTCTTAAAATACATGATTTATGATACAAAGTGCATCTTTATAGAATTTTATACACTATTGTATCATGTAGAATATATTGATTATCACATAGTTTAAACTTTAGTCTCCTTTATCTGAGTGTTTCCTGACCACAAGTGTCTCCTGACCAGTCTCCAGTTGGAACAATAAAAGAAAACAGTAATATTCATATTATTAAAATAATATGCTATTCCTATTATTTCAATGTTTCTCAAATATTCTTCAGAATTATAGAAGTAATTGAAGTGATTCCTTCATATGGCATATATTTCATCCATAGTAAAATACTAAAATACTGCCCAGGAGACCCATAGAGATTTTGAGAAAGTGCCTCAGGAACTCTCTTGGATGTGGGCTTTAGGGAGAAAAGGAGTAGCAGGTCAGGGTAGCCACCCAACCATTCCCCATAACAACTGCAATTGTATCTGTTTATCCTATTTGGCTTCTTATTTAAAAAGCCGTTTTAAGACAGTGTTTCACTGTTGGGGAAAAAATGAAAACTAGTATTCCAAGAAGAGGTTCATAACTGTTAAGGTTTAATATTGTAAAGAGAATACCACTCAAATTTGAAGAAAACATTTTCTGAGTGTTTATTGATTTATCTAAGCACTATTAGTTCTTCAGTTTCACATATAATGCAAAACCAACATTTATAAGGAAAGCATATCTAAATGGTAAATAAAAAGATTTCTTTCTTCCTTTGAATTCTTAAATTAGATATGCATAAAATATACATCATACAAAATTTCAAAATGGCATATTTGAGAATACTTATGTTTATATTGAGTGCATATAGTACTTTATAAAACTCAAGCTATTTGGAATACATATGAAGTCAAGTTACTAATTTGATAAATAGCACAACACAGGATAATGCACATTTAAGAACATTTAGAAAACCATGTAACTGAATTTTGAAATGGTTGAATTTGTTTATGTTTAGTCTAAAAAGATCAGAAGGAAGAAATATCTGCTTATGGTATGATACACCCCAAGAGGTTGACATTGGTTGTCCTTTTGAGATAGAATTGGAGATTCTATTAACCCTCTTGAGGATATTTCCTTTTTTGTGAATATATATTTCTATTGTGATGAAAGTAGATTTAACTAAAGAAAAATGTTCATAATAGTTACTAAATGCCACCCCCAGAATATGTATATACACACAAAAATACATATATATATATACACACACACACACACACGCACACATACACAAAAACCATTTAATATGTACATTCAAAAACACACACACAGGCGCATACACACACACACACACACACACACACACACACACACATTCTTTGTTAATAGCAAAGGATTAAGTAGAGAAAAGTTTTCTAAAATTGAGATACGATAGAAGCTACAGATTAGTAAATTAGTTACCCAGACTAACATTTCTTTTTCTATTGAGATATTACTGCCATGTAACATTATATTAGTTTAGTTTCTTAACTAAAGGTGGAACATGGAAAAGTGGTTGCTGGTGATGGGGGTGATAGTGGACCCTCTGGCAGGGAGAGGCAATATCACTGATATTGTTTAGAATTGCCAGCTCATAATGATAATAAAAATCTAACTGACTTTTAGTGGGTTTGCTTACTGTTTTAAAATTTTCTTCAATATAGTTTCATATTGATTGCATGTAGGACAAACTTTTCCTACTACCTCACCCTTTGGTACACCAGAAAGTTTGGTACACTTTCAAAGAAAAGCCTCAATTAATATCATTATGTTCCTTTTTATTTTACTGAATTCTTTGAATAAGTTGTATTTTTTAAAGGTAATAAACAACTAACCCTCAACCAACAGGTAACAACCTTTTCATATGGATCCATCCATACTTTTCTCTTTGCTGAAACAAATTATGCATACATAGATTTAGCTCATATAAATATATGCCATTATATAACAATTCTTTAATTGCTTATTTACTTAATGTATTATGGATATCTCTACAAGTCAATTAATACAGCATTAATTCACTCTCAATCTATTCATTTTCTCTTTTAGCATATTCTTAGTATAGATACAGTACTATCATTTATTCAAATATTGCTGTAGATAGGCATGAGGATTGTTTTGAGTGTGCTGCCTACAAAAGTATTGAATGACCATCTTTAGAAATAAATCCTTATATATAATATTTTTTTAGGATATTTTCTAAATCTTGATTTTGGTGGGGCAAATAAATACTGTTTTTCCAAAAATGTTGTAACACTAAATGTTTTTATTGTTTCTTACTTATGCCAAATATTTTGTGAAAATACTAGCCCATTGTTTTGATTCATATTTCTCTGTTAAAGAATTTGAATATCTTATTATGTTTATTGGTCATTTGCCCTTCCTCCACAGTAAATCTCATACTTATATATTTTTTCCTTTTATATTATGGTTTTTTATTGAAGTATTGTTGATTTATAATGTGTTAGTTTCACGTATACAGCAAAGTGATTCAGATATTTAAATATATTCTTTTTCAGATTCTTTTCCATTATAGGTTATAACAAGATATTGAATATAGTTCCCTGTGCCATACAGGAGGCCCTTGTTTACCTGTTTTATATATAGCAGTGTGTATCTGTTAATCCCAAACTTCTAATTTACCCCTCTTCTCCCTTCCCTCATTGGTAACCATAAGTTGATTTTCTATATTAGTGAGTCTATTTCTCTTTTTTAAATAAGTTATTTTGTATCATTTATTTTTTTAGATTGCACATAGAAGTGATATCATATGGTTTTGTCTTCCTCTGTCTCACTTCACTTAGTATAATAATGTCTAGGTCCATCCATGTAGGTGCAAATGGAATTATTTCATTCCTTTTTTATGGCTGAGTAATATTCCATTGTATATGTACCACTTATTCTTTATCCATTCATCTGTCAATGGACACTTAGCTTGCTTCCATGTCTTGGCTATTGTAAATAGTGCTGCTGTGAATACTGGGGTGCATGTATCTTTTCGAATTAGAGTTTTCATCTTTTCTGGATACATGCCCAGGAGTGGGATTGCTGGATCATATGGTAACTCTATTTTTAGTTTTTAAAGTAACTTCCATACTGTTCTACATAATGGCTTCACCAATTTCTATTCCCACCAACACTGTAGAAGATTTCCCTTTTCTCTACATCCTCTGCAGCATTTACTATTTGTAGACTTTTTGATGATGGCCATTCGACAGGTATGAGGTGCTACCTCATTGCAGTTTTTATTTACCATTCTCTAATAATTAGCAATGTGGAGCATCTTTTCATAGGCCTTTTGGTCATCTGTATGTCTTCTTTGGAGAAATGTCTATTTAGGTTTTCTGCCCATTTTTTGATTGGGTTGTTTGGTTTTTTGGTATTGAGCTATATGAGATGTTTGCATATTTTGGAAATTAAGCCCTTGTCAGTTGCATTGTTTGCAAATGTTTTCTACCATTCTGTACATTGTCTTTTCATTTTGTTGATCGTTTCCTTTGCTGTGCAAAAGCTTTTCACTTTAATTAGGCCCCATTTGTTTATTTTTGCTTTTATTTCCATTACTTTAGGAGATGGATTCCCGCAAAATATTGCTGTGATTTATATTAGACTGCAGAGTGTTCTGCCTACGTTTTCATTTAGGAGTTTTATAGTATCTGGTCTTACATTTAGGTCTTTAATCCATTTTGAATTTATTTTTGTATATGCTGTTAGAGAATGTTCTAATTTCATTCTTTTACATGTGGCTGTCCAGTTCTCCGAGCACCATGTATTAAAGAAACTGTCTTTTCCCCATTGTATATTCTTGCCTCCTTTGACATAGATTAATTGACCATAAGTGTGTGGGTTTATTGCTGGGCTTTCTATCCTGTTCCATTGATCTGTGTGTCTGTTTTTATGCCAGTACCATACTATTTGTATCAGTGTAGCTTTGTAGTGTAGTATAGAGTCAGGGAGCCTGATTCCTTCAGCTCTGTTCTTTCACAAAATTGTTTTGGCTATTCAGAGTCTTTTATGTTTTCACACAAATTAAATTTTTTTTTGTTCTAGTTCTGTGAACAATGCCATTGGTAAGTTCATAGGAATTGTATTGAATCTATAGATTGCCTTGGGTAGTATGGTAATTTTGACAATATTGATTCTTCCAATCCAAGAACACAGTATATCTTTCCATCTGTTTGTGTCATGTTCACTTTCTTTCATCAGCATCTTACAGTTTTCAGAGTGAAGGACTTTTGCTTCCTTTGGTAGGTTTATTCCTAGGTATTTTATTCTTTTTGATTCAATGGTAAATGGGATTGTTTCCTTAATTTCTCTTTCTCATCTTTTGTAGTTAGTGTATAGAAATGCAAGAGATTTCTGTATATTAATTTAGTATCCTGCAACTTTACCAATTCATTGATGAGCTTTAGTAGTTTTCTGGTAGTGTCTTTAGTATTTTCTATGTATAATACCATGTCATCTGAAAAATTGACAGTTTTACTACTTCTTTTCCGATTTGGATTCCTTTTATTTCTCTTTCCTCTCTTATTGCTGTGACTTGGACTTCCAAAAATATGTTGAAAGAAGTGGCAAGAGTAGGCAACCTTGTCTTGGTTCTTGATTTTAGAGGGAATGCTTTCAGCTTTTCACTGTTGAGTGTGATGTTAGCTGTGGGTTTGTCATATATGGCCTTTATTTTATGTTGAGGTATGGTCCTTCTATGCCCACTTTCTGGAGAGTTTTTATCTGGAATGGATGTTGAATTTTATCAAAAGATTTTTCTGAATCTATTGAGATGAACATATATTTTTTATTCTTCAATTTGTTAATGTGGTGTATCACACTGATTTATTTGCAGATATTAAAAATCCTAGCATCCCTGAGATACATCCCACTTGATCATGATGTATGATACTTTTAATGTATTGTTGGATTCGGTTTGCTAGTATTTTGTTGAGGATTTTTATATCTATGTTCATCAGTGATACTGACCTGTAATATTCTTTGGTTTTGGTATCTTTGTCTGCTTTTGGTATCAGGGTGATGGTGGCCTCATAGAATGACTTGGGAAGTGCTCCTTCCTATGCAAATTTTTGGAATATTTTCAGGAGTATAGATGTTAACTCTTCACTAAATGTTTGATAGTATTCACCTGTGAAGCCATCTGGTCCTGGACTTTTGTTTGTTGGGAGTTTTTTTAAATCACAGATTCAATTTCAGTACTTGTAATTGTTTTTTTCATATTTTCTATATTTTCCTGGTTCAGTCTTGGGAGATTTTACCTTTCTAAGAATTTGTCCATTTCTTCCAGATTGTCCATTTTATTGGCATATAGTTGCTTGTAGTAGCGTCTTATGATCCTTTGTATTTCTGTGGTGTCAGTTGTAAGTTCTTTTTCATTTCTGATTTTATTTGGACCCTCTCCTTTTTTTCTTGATCAGTCTGGCTAAAGGTTTATCAATTTTATGGTTTCAAAGAACCAGCTTTTAGTTTCATTGATCATCTCTATTTTTTTAGTTTCTGTTTCATTTATTTCTGCTCTGATCTTTCTAATTTCTTCTACTAACTGTGGGTTTTGTTTGTTCTTTCTATCAATGTGTTAGGTGAAAGGTTAGGTTGTTTATTTGAGATTTTTCTTGTTTCCCGAGGTAAGCTTGTATTGCTATAAACTTCCCTCTTAGAACTGTTTTTTTTTTCTGTGTCCCATAGGTTTTGGATCATCATGTTTTCATTTTCATTTGTCTCTAGATATTTTTTGAGTTCCTATTTGATTTCTTCAGTGGTCCATTGTTCATTTAATAGCATATTACTTAGCCTACATGTGTTTGTGTTTTTTCAGTTTTTTTTTCCTTGTAGTTAACTTCTAGTCTCATAGCATCATGGTCAGAAAAGGTGCTTGATATGATTTCAGTCTTCTAAAGCATGCTGAGGCTTGTTTTGTGGCCTAGCATGTAATCTATCCTGGAGAATGCTCCATGTGCACTTGAAAAGAATGTGTATTCTGTGTCTTTCAGATGGAATGCTTTATATATATCAATTAAGTCCATTTGGTCTAATGTGTTATTTAAGGCCTGTGTTTCCTTATTGATTTTCTGTCTGGATGATCTGTCCATTGATGTAAGTGGGGTGTTAAAGTCCCCTACTATTACTGTGTTACTGTTGATTTCTCCTCTTATGTCTGCTAATATTTGCCTTATATATTGAGGTACTCCTTTGTTGGTTGCATATATATTTACAATTGTTGTATCTTCTTCTTGGATTGATCACTTGACTATTATGTTGTGTCCTTCTTTGTTCCTTGCAACAGTTTTCATTTTAAAGTCTATTTTATCTGATACAAGTTTTGCTACTCTGGCTTTCTTTTGATTTTCATTTGCATGGAATACCTTGTTTTCTGTTCCCTCACTTTATGTCTGTATATTTGTCTAGATCTGAAGTGAGTTGCTTGTAGGCAGCATATATATGGGTCTTGTTTTTGTATCCATTCAGCCTCTGTTTCTTTTGTTTGGAGCATTTAGTCCATATACATACACTTAAGGTAATTATTGATATGTAGGTTCTTATTGCCATTTTGTTTATTGTTTTGGATAGTTTTGTAAGTCTTTTTTCCCCCTTTGTTCTACTCTCTTGTGATTTGATGACTGTTTTTAGTGTTGTTTGGATTTATTTTCCTTTTTTGTGTGTATATCTATTATAGAGTTTTCGTTTGTGGATACTATGACATTTTTGTATAGCATTCTCTATGTATATGTGATTGTTCTAAGTTGCTGATCTCTTAATTTCAAATGTGTTTTAACTACCCTGCATTTGTGCTCTACTCCCCTCAGGATTACTGTTTTTGATGTCATATTTTACATCTAACTGTTTTGTATATCCCTTAACTCCTTGTGGATACAGATGATTTTTAATAATTTTGTCTTTTAACCTCCCTACTAGCTTTCTGTGTAGATGATTCCCTACCTTTACTATATGTTTGCCTTGACTGGTGAGCTTTTTCATTTCATAATATTCTTATTTCTTATTGTGGCCTTTTCTTTTTCACCTAGAGAAGTTCCTTTAACATTTGTTGTAAAGCTGGTTTGGTGGTGCTGAATTCTTTTAGCTTTTGCTTGTCTGTAAAGCTTTTGATTTCTCCGTCTAATCTGAATGAGAGCCTTGTTGGGTAGAGTATTCTTGGTTGTAGGTTTTTCCCTTTCATCAGTATAAATATATTGTGTCACTCTATTCTTGCCTGCAGAGTTTCTGCTGACAAATACCAGAGGATAGCCTTATGGAAGTTCCCTCATATGTTATTTGTTGCTTTTCCCTTGCTGCTTTTAATATTCTCTCTTTATCTTTAATTTTTGTTATTTTGATCATGATGTATCTTGGTGTATTCCTATTTGGGTTAATCCTGTTGGGATTCTCTGCACTTCCTGGACTTGGGTGACTGTTTCCTTTACCAAGTTAGGGAGTTTTTCAGCTATTATCTCTTCAAATATTTTCTGAGGCCCTTTCTTTCTCTCTTCTCTTTCTGGGACCTCTATAAGCAAATATTAGTGTGCTTGTGGTTGTCCCAGAAGTCTCTTAAACTGTCCTCATTTCTTTTTTTTTCTTTTCAGGAACAGTGGTTTCCACTTCTCTGTCTTCCAGCTCACTGATAGGTTCTAAAGTATCACTTACTCTAATGTTGATTCCTTCAATATTGATTTTTCACTTTAGTTATTGTATTCTTCATCTGTTAACTTGTTCTTTATGTTTTCTAACTCTTTGTTAAAAAAAAATTCTAACTTTTTCCTCTGTGCAACCATTCTCTTCCCAAGTTCTTTGATCATCTTTATGATCACTACTCTGAATTCTTTATCAGATAGATTGCCTATCTCCACTTAATTTAGTTCTTCTTAAGGGGTTTTATGTTGTTCCTTCATCTGGAACATATTCCTCTGCCACCTCATTTTGTCTAAGTTGCTATTGGTATTTTTATGTATGTGGTAGGTTATTTACATTTCTCAACCTTGGAGAAGTGGCCTTCTGTAGGAGATGTCCTATGCATCCCAGCAGTACACTCCCCTCTCATCACCCAAGCTATATGCTCTAGGGGTTCCCTCTAAGAAGGCTGTATGGGTTCTTCTGTTGTGGTGGGCTGACTACATAGGGTGGTCTGGTAGGCTTATTTGGCCCCTAGTCTGGTTGGTTGCCAGGGACCTGCTTTGTGTGTATGTTGCTGACTACTGTTTAGCCTGGTCACCAGGTGGCTGGTTGCAGAACCCTAGGGAGCCCCATGACTAGAGCTGGCTCACTGATGGGTACAGTCAGGGTTTCAGAGGCTCTGGAGCTGTTGCCCACCCACTGGCAGATGAAACCAGATCCTGGGGTTAGTGCCAGACCACTGGCAGGCAGAGCCGTTTCCTCGAGTCTGGCTGCAGGGCCCAGGGATCCCAGAGCTAGTTTCAGATCCTTGGGAGGGGGCAGTTCCTGACAGTTGGGTATGGGGTCTGGGGTGTTCCAAAGGTTCTGTTGACCTGCTAGTGGGCATGGCCAGGGCCCAGCTACTCCCTGAATAGGGTCTGGCCAGCTGTTGGCAGACTCTGTCTGCAGGCCATGGGATTGTAGTTTTCTTACTTCTGGTGTCTACCCCATCATAGGTGAGGCTGGTCTAGAGGCTAGTGCAGGCTTCCTGGCAGAAAGGACCAGTGCCTGCCGACTGACTGGTAAAGCTGGATCTTCACCCTCTGGTGGGCAGGGCTGTGTCTAGAGACATGTCTAGAGGTCACTGTGGGCTCAGGAAGTCTTTAGGCAGCCTGTCTGCTGATGGGTTGGGTGTGTCCCTGCCCAGTTAGTCTTTTGGCCTGAGGCATTCCAGCACTGCTGTCTAGAGTCTGTAGGGCGGGGCCAGGTCTTGGCACTAATGGGCCAAGATGGCAGCCTCCAGCAGCAGAGTTCACATGGTTAAATGTTTGCAAATATGTCTGACACTATTGTCTGTGTCCCCAGGGTGAGCCACAGCCACCCCTCCCACCTCCCTAGGAGATACTCCAAGACCTGCAGGTAGGTCTGGCCCAGGTTGCTATTACATTACTGCTTTTGCCCTGGGTCCCAGTGTGCATGAGATTCTGTGTGCTCCCTTTAAGAGTGAAGTCTCTATTTCCTACAGTCCTGTGAGTCCCCTGCAGTCAAGCCCTGCTGGCCTTCAAAGCCAAATGCTCTGGATGTTTTTCTTCCTGGTGCCTGACTGCTAGGCTGGGGAGCCTGATGAGGGGCTCAGAACTTTCACTTATGTAATTATATTACATGCAATATACTTATTCTCCAGTTTGTGGCTCACCCACCTGGGGTATATGGGATTTGATTATATTGGGAGTATATCCCTCCTACCCATGTTGTGGTTCATTCTTTATGTGTTTAGTTGTAGAAAATCTTTTCTGGTAGGTTCCAGTCTTTTTCATCAATGGTTGTTCTGCAGATAGTTGTGATTTTGGTCTGCTCATGAGAGGAGGTGAGCACAGGGTCTTTCTATTCCACCATCTTTGCTGCTCTGGTACATTGTTTTTTAAGAACTTTTTTTTTTGCCTACTAAGAGTATTCACCTTTTAAATACAATGTATTAAAAAATATATTGAAATGCTTAAATATAATACAATGCAGATATAATATACATGGGTATGTGTGTATGGGTCCTACAGTATTCTTTTCTGTTTTTAACTACACATCCAAATTCATCTTCTACCACATTACCCTTCTGCTCCAGACACTGTTAATTGTTTTGCTCTTCCCAAACATACCAAAATCACTCTGGCCTCAGGGCTTTTGCACTTGTTGATGCCTCTAAGTAGAAGATGTTTCTCTCATATTGTTCCTGTAATGACCCCTCACTGTTCAGATGTCTCTCCTGAAATGTCCCCTTCACAGAAACTGTCCCTGACCACCTATCTTTTAAAGACCAATGCCACCACCACCATCAGGCTCATGCCTATGCCCTTACTTTATTTTTGTTTGTACCATTTATAATTACCTTAAAAAATGTTTATTTGTTTATATGTCTATTTGTACCATTTGAATGTAAGCTGTAGGAGGCTGAATCATAGCCATCTTGCTCATCCCTGTATTCCTAGTGTCAGGGACATAGTGGGTATTAAATTCAATAAACATTTGTTGAATCAATGAATATATAATTAAATATATTGCATTAACTATATAATCTTTTAAATGTTTTCATGATGTTCAGTTTTCCTATACAGGTCTGTAGCATGTTTTCTCATATATGTGCAGTTTTGGTTTGTATCATGCAGCAAAATTTTACAGTTTTATTCCCTGATATGCTGCTTTTTATTTCAGATATTATAGTGTCTTTGTGTGTGTGTATAATAAAAATTTCTTAATTTGTTATTTTAACTTTAAAGAATTTTTTTCAATATACACTTGTTCTAGTCACTTTGCAATAGTCTCCAAATATTTTTAATACTGTTTTTTGTTTTCATTTTACCATACATTCATGTCATCTGCATCTCTTTTTAATATTTGATTTTATTTCTTTTTTTTATATTGCATTATTTAGAGCTTCTGGAACAAAGTTGAATGATGGTTGGTATCACTGTCTTCATCCCAGTTTTAATGGGAATAAGACTAATATTTTAACATATCATAGTTTTAAAATTAATGTACCAAATCCTATTTTAATTCAGCTTTTTTATTGGAAAAGCTTCCTGAATTTTGAAAAAAAATTTGCAGCATATTTTAGAATAGTTACATTGCTTTTATTCTTTAATTTGTTGATGCATTTAATTACATTAAAATATTTTCTAATGTTGAGCCACTGTTTCATTCCAGGAGTAAACTCTACTTGGTTGTAAGTATCATTCTTTTAATTTCTTGATTTGGTAAATATTTATTGGTCACCTCGTAGTCACCTGGCACTATTTCAAGTGACATCTCCAAATGAAGATATCAAATAGGCAGTTGGGTAAATATTGTGGAGTTTTGGGAAGAGAACTAGAGCCAGGTTAGAGATATAATTTGGGAAATATCAGCAGATAGGTGGTATAGATTTGTAGTGTAGTTTAGTGAGAAAAGGGAAAAGATCCAGCAAATGTATCACTGGCACTCCAATATATGAAATCACGTTGATGAGAGGAATTAGTATAGGAGATCTAAAAGAAGCAGCCAGTAAGATAGGAATAAACCAAAGAAAGTATGATACCCCAGTAGTCATGATCTAGTCTGTTAAATCTGACTAGAAAGTTAGGTAAAATGAAGGCTCAATACCACTATGACAGTTAACCAGTTTATTTTGTTTTATTTTCAGTATATGTCATAGTGATGTCTATGACTGATTGCTTTCTTAAAGCAGCACATAAGCCTATATCATAAGGAAACAATTTATAAGATCCCTGTTCCTGGGCTATGAACAGTAACTAGAGTCTTCCATAGTTGTTCACTGGCTGTATCTCTGAATGTGACTGTAAGTCTGCATGTGTGTGTTTGCCCTCAATAATTATTAACCATTGTTGTTTTGTCTCTGTTATTATTTTTTATATAAATTGTCTATTTTCCATTTACTTATATGAGTCATATTTGTTCTCTGACACATGGGTCATTTATACTGACAACTTATTTTGTACAACAGTTTCCCACATACAACTCTGAATTAATAATTGCTTGGGTAGATACCATCAGTTCTAGGGACTTACCTACCATTATCTTCCTAGAAAAATCTGTAACAAAATTTTTGTAGTATTTTAATCTATCCTGAAACATCAAATGCTCTTTATGGTTCTGTTTGTCTTCTCTTTTTTAGTGTTCAAACCTCCTCCTCCTTGTCATTATTTATTATTCTTTCTCTGTATCCTTTTAACAAATCTGTAGTTTACATTAATCCAACAGAATGTAAATCATGTACTATATGATAAGAACAGACACTTTGAGTAAATAAAGGTGAACCAGACACACAATGTATTCTTATAAGAATAGACAGTCTATTAAAAGAGATGGAGCTATCACATAACTAATAATAATGAGATAGAAATTAATTTTTTTATGTTACAGGGGATAAAGATAAACACATATTCAAAGGAAGAGGTCACTGTGCTTTGGAGTGACAGGTAAGTCAACATTTAATCTGGACATTGAAACATAAATTGATTCTATAAATGTAGAGATGAATAAGTTACACTCAAAGAAGAGTAAACATAATAAATAAACACAGTAGGATATTGGATCAAGTAGTATGGTGAATGTAGCAAGAGGTTTCCTTAAGGTAAAATTTATGAATATGAAATGAGCTAATAGGAAATAATATTTGAAAAAAAGTATATTAGGATCATGAAATGGAACTTTGGAGTAGGTGAAAAATTTACTTTTTACAGTGATCTACTTTAGTTTTGCTACAGGTAGATTAAAAAGGCATGAACATGAAACATGAATTGGAAAATGTATACTAGAAGACTACTATAATTTTCTCATGATAATCTCACTGTCAATTAGCAACAGAGGATTTGTTTCTATCTTGCATCCCACTTTGGCCTGAGTCCTACTAAAGTATTTTAACATAGCCTCCAAATTAACAAACTAATGTTTGTAAAAAATGTCAGTTTTCATTATTTTTGTACTTATTTTGTACAGTTTTAGTAAAATTTAATAACTTTAGGTTTACTCTTCTAATAAGATATTCAATTTAAGTATGTTATTATTACCTAATAACTCACAGATATGATAACAACAAAGATAACTGCAACAAAATGAGTAAGGTATAATTTACCATACTAGATCTCTATACTAATTAAATTCACTAATTTATTGGATTGAATGACAAGGATACTAATGGTAAGCACAAAATGGAGCCCAGAAACCAAGTCAGAAATGTATGGAAACTTGGTATATGAAAGACAAGACACTATAAACAATTGGAGGATGAATAATAAAAAATTATTCATCACATTAAAAGTATTTAAATTCCTGCAACAACATAAAAATATACTCACCAAATATTAGATTTCTTAAATAACTAAATATAAAAGCAAATACTTTGAAACTATTAATATGATATATATAGTACAATGTGTTCTGTGTGGGTTAGTTTAAACAAGAATCAAAAAGAAGGGGGAGCTTAAAGATGGCAGAAGAGTAAGACGTGGAGAGCACCTTCCTCCCCACAAACACATCAGAAATATATCTACATGTGGAACAACTACAGAACACCTACTGAATGCTGCCAGAAGACCTCAGACCTCCCAAAAGGCAAGAAACTCCCCACATACCTGGGTAGGGTAAAAGAAAAAAGAAAAAATAGCGACGAAAGAATAGGGACGGGACCTGCACTTCTGGGAGGAAAGGTTTCCACACACTACGAAGCCCCTTCACGGGCAGAGACTGCTGGTGGTGGTGGGGGAAGCTTTGAAGCCATGGAGGAGAGCACAGCAACAGGGTTGTGGAGGGCAAAGCGGAGAGATCCCGCACAGAGGATCAGTGCCGACCAGCATTCACCAGCCCAAGAGGCTTCTCTGCTCACCTGCTGGGGCAGGCGGGGGCTGGGAGCTGAGGCTCGGGCTTCCCAGGTCAGATCCCAGGAAGAGGACTGGGGTGGGCTGCGTGAACACAGCCTGACGGGGGCTAGTGCGCCACAGCTAGCAGGGAGGGAGTCCAGGAAAAGGTCTGGACATGCCTAAGAGGCAAGAGACTTTTTCTTGCCTCTTTGTTTCCTGGTGCGTGAGGAGAGGGCATTAAGAGTGCCGCTTAAAGGAGCTCCAGAGATGGGCATGAGCCGCAGCTATCAGCACAGAACCCACAGAGACGGGCATGAGACACTAAGCCTTCTGCTGTGCCACCAAGAAGCCTGTGTACAAGCACAGGCCACTATCCACACCTGCCTCCTGGGAGCCTGTGCAGCCCGCCACTGCCAAGGTCCCGTGATTCAGGGACAACTTCCCAGGGAGAACGCACGGCACACCTCAGGCTGGTGCAACATCATGTCAGCTTCTGCGGCCGCAGGCTCGCCCTGCATCTGTACCTCTCCCTCTCCCCGGCCTGAGTGAGCCAGAGACCCCTACTCAGCTGCTATTTTATACCCGTCCTGTCTGAGTGAAGAACAGATGCCCTCAGGCAACCTACCTGCAGAGGCAGCTCCAAATTCAAAACTGAACCACCAGGAGCTGTGCAAAAAAAGAAGACAAAGGGAAATTTCTCCCAGCAGCCTCAGGAGCAGCAGATTAAATCTCCACAATCAACTTGATGTACCCTGCAACTGTGGAACACCTGAATAGACAACGAATCATCCCAAATTGAGGAGATGGACTTTGAGAACAATGATATATGTTTTTTTCCCCTTTTTCTCTTTTTGTTAGTGTGTGTGTGTATGCTTCTCTGTGTGATTTTGTCTGTATAGCTTGGCTTTTACCATTTGTCCTAGGGTTCTGTCTGTCTGGGTTTTTTTTGTTTGTTTTTAATTAATTACTTTAAAAAATTTTTTTTGTTAATATTTATTTTTTATTTTAATAACTTTATTTGATTTTATTTTATCTTCTTCTTTCTTTCTTTCATTTTTCTCACCCTTTTATTCTGAGCCATGTGGAGGACAGGCTCTTTGTGCTCCAGCCAGGTGTCAGGGCTGTGCCACTGAGGTGGGAGAGCCAAGTTCAAGACACTGATCCACAAGAGATCTCCCAGCTCCACTTAATGTCAAACGGTGAAAATCTCCCACAGATCTCCATCTCAACACCAAGACCCAGCTCCACTCAAAGAGCAGCAAGCTCCAGTGCTGGACACCCTATGCCAAACAACTAGCAAGACAGGAACACAACCCCATGTGTTAGCACAGAGGCGGCCTAAAATCATAAGGTCACAGACACCCCAAAACACACCACCAGACGTGGACCTGCCCACCAGAAAGACAAGATCCAGCCTCATCCACCAGAACACAGGCACTAATCCCCTCCATCAGGAAGCCTACACAACCCACTGAACCAACCTTAGCCACTGGGGACAGACACCAAAAACAACGGGAACTACGAACCTGCAGGCTGCTAAAAAGAGACCCCAAACACAGTAAGTTAAGCAAAATGAGAAGACAGAAAAATACAGAGCAGATGAAGGAGCAAGGCAAAACCCCACCAGACCTAACAAATGAAGAGGAAATAGGCAGTCTACCTTAAGAAGAATTCAGAATAATTATAGTAAAGATGATTCAAAATCTTGGAAATAGAATGAAGAATATATAAGAAACGTTTAAAAAGGACCTAGAAGAACTAAAGAGCAAACAGAGATGAACAACACAATAAATGAAATTAAAAATTCTCTAGAAGGGATCAATAGCAGAATAACTGAGGCAGAAGAACGGATAAGTGACCTGGAAGATAAAAGAGTGGAAATAACTACTGAAGAGCAGAATAAAGAGAAAAGAATGAAAAGAATTAAGAACAGTCTCTGGAACAACATTAAATGCACCAACATTTGAATTTTAGGGGTCCCAGAAGAAGAAGAGAAAAAGAAAGGGACTGAGAAAATATTTGAAGAGATTATAGTTGAAAACTTCCCTAATATGGGAAAGGAAATAGTTAATCAAGTCCAGGAAGAACAGAAAGTCCATACAGGATAAATCCAAGGAGAAACACACCAAGACACATATTAATCAACTATCAAAAATTAAATACAGAGAAAAAATATTAAAAGCAGCAAGGGAAAAACAACAAATAACACACAAGGGAATCCCCATAAGATTAGCAGCTGATCTTTCATCAGAAACTCTGCAAGCCAGAAGGGAGTTGCAGGACATATTTAATAAGATGATGGAGAAAAACATACAACCAAGATAACTCTACCCAGCAAGGATCTCATTCAGATTTGATGGAGAAATTAAAAACTTTACAGACAAGCAAAAGCTAAGAGACTTCAGCCCCACCAAACCAGCTTTACAACAAATGCTAAAGGAACTTCTCTAGGCAGGAAACACAAGAGAAGAAAAAGACCTACAATAACAAACCCAAAACAATTATAAAAGGGTAATAGGAAGATACATATTGATAGTTACCTTAAATGTAAATGGATTAAATGCTCCCACCAAAAGACACAGACTGGCTGAATGGATACAAAAACAAGACCCGTACATATGCTATCTACAAGTGACCCACTTCAGAACTAGGGACACACACAGACTGAAAGTGAGGGGATGGAAAAAGATATTCCATTCAAATGGAAATCAAAAGAGAACTGGAGTAGCAATTCTCATATCAGAAAAAATAGACTTTAAAACAAAGACTATAACAAGACACAAAGAAGGACACTACATAATGATAAACAGACCAATCCAAGAAGAAGATATAACAATTGTAAATATCTATGCATCCAACATAGGATCACCTCAATACATAAGGCAAACACTAAGAGCCATAAAAGGGGAAATCGACAGTAACACAATCATAGTAGGGGAATTTAACACCCTATTTTCACCAATGGACAGATCATCCAAAATGAAAATAAATAAGGAAACACAAGCTTTAAATGATACATGAAAAAGATGGACTTAATGGATATTTATAGGACATTCCATACAAAAACAACAGAGTACACATTCTTCTCAAGTGCTCATGGAACATTCGCTAGGACAGATTATATCTTGGGTCACAAATCAAGCCTTGGTAAATTTCAGAAAATGGAAATCGTATAAAGTATCTTTTCTGACCATAACACTATGAGACTAGATATCAGTTACAGGAAAAAATCTGTAAGCAATATAAACACATGGAGGCTCAACAACACACTACTTAATAACCAAGAGATCACTGAAGAAATGAAACAGGAAATCAATAAATACCTAGAGGGCTTCCCTGGTGGTGCAGTGGTTGAGAGTCCGCCTGCCGATGCAGGGGACACGGGTTTGTGCCCCGGTCCGGGAAGATCCCACATGCCATGGAGCGGCTGGGCCCGTGAGCCATGGCTGCTGAGCCTGTGCGTCCGGAGCCTGTGCTCCACAACGGGAGAGGCCACAACAGTGAGAGGCCCGTGTACCCCAAAAAAAAGAAAAGTAAATACCTAGAGACAATGACATTGAAAACACAACGACCCAAAACCTATGGGATGCAGCAAAAGCAGTTCAAAGAGGGAAGTTTGTAGCTATACAAGCCTACATTAAGAAACAAGAAACATCTCAAATAAACAACCTAACCATACACCTAAAACAATTTGAGAAAGAACAAAAACACTCCAAAGTTAGCAGAGGGAAAGAAATCATAAAGATCAGATCAGAAATAAGTGAAAAAGAAATGAAGGAAACGATAGCTAAGATCAATAAACCTAAAAGCTGGTTCTTTGAGAAGATAAACAAAATGAATAATCCATAGCCAGACTTATCAAGAAAAAAAGGCAGAAGACTCAAATCAATAGAATTAGAAATGAAAAAGGAGAAGTAGCAACTGACACTGCAGAAATACAAAGGATCATGAGACATTACTACAAGCAACTATATGCCAATAAAATGGACAACCTGGAAGAAATGGACAAATTCTTGAAAATGCACAACCTTCCGAGACTGAACCAAGAAGAAATAGAAAATATGAACAGACCAATCACAAGCACATAAATTGAAACTGTGATGAAAAATCTTCCAACAAACAAAATTCCAGGACCAGATGGCTTCACAGGCGAATTCTATCAAACATTTAGAGAAGAGCTAACACCTATCCTTCTCAAACTGTTCCAAAATATAGCAGAGGGAGGAACATTCCCAAACTCATTCTACGAGGCCACCATCACTCTCACACCAAAACCAGACAAAGACGTAACAAAGAAAGCAAACTACAAGCCAATATCACTGATGAACATAGATGCAAAAATCCTCAACAAAATACTAGCAAACAGAATCCAACAGCACATTAAAAGGATCATACGTTATGATAAAGTGGGGTTTATCCCAGGAATGCAAGGATTCTTCGGTATACACAAATCAATCAATGTGATACACCATATTAACAAATTGGAGGAGAAAAACCACATGATCATCTCAATAGATGAAGAGAAAGCTTTCAACAAAATTAAACACCCATTTATGATAAAAACCCTCCAGAAAGTAGGCATAGAGGGAACTTTCCTCAACATAATAAAGGCCATACATGACAAATCCTCAGCCAACATCGTCCTCAATGGTGAAAAACTGAAACCATTTCCAGTAAGATCAGAAACAATACAAGGTTGCCCACTCTCACCACTATTATTCAACATAGTTTTGGAAGTTTTAGCCCCAGCAATCAAAGAAAAAGAAATAAAAGGAATCCAAATTGTAAAAGAAGAAGTAAAGCTTTCACTGTTTGCAGATGACATGATAGTATAGAAAGAGAATCCTAATGATACTGCCAGAAAACTACTAGAGCTAATCAATGAATTTGGTAAAGTAGCAGTATACAAAATTAATGCACAGAAATCTCTTGCATTCCTAGACACTAATGATGAAAAGTCTGAAAGTGAAATTAAGAAAGCACTCCCATTTACAATTGCAACAAAAAGAATAAAATATGTTGGAATAAACCTACCTAAGGAGACAAAACACCTGTATGCAGAAAATTATAAGACACTGCTGAAAGAAATTAAACATGATACAAATAGATGGAGAGATATACCATGTTCTTGGATTGGAAAATCAACATTGTGAAAATGACTATACTACCCAAAGCAATCTACAGATTCAATGCAATCCCTATCAAACTACCACTGGCATTTTTCACAGAACTAGAAGAAAAAATTTCACAATTTGTATGGAAACACAAAAGACTCTGAATAGCCAAAGCAATCTTGAGAAAGAAAAATGGAGCTGGAGGAATCAGGCTCCCTGACTTCAGACTATACTACAAAGCTATAGTAATTGGGCTTCCCTGGTGGCGCAGTGGTTGAGAGTCCACCTGCTGATGCAGGGGACGTGGGTTCGTGCCCAGGTTCAGGAGGATCCCGCATGCCGCGGAGCTGCTGGGCCTGTGAGCCATGGCCGCTGAGCCTGCGCATCCGGAGCCTGTGCTCCACAATGGGAGAGGCCACAACAGTGAGAGGCCCATGTGCCGCAAAGAAGGAAAAACAAAAAGCTACAGTAATCAAGACAATATGGTACTGGCACAAAAACAGAAATATAGGTCAATGCAACAGGATAGAAAACCCAGAGATAAACCCACGCACCTATGGTCACCTCGTCTTTGACAAAGGAGTCAAGTATATACAGTGGAGAAAAGACAGCCTCTTCAATAAGTGGTGCTGGGAAAACTGGACAGCTACATGTAAAAGAGTGAGAATAGAACACTCCCTAACACCATACACAAAAATAAACTCAAAATGGATTAAAGATCTAACTGTGTGGCCAGACACCATCAAACTCTTAGAGGAAAACATAGGCAGAACACTCTGTCACATAAATCACAGCAAGATCCTTTTTGACCCACCTCCTAGAGAAATGGAAATAAAAAGAAAAATAAATGGGACCTAATGAAACTTAAAAGCTTTTGCACAGTAAAGGAAACCATAAGCAAGATGAAAAGACAACCCTCAGAATGGGAGAAAATATTTGCAAATGAAGCAACTGATAAAGGATTAATCTCCAAAACATACAAGCAACTCATGCAGCTCAATATCAAAAAAACAACCGAATCCAAAAATGGGCAGAAGACCTAAATAGACATTTCTCTAAATAAGATATCCAGATTGCCAGCAAAGACATGAAAGAATGCTCAACATCATTAATCATTAGAGAAATGCAAATCAAAACTATGAGATATCATCTCACACTGATCAGAATGGCCATCATCAAAAAATCTACAAATAGTAAATGATGGAGAGGGTGTGGAGAAAAGGGAACTCTCTTGCACTGTTGGTGGGAATGTAAATTGGACACAGCCTCTATGGAGAACAGTATGGAGGTTCCTTAAAAAACTAAAAATAGAATTACCATATGACCCAGCAATCCCACTACTGGACATATACCCTGAGAAAACCATAATTCAAAAAGAGCCATGTACCAAAATGTTCATTGCAGCTCTATTTACAATAGCCAGGATAGGGAAGCAACCTAAGTGTCCATTGACAGATGAATGGATAAAAAAGATGTGGCACCTATATACAATGGAATATTACTCAGCCATAAAAAGTAAGGAACTGATTTATTTGTAGTGAGGTTGATGGACCTAGAGACTGTCATACAGAGTGAAGCAAGTCAGAAAGAGAAAAACAAATACTGTATGCTAACACATATATATGGAATCTAAAAAAAAAAAAGTAAATGGTCAGAAGAACTTAGGGGCAAGACAGGAGTAAAGATGTAGACCTAGTAGAGAATGGACTTGAGGATATGGGGTGGGGGAAGGTAAGCTGGGACAAAGTGAGAGTGGCATGGACATATATACACTACCAAACATAAAATAGATAGCTAGTGGGAAGTAGCTGCATAGCACAGAGCGATCAGCTCGTTGCTTTGTGACCACCTAGAGTGGTGGGATAGGGAGGGTGCGAGGGAGGAAGATGCAAGAGGGAAGAGATATGAGGACATACATATATGTATAAATGATTCACTTTGTTATAAAGCAGAAACCAACACACCATTGTAAAGCAATTACACTCCAGTGAAGGTGTTTTTTAAAAAAAGAATCAAAAAGGAAAATGAATAAAAATAATGCTGATTTGCTAAAGTCCTGATGGTATGCATTGTAGGTTCAGAGATATTATCAACCATATGATTATGAGACAAAACTATTATTCTGAATATACATCAGAGTACACTTAGCATGACCCCCTTACCATCATCAAAATACAGCAGACTATAAATGGTACAAATTGCAAAATGTTACGTACTATAGAAATGCCATAAGAAGTTCTCAAAGTCTACCCCACACTCCATGATTAAAATACTATTTAGGGAACCGGCACAAGGTCGAAGCCATATTGCATCTTGTGGATTATGAATAGGTATGATATGAGTGTTACAGGGAATGCTACAAGCTCAGGAGGTGGAGAAAACATGGTGGAGTAGAAGGCCCTGCCCCCCAGTGGGTCAAGACACAGCTCCTCCTGCCGGGAAGCGTGCACAAGCCTCTTAGAATGGCCTCATCCAACGGGGGGGAGACAGCAGAAGCAAAAAGAACTAAACCCTGTGGCCTGCAGAACACAAACTGCAATGACAGAAAGTTAGACAAAATGAAATGGCAGAGGAATATTTCCCAGACTAAAGAACAAGATAAAACCCCAGAAGAACACTAAGTGAAGTTAAGTTCAGACAGGTAGGCAATCTACCAGAAAAAGAATTCAGAGCAGTGATAGTAAAGACAATCCAAGATCATGGAAAAAAATGGAGGCACAGACCGAGAGATACAAGAAATGTTTAATAAATAGCTAGAAAATCTAAAGAACAAACAGATGAACACTATAATAAATGAAAAATATACTAGAAGGAATAAATAGCAGAGTAAATGAAGAAGAAGAATGAATAAGTGAGCTAGAAGACAGAGTGGTCGAAATCACTGCCACAGAACAGAATAAAGAAAAACTAATAAAAAGAAATGAGTACAGTCTAAGAGACTTCTAGGACAACATTAAATGCACCAGCATTAACATTATATGGGTCCCAGAAGGAGAAGAAGAGAGAAAGCACCTGAGAAAATATTTGAAGAGATAATAGCTGAAAACTAACCTAACACAGGAAAGGAAACAGTCACCCACGTCCAGGAAGTACAGAGTCCCAGGCAGAATAAACCCAAGGAGGAACACACCAAGTCACATAGTAATTAAATTGACAAAAATTAAAGACAAACAAATTATTAAAAGTAACAGATGACATACATAGGAACTGCCATAAAGTTATCAACTGATTTCTCAGCAGAAACGCTGCAGACAAGAAAGGAATGGCATGATATATTTGCAGTGATGAAAGGGATAAACCTACAACCAAGAATACTCTACCCAGCAAGGATCTCATTCAGAGATCCTTGACAGAGGATCCTTTGACAGAGAAACCAAAAACTTTACAGACAAGCAAAAGTTAAAAGAATTCAGCACCACCACACCAGCTTTGCAACAAATGCTAAAGTAACTTCTTCTAGGCAGAAAAAAATGCCACAATTAGAAACAAGAAAATTACAAATGGAAAAGCTCACCCATAATGACAAACATAAAGTAAAGGTAGGAGATCATCTGCACACAAATATGATATCAAAACCAGAAATCATGAGAAAAGGAAAGTAGAGATGCAGGATATTGGAAATGCATTTGAAATTAAAACAACAGCAACTAAAAACAATCTTGTTTATATATAGACTGCTATATCAAAGCCTCATCATAACCACAAACCAAAAATCTGCAGTGGATACACACACACACACACACACACACACACACAAAAGAAATCCAAGCACAAAATTAAAGTTAGTCAACAATCACAAGAGAACAAAAGAGGAAGGGGAAAAAAAGACCTACAAAAACAAATCTAAAACAATTAACAAAACTGCAATAAGAATGTACATATTGATAATTACTTTAAATATAAATGGATTAAATACTCCAACCAAAAGACATAGACTGGCTGAATGGATACAAAAACAACATCTGTGTGTATATATATATATATCTATATATATATATATATATCATATATATATATCTATATATATCTATATATATATCTATATATATAGATATATATATATATAGATATATATATATATAGCATATATATATGCTATCTACAGGAGACTTGCTTCAGATCTAGGGGCATATGCAGAATGAAAGTGAAGGGATGGAAAAAATGTTCCATGCAAATGAAATTTAAAAAAAAAATGCTGGAGTACCAAAACTGACATCAGACAAAAGAGGTAAAATAGATTTTAAAATGAAGACTGTTACAAGAGACAAGGAAGGACACTACATAAATCAAGAGCTCAATCCAAGAAGACAAAATTATACCACTTGACCTAAGTGATATTTATACAGTATTTCATGTGAAAGCAGCAGAATATACATTCTTTTCAAGTCCACATGGAACATTCTCCAGGACTGATCACATGCTGTGCCATAAAATGAGCCTTGATAAATCTAAAAAAACTGACAGAGAAATATGTTGCAGATGTAGGAGCAAGGTAAAATTCCACAAGACCAAACAAATGAAGAAGAAGTAGGCAGTCTACCTGAAAAGGAAATCAGAGTAATGATAGTAAAGATGATCCAAATTCTTGGAAAAAGAATGGAGAAAATACAAGAAATGTTTAACAAGGAACTAGAAGAACTAAAGAGCAAACAAACAATGATGAACAACACAATAACTGAAATTTAAAATATGCTAGAAGGAATCAATAGCAGAATAACTGAGGCAGAAGAACGGATAAGTGACCTGGAATATAGAATGGTGGAAATAACTGCTGCTGAGCAGAATAAAGAAAAAGGAATGAAAAGAATTGAGGAGAGTCTCAGAGACCTCTGGGACAACATTAAACGCACCAACATTCGAATTACAGGGGTCCCAGAAGAAGATAAAGAGAAAAGGTCTGAGAAAATATTTGAAGAGGTTATAGTCAAATACTGGAAAGGAAATAGTCAAGGCCAGAAAGTGCAGAGAGTCCCATACAAGATAAACCCAAGGAAAAACACATCAAGACACATATTAATCAAACTATCAAAAATTAAATACAAAGAAAAAATAGTAAAAGCAGCAAGGGAAAAGCAACAAATGACATACAAGGTAATCCCCATAAGGTTATCAGCTGATCTTTCAGTAGAAACTCTGCAGGCCAGCAGGATATACTTAAAGTGATGAAACGGGGAAAACCTACAACCCAGATTACTCTACCCAGCACGGCTCTCATTCAGATATGATGGAGAAATCAAAAGCTTTAGAGACAACTAAAAACTATGAGAATTCAGCGCCACCAGACCAGCTTTACAAGAAATGCTACAAGAACTTCTCTAGGCAGGAAACACAAGAGAAGAAAAAGACCTACAAAAACAAACCCAAAACAATTAAGAAAATGGTAATAGGAACATACATATCAATAATTAACTTAAATGTAAATGGATTAAATGCTCCAACCAAAAGAAACAGACTGGCTGAATGGATACAAAAACAAGACCCGTGTATACGTTATTTACAAGTGACACACTTCAGACCCAGGGACACATACAGAATGAAAGTGAGGGGATGGAAAAAGATATTCCATGCAAATGGAAATCAAAAGAAAGCTGGAGTAGCAATACTCATATGACAAAATAGACTTTAAAATAAAGACTGTCACAAGAGACAAGGAAGGACACTATATAATGATAAAGGGATCAAGCCAAGAAGATATAACAGTTGTAAATATTTATGCACCCAACATAGGAGCAATACAATACATAGGCAAATGCTAACAGCCATAAAAGGGGAAATTGACAGTAACACAATAGTGGGAGACTTTAACATTCCATATACACCAAGGGAGAGGTCATCCAGACAAAAAATTAATTAAAGGGAAACACAAGCCTTAAATGACACATTAGACCAGATAGACTTTATTGATATTTATAGGACAGTCCATCAAAAAAACAACAGAGTACACCTTCTTCTCAAGTGCTCATGGAACATTCTCCAGGATAGATCACATCTTGGGTCACAAATCAAGCTTTGCTAAATTTAAGAAAATTGAAATCATATCAAGCATCTTTTCCAAACACAACACTATGAGATTAGAAATCAATTACAGGAAAAAAATTGTAAAAAACACAAACACATGGAGGCTAAACAATATGCTACTAAATAAACAAGTGATCACTGAAGAAATCAAAGAGGAAATCAAAAAATACCTAGAAACAAATGACAATGAATACACAATGACCCAAAACGTATGGAATGCAACAAAAGCAGTTCTGACAGGGAAGTTTATAGCAATACATTCCTACCTTCAGAAAAAAGAAAAATCTCAAATAACCTAACTTTACACCTAAAGCAACTAGAGGAAGAAGAACAAACAAAATCCAGAGTTAGTAGAAGGAAATAAATCATGGAGATCAGAGAAGAAATAAATGAAATAGAACTGAAAGAAAAAATAGCAAAGATCAACAAAACTAAAAGCTGGTTCTTTGAGAAGACAAAATTGATAAACCTTTAGCCAGACTCATCAAGAATAAAAGGGAGAAGACTGAAGTCAATAAAATTAGAAATGAAAAAGAAGTTACAAATAAAAAAGGATCATAAGAAATTAGTGCAAGTAGCTAATATGCCAATAAAATGGACAACCTGGAAGAAATGGACAAATTCTTAAAGTACCACCTTCCAAGACTGAACCAGGAAGAATTAGAAAATACAGACCTATAACAAGTAATGAAATTAAAACTGTCATTAAAAATCTTCCAACAAACAAAAGTCCAGGGCCAGATGGCTTCACAGGTGAATTCTATCAAACATTTAGAGACGAGCTAACACCTATCCTTCTCAAAGTCTTCCAAAAAATTACAGAGTGAGGAACACTCCCAAACTCATTCTACGAGACCACCAGCACCCTGATACCAAAACCAGGCAAAGATGTAACAAAAAAAGAAAATTACAGGCCAATATCACTGATGAATGTAGTTGCAAAAATCCTCAACAAAATACTAGCTAACCAAATCCAACAACACATTAAAAAGATAATACACCATGATCAAGTGGGGTTTATTCCAGGAATGCAAGGATTCTTCAATATATGCAAATCAATCAATGTGATAAACCATATTAACAAATTGAAGGATAAAAACCGTATGATCCTCTCAATAGATGCAGAAAAAGCTTTTGAGAAAACTGAAAACACATTTATGGGCATAGAGGCAACCTACCTCAACATAATAAAGGCCATATATGACAGCAAACAGTATTTCCAGTGGTGAAAAACTGAAAGCATTTCCTCTAAAATCAGGAACAAGACAAGGGTGCCCACTCTTGCCACTATTATTCAACATAATTTTGGAAGTCCTGCCCACAGCAATCAGAGAAGAACAAAGAATAAAGGGAATTTAAACTGACAAACAAGAAGTAAAACTGTCACTGTTTGCAGATGACATGATACATAGAAAAACTTAAGATGCCACCCTAAAACTACTAGAGCTAATCAATGAATTTAGTAAAGTCACAGGATACACAATTAATACACAGAAATCACTTGCATTCCTATACACTAACACTGAAAGATCAGAAAGAGATATTAAAGAAACAATCCCATTTACCACTGCAACAAAAAGAATAAAATACCTTGGAATAAGCCAACCTAAGGAGGCACAATACTTGTACACAGAAAACTATAAGATACTGATAAAAGAAATCAAAGATGACACAAATAGGTAGAGAGACATACCATGTTCTTGGTTTGGAAGAATCAATATAGTGAAAATGACTATACTACCCAAAGCAATCTACAGATTCAATGCAATCCCTATGAAATTACCAATGGCATTTTTCACAGAACTAGAACAAAAAAATTAACAATTTGTATGGAAACACAAAAGAGCTCGAATAGCCATATCAATCTGGAGAAACAAAAATAGACCTGGAGGAATCAGGTCCATGACTTCAGACTATACTACAAAGCTACAGTAATCAAGAAAGTATGGCACTGGTACCAAAAGAGAAATATAGATCAATGGAACAGGATAGAAATCCCAGAGATAAACCCATGCAATTATGGTCACCTAATCTATGACAAAGGAGGCCAGAATATACAGTGGATAAAACATAGCTTCTTCAATAATTGGTACTGGGAAAACTAGATAGCTGCATGTAAAAGTAAGAAATTAGAACACTCCCTAACACCATACACAAATATAAACTCAAAATGGATTAAAGACCTAAATGTAAGGCCAGACACTATCAAACTCTTAGAGAACATAGGTAGAACACTCTTTGACATAAATCACAGCAAGATATTTTTTGACCCACCTCCTAAAATAATGATAATAAAAACAAAAATAAACAAATGGGACCTAATGGAACTTAAAAGCTTTGCACAGAAAAGGAAACCATAAACAAGATGAAAAGACAACCCTCAGAATGGGAGAAAATAATTGAAAATGAAGCAACTGACAAAGGATTAATCTCCAAAATATACAAGCAGCTCATGCAGCTCAATATCAAAAAACCAAACAACCCAATCCAAAAATGGGCAGAAGACCGAAATAGACATTTCTCCAAAGAAGACATACAGATGGCTAACAAAGACATTAAAAGATGCTCAACATCACTAATTATTAGAGGAATGCAAATCAAAACTACAATGAGGTATCACCTCACACTGGTCAGAATGGCCATCACGACAAAATCTACAAACAATAAATGCTGGAGGGGGTGTGAAGAAAAGAGAACCCTCATGCATTGTTGGCGGGAACGTAAATGATACAGCCACTATGAAGAACAGTATGGAGGGCTTCCCTGGTGGTGCACTGGTTGAGAGTCCGCCTGCCGATCCAGGGGACACAGGTTCGTGCCCTGGTCCAGGAAGATCCCACGTGCCACGGAGCGGCTGGGCCCGTGATCCATGGCTGCTGACCCTGCACATCCGAAGCCTATGCTCCACAATGGGAGAGGCCACAACAGTGAGAGGCCTGCGTACCGCCAAAAAAAAAAAAAAAAAGAACAGTATGGAGACTCCTTAATAAACTAAAAGTAGAACTACAATATGCCCCAGCAATCCCACTACTGGGCATATACCCAGAGAAAACCATAATTCAAAAAGACACATGCACCCCAGTGTTCACTGCAGCACTATTTACAATAGCCAGAACACTGGGTTCTAAATGTCTGTTAACAGAGGAATGGATAAAGAAGATGTGGTACCTATATACAATGGAATATTACCCAGCCATAAAAAGGAATGAAGTTGGGTCATTTGTAGAGACTTGGATGGACCTAGAGAGTGTCATACAGAGTGAAGTAAGTCAGAAAGAGAAAAACAAATATCGTATATTAACGCATATATGTGGTATCTGAAAAAATTGGTATAGATGACCTTAGTTAACAAAGCAGAAATAGAGAGACAGAAGTAGAGAACAAATGTATGGATACCAAGGCAGAAGGCATGGGTGGGATGAATTGGGGATTGGGATTGACTGACATATATACACTGTGATACTATGTATAAAATAGATAACTAATGAAAACCTACTGTATAGCACAGGGAACTCTACTCAATGCTCTGTGGTGACCTAAATGAGAAGGAAATCCCCAAAAGAGGGGATATATGTATACGTACAGCTGATTCACTTTTCTGTACAGTATAAACTAACACAATATTGTAAATCATCTATACTCCAATAAACATTTTTTAAATTAAATTTAAAAAAATTGAAATCATATCAAGCATATTTTCCGACCACAGTGCTATGGGATTAGAAATCAACTTTAAGAAAAAAGAACTGTAAAAAAAAAAAGAAAAAAACTCAAACATATGGACTCTAAACAGTATGCTACTAAACAACCAATGGATCACTGAAGAAGTCAAAGAGGAAATTAAAAAATACCTAAAGACAATTGAAAAGAAAAGCACATGATCCAAAACCTATGGGACACAGCAAAAGGAGTTCTAAGAAGGAAGATTATAGTAATACAATCTTTCCTCAGGAAATAAGAAAAATCTCAAATAAACAACTTAATCATGCATATAAAGAAACTGGAAAAAGAAGAACAAACACAACTCAAAGACAGTACAAGGGAAGGTATCAGAAAGATCAGAACAGAATTAAATGAAATAGAGATGAAGAAAACAATAGCAACAATCAATGAAACTAAAAGCTTCTTCTTTGAAAAGATAAACAAAACTGATAACCCTTTAGCCAGGCTGATAAAGAAAAAAAGGGAGAGGGCTCAAATCAATAAAATGAGAAGTGAAAGAGGGGAAGTTACAAGGGACACCACATAAACACAAAGAACCATAAGAGACTAGTCGGAGCAACTATATGCCAATAAAGTGGACAACCTAGAAGAAATGGACAAATTCTTAGAAACATACTATCTCCCAAGACGGAAACGGGAAGAAATAGAAAATACGAACAGACCAATCACAAGTACTGAAATTGAAACTGTGATTTTAAAACTCCCAATAAACAAAAATCCAGGACCAGGTGGCTTCACAGGCAAATTCTATCAAATATTTAGAGAAGAGTTAACACTGAAACTATTTCAAAAAATTGCAGAGGAAAGAACACTCCCAACTCATTCTATGAAGCTACCACTACCCTGATACCAAAAGCAGACAAAAATAGTACAAAGAAAATTATAGGCTAATATCACTGATGAATACAGATGCAAAAATCGTCAAAAAAATACTAGCAAACCAAATCCAGCAATACATTAAAAGGATCATACACCATGATCAAGTGGGATTTATCCCTGGAATGCAAGGCTTTTTCAGTATCAGCAAATCAGTCACTGTTATACACAACATTTAAAAAGTGACAAATAAAAACCATGTGATCATTTCAATAGATGCAGAAAAAGCTTCTGAAAAAATTCAACAGACATTTATGATAAAAACTCTCCAGAAAGTCAGCATGGAGGAAACGTACCTCAACATAATTAAGGTATATATCAAAAACCCACAGCTAACATCATCCTCAACAGTAAAAAGCTGTAAACATTTCCTCTAAGATCTGGAACAAGGCAAGAGTGTCGACTTTCACCACTTTTTTCAACATAGTTTTGGAAGTCCTAGCCACCAGCAATAAAGGAAAAAGAAGGAAAAAAAGGAATCCAAATTGGGAAAGAAAAAGTAAACCTATCATTGTTTGCAGATGACATGATATATACTATACATAGAAAATCCTAAAGATGCTACCAGAAAACAACAGCTCATCAATGAATTCAGTAAAGGTGCAGGATACAAAATTAACACACAGAAATCGGTTGTATTTCTATACACTAACAAGGAATAATCAGAAAGAAAAATTAAGGAAACAACCCAATTTACCATCACATCAAAAAGAATAAAATACCTAGGTATAAACCTACCTATGGAGGCAAAAGACCTGTACTCCAAAAATTATAAGATGCTGATGAAAGAAATCAAAGATGGCAGAAATTGATGGAAAGATATACCATGTTCTTGGATTGTAAGAATCAATATTGTCAAAATGACTATACTACCCAAGGCAATCAACAGATTCAATGCAATCGCTATCAAATTACCAATGGTGTTTTGCTTACAACTAAAACATTTTAAATTTGTATGGAGACACAAAAGACCTCAAATAGCTAAAGCAATCTTAAGAAAGTAAAGTGGAGCTGGAGGAATCAGGTTCTCTGACTTCAGATAATACTACAAAGCTACAGTGATCAAAACAGTATGGTACTGGCACAAAAATAGAGATATAGATCAATGGAACAGGACAGAAAGCCCAGAATTAAACCCATGCACCTATGGTCAATTAATCTATGACCAAGGAGGCAAGAATAGACAATGGAGAAAAGACAGTCTCTTCAATAAATGGTGCTGGGAAAACTGGACAGCCACATGTAAAAGACTGAAATCATTCTTTAACACCATACACAAAAATAAACTCAAAATGGATTAAAGACCTAAATGTAATACTGGATACTGTAAAACTCTAAGAGGAAAACACATGCAGAACACACTTTGACATAAATCGCAGCAGTATATTCTTTGATCCATCTCCTAGACTAATGGAACTAAAAACAAAAATAAACAAATGGGACCTAATTAAACTCAAAAGCTTTTGCACAGCAAAGGAAATCATAAACAAAACGAAAAGACAACCCACAGAATTGGTGAAAATATTTCAAGTGATGCGACCGACAAGGGATTAATCTCCAAAATTTACAAACAGCTCATGTGGATCAACATTAAAAAAAAAAAACAAAAAACCCAACCCAATCAAAAAATGGGCAGAAGACCTATATAGACATTTCTCCAAAGAAGACATACAGATTGTCAAGAGGCACCTGAATGAATGCTCAACACTGCTAATTATTAGAGAAATGCAAATCCAAACTACAGTGATATATCGCCTCACACCAGTCAGAATGGCCACCATCAAAATATCTACAAGCAATAAATGCTGTAGTGGGTGTGGAGAAAAGGGAACCCTCCTACACTGTTGGTGGGAATGTAAATTGGTACAGCTGCTGTGGAGAACAGTATGGAAGTTTCTTTAAAAACTGAAAAAAGGAGCTACCTTTTTCAGTTGGATATGATCCAACAATCTCACTCCTGGGCATAGAAAACCATAAATCTAAAATGAATGTTTATTGCCCCACTATTTACAAGAGCCAAGACATGGAAGCAACCTAAATGTTCTACAGAGGAATGGATAAAGAAGATGTGGTACATATATACAATGGAATATTACTCAGCCATAGAAAAGAATGAAATAATGCCATTTGCAGCAACATGGTTGGACCTGGAGTTTACCATAGTCAGTCAGACAAAGACTAATATCATATGATATTGGTTATAGGCAGAATCTAAAAATGAAAGATACAAATGAACTTGTTTACAAAATAGAAACAGACTCACAGACTTAGAGAATGAACTTATGGTTAACAAAGGAGAAAGGTAGTGGGGAGGGATAAATTGGGAGTATAGGATCAACATATACACATTACAATATTTAAAATAGATAATCAAAAAGGACCTAGTGTACAGCACAGGGAGCAACTACTCATTATTGTGTAATAACCTAAATGGGAAAATAATTTTAAAAAGAATATGTATATGTATAACTGAATCACTTTACTGTACACCTAAAACTAATACAACAGTGTAAATCAACTATACTCCAATATAAAATAAATTTTTTTAAAAAATAACCTATATAAGGTACTACATAAAGACAAATAATTTAGTGGACTATGAATGTTCTTTAAAATCTGGCATTCTGGTACTCTGATATTAAGTGCTACATCTACATTGCAATTAAATAATAGAAATAGCTACAGAACTGAGTAGCATCAACATTTCTCAGTTGAAGTCCTAAAACTATCCCATCAATTTATCATATCATTTATCATATAAATTTATCTAATATCATATCAATTAGAATTGGATATCCATGGTTAATATAAACAGATCAAGATATCCATTATGGGTGTGGTAAAGATGGTCGAGTAGGAAGACTCTGAGCTGACCTCTACCCATGGGCACACCAAAATTACAAGTATTTACAGAGCAAGGATCTATGAGAAAGACCTGAAGAGTAGCAGAAAAGATCTATGTAACTAAAGATATAAAGAATCATAAAGTAGGAGAGGTACAGAATGGGGTATAGTCAAAACCAATACCCCTGGACAGGTGACCCACAAATGAGAGAATAATCACAATTGCAGAGGTTCTTTCCAAGGAGCAAGGAGTCCAAGTCACACACTGGGCTCCTACACTTCAAGTTTTTGTAGTCCCAGAAGACATAAATAAACACCAAAAAAACACAAAAAGGTTAGGGAATATTGCAATTAAAACGAATATAGGATCTCCTGGGCCTTGCAGACATCTATTGGGTGGGCCAAAAAGTGCCTTCGGTTTTTTAAGAAAAAATAAAAGACACATTTTTCATTTTCACCAAGAACTTTACTGAACAATGTATTCACCCTTTTGTTCCACTATCTTCTGCCATTTTTCAGGCAATTTCATAATTCCATCTTCCCAAAACTTTTGATCTTTTTGAGCAAAGAACTGTTCCAGGTGCCTTTTACAGTTTTCCAGGGAATTGAAATTTTTTTCCATTAAGAGAATTTGGTGAAGACCAAAATAAATGGAAATCCAAAGGTGCAATGTCTGGTGAATATGGTGGATGAATCAGAACTTCCCAGCCAAGCTGTAACAGTTTTTGCCTGGTCATCAAAGAACATGCAGTCTTGCGTTATCCTGATGGAAGATTATGCGTTTTCTGTTGACTATTTCTGGATGCTTTTCCTTGAGTGCCACTTTCAGTTGGTCTAATTGGGAGCAGTACTTGTTGGAATTAATCATTTGGTTTTCCAGAAGGAACTCATAATAGAGGGCTCCCTTCCAATTCCACCATATATACAACATAACCATCTTTGGATGAAGACTGGCCTTTGGTGTGGTTGTTGGTGGTTCATTTCACTTGCCCCACGATCTCTTCCAGTCCACATTGTTGTACAGCATCCAGTTTTCATCGCCCATCACAATTTGTTTTAAAAACAGAACTTTTTTTTATTACATTTCAGTACAGAATCACATGTGGAAATATGTTCAAGATTTTTTTTGCTTAACTTATGTGGAACCCAAACATCAAAGTAATGAACATAACCAAGCTGGTACAAATGATTTTCAATGCTTGATTTGGACATTTTGAATATGTCAGTTATCTCCTGTGTGGTACAACGTTGATTGTTCTGTTATAATTTCGATTTGATCACTATCATCTTCAGCTTGTCTACCCGACCATGGAGCATTGTCCAGCGAGAACTTTCCAGCACAAAACTTCACAAACCACTTTTGACACATTCAATCAGTCACAGCACCTTCTCCATACACTGCACAAATCTTTTCATGTTTCAGTTATGTTTTTACCTTTATTGAAATAATAAAGCATAATACGCTGAAAATGTTGCTTTTTTCTTCCATCTTCAATAGTAAAATAGCTATACAAAAATTCACCAATTTTGATAAGTCTTTTTTTAAATGCATGTTGATATGACAGCTGTCACATACAATCTAACAAACTAGTTTCAAATGAAGTTAGAGACAACTAAGTGCTACTAGAGCCATCTTATGGAAAAAACCAAATGAACATTTTGGCCCACCCAATAAATAGGAACACAGCCCTTTCCTCCAACAGGCTGGCACTATATGCTTCCCCAGGTACACACAGACAGGCACATGGGAGCCCAGCCCCAACCAAGAATGGGCCACCAGCAACCTCATGCACCCTTCAGGCTCTGCAGCCAAACACACAGGAATCCTGCCCTGCCCTCTAGCAGGCACACAGCTACTGCACACAACACAGCGTCACAGCCAACTGGGACAGGGGCCAGGCCCATCTGTCAGTGTACCCACAATAGTGGGCCTTGCAACAACAGAAGGGCAAATATAGCCCACATAGGGGATACCCCCACAGTGTATAGCTCTGGTGAACAGAGAGAGGAGTGTGCTGCTAGCCCCCCATGGGGCATCTCCTACATAATGCCATTTCTCCAAGATCAGGAAACATACCTAATACATAGAAATAAACACAGAGAATTGAGCAAAATGAGGAGTCACGGGAATATGTTTAAACAAAGGACCAAGACATAACCTCAGAAAAAGAACTAAGTGACATAGACATAAACAATCTACCCAATAAAGTGTTTGAGGTAATGACCATAAAGATGCTCACCAAACTCAGGGGAAGAATGGATGAGCACAGTGAGAATTTCAAAAAGAGTTAGAAAATGTAAAGAAGAACCAAACAGTTGAAGCATATAATAAATGAAGTTTAAAAATACACTAAAAGGAACAACAGGATATTAGATAATGCAAAGGAATGGATCCACAATCTGGAAGACAGAGCAGTGGAAAACACCCAAGTTGAAAAGAAAAAAGAATAAAGAATTTTAAAAAATGAGAATAGTTTAAGAGACCTATGAGATAACATCAAGCATACTAATATTTGCATTATAGGGGTCTGAGAAGGAGAAAAGAGAAAGGGGCAGAGGACACCTTTGAGTCATAATAGCTAAAAACTGCTATAACCCAGGAAAGGAAACAGACATCTAGGTCCAGTAAGCAAAGAAAATTCCAAACAGGATCATCCCAAAGAGGATCACACCAAGACACATTGTAATTAAAATGGCAAAAATTAAAAATAAAGAATCTTAAAAGCAGGAAGAAAAAAGCAACTAGTTATGTGCAAGGGAACTCTCATAAGACTAATAGCTGGCTTCTTCAGCAGAAACATTGCAGGCCAGAATGGAGTGCCACAATATAATTAAAATGATGAAAGGAAAAAAACCTACTGGGTTTTATACCAGGAAAATAATCTACCAGGAAAATAATCTACCAGCTAAGGCTATCATTCTGATATGAAGGAGAGATAAAGAGTTTTACAGACAAGCAAAAGCTAAAAGTGTTCAGCACCACTAAACAGGCTTTAAAAGACATTTTTCCAAAGAGGAAATGCAGATGGTCAACAGGCACATGAAAAGATGCTCAACATCACTAATCATCAGATAAATGCTAATCAAAACCACAGTGAGATACCACCTCACACCAATCAGATGACTATCATCAAAAAGAACACAAATAACAAATGCTGGAGAGGGTGTAGAGAAAAAGGAACACTTGTACACTGTTGGTGGGAATGTAAATTGGTGAAGCCACTGTGGAAAACAGTAGGGAGGTTTCCAAAACACTAAAAATAGAACTACCATGTGAGCCAGCAATTCCATTCCTGGTTTATATGTATATAAACCACTAATGGGAAAAGATGTGAAAATTTGCCTTTTGCAGCAACATGTTTGGACTTGGAGGGCATTATGCTAAGTTAGTGAAATCAGTCAGAGAAATAAAAATACTGTATGATATCACTTATATGTGGAATCTAAAAAAATACAACAAACTAGTGAATAAAATAAAAAAGAAGCAGTCTCACGTATATAGAGAACAAACTCTATAGTGGTTAAGTGGGCAGGGGGTAGGGGCAATACAGGAGTGGGAGATATAAACTACTGGGTGTAAGAGAGGCTACAAGGATATATTATACAATACAGGGAATATAACCAGTATTTTTGATAACTGTATATGGATTGTAACCTTTAAAAATTGTATTAAAAAATTAAAAAACCAAGAAATTAAAAAGAAATAATATTGAGCATGTGTTCCAACCACAAAGGCATGAGACTAGAAATCAATTACAATTTAAAAAAAACTGCAAAAACACAAACACATGGAGGCTTTACAATATGCTAATAATAACCAATGGGTCACTGAAGAAATCAAAGAAGAAACTAAAAAATATACCTGGAGACAAATGAAAATGGAAACACAATGATCCAAATTTCATGGGTTGCAGAAAACTCAGTACTAAGAAGAAAGTTTACAGCAATATAGGCATACCTCAGGAAACAAGAAAAATCTCAAACAGTCTAACCTTGCACCTGAAGGAACTAGAAAACGAAGAACAAACAAAACCAAGTTAGTAGAAGGAAAGAAAGCATAAAGATCACAGCAGAAATAAATGAAATAGAGACTAAGCAATCAATAGAAAATATCAATGAAACTAAGAGCTGCCTCTTTGAAAAGATAAAAGTGATAAACTTCAATCCAATCTGATCAAAAATAAAATAAAGAAAAAATGTGAAAAATAAAAGAACAGCAATAGAAATCCTATAGTTAGTAAGTGAGTAATAAGGGAATGTTACAAATAGCTAATATATTTCACAATTTATATAATACAGATGAATTCCATGGAAGATACAAACCATTAAAACTTACACAAGATGACACAGACAATGCTAAGGACCTTATATCTATGAAAGAAATTAAGTATCTGTTTATTCTTTCCCATAAAGAAAACTGTAGGTACAGATGGCTTCAGTGATGAATTCTATCAGTCATGATATGAGAAATTAATGTAAATTCTACTCAATTTCTTCCAGAAAAGTGAAAGAGATGGAACTCTTCTCAACTCAGTTTTTGAAGCCAGCAGTACCTCAATACAAAAATCAGATAAAAACATTACAATAAATGGAAACTACAGACCAATAACTTTTATTAACATAGATGCAAAACCCCATTCAAAAATTGTTTAATCAAGGGCCATCTGAGCTGATTATCTGTGGGCTCAGTGGGTGCAGCTCACATGGGTTTATGCACCAGCAGTCTTGTGAGTGTGTACACATGCCTAAGGGACCTCCAAGCTGATTACTAGAGCCCACAAGCAGAGGCAACCACCAAGTGCAGTGCCAGCAACAGTGATCTTTGTGGGTACACACACCAGGTGGCAAGTGGAGTCACAGAATCACATGTCCTAGAGGACAGCTCCTGGGAAGAACATGCAGCAGCTCCTTTCCCAGAGGGAGTGTTCCAGTCCTGCCTACTTCCCACTGCAGATTAGAACCTCAGGGGGCTTCAACTCCAACAACTGGGGAACAGACCCTGCTTGCAACAGGGCAACCAGAGCAAACAGGAGGACTTGTTCAACATCCAGTGTAGGCTCTGGTCACCACAACACCAAACACAACCCACTATGAAGGGATCAAGTGCCAGAACACCCTAAGGAAAGATGTGGTAAGAATTCAGAGCAAAAACAGCCCTTGCACCAAAAATATTGGACTCAAGCAGGCTATACAGGTATACTCCCACATAAAAACAACCCTTCAAAATCACAGTACGTAACTGTTTCTCCTAAATTCATAGTCATAAATATAAGAAAAGTGAAGAAGCAGAGGAATTACTCCCAACTGAAAGAACAAGAGAAATCTGACAGAACAAACAAGGAAATAGACCTCTTCAGACTTCTAGACCCTGAGTTAAAAAAGGAGGTAATAAAAATGCCAAAAGAATTAAGAAAGGCTATCAATAGAAATGCAGATCACTGTAACAAGGAATTAGAAATTATAAAGAGTAGCCAATCAAAATTAGACAACTCAATTGGGATGAAAACCAAGCTAAAGGCAATAAATAGCAAACTAAATAATGTAGAAGAATGAATAAGTGATCTGAAAGAATAATGGAAACCACCCAATCAGAACAACAGACAGAAATCTAGATCTATGGGATAATATAAAGTGTGCCAATCTACTCATAATAGAAACCCCAGAAAGAGAAAAGGGAATCAAAAATGTTTTTGAAGAAATTATAGCTAAAAAATTCCCAAACCTAAGGAAGGAAAAAGATATCCAGGTACAGGAATCACAAGGAATCCAAACGAAATGAACCCAAACAGACTTACTCCAAGACATATCATAATTAAAATGGCAAAAAAAAAAAAAAAAAAAAGGATTCTAAAGGTAGCAAGAGAAAAAAAGTCAGTTCCAAGGGAGTCCCCATGAAGCTATCAGCTGATTTCTCTACAGAAAATTGCAGACCAGAAGGGAGTGGCAAGGTATATTCAAAGTCCTAAAGGGAAAAACCTGTAACCTAGGATACTCTACCCAGCAATATTATCATTTAGAATAGAAGGAGAGTAAGAGAATTTCTCAAACAAGAAAAAAACTAAAAGAATACAGCAATACTAAACCTAACCTAAAAGAAATATTCAAAGGTCTTCTCTAAATAGAAAAGAAGCAAAAATCTATAGGAAAGGGGAAATCAATAGGAAAAAAATAAATACATAAAAGGGCTGAAGTTCATGTAAATAAACCAGTACCTAGATTAAAAAATAATCAAAAAATTTCTGTGAAAGCAATTATAACTACAATGAACAGCAAAAGGATAAACATGAAGATGTAAAGTAGGCCATAAAAATCACAAAATGTGGGCGAGGAGAGTAAGAAAATGTAGCTCTTTTAGAATGTGTTTGAGCTTATATGACTACCAGTCTAAAGCAAGTAGCTATAGTTACAGGTTAAAATACTTGAAAACCAGGGTAACCACAAATCAAAAACATATAATAGATTCACAAAAAGAAAGTAACTCGAGTATAATGTACAAGAAAACCATCAAACCACAAAAGGAAAAACAAAAAGAAGCAGAAAGGAACAAAGAATAAATACAAAATCAACTGGAAAATAAGGTTTAAAATGGCAATAAATACATACTTAACAATAATTACTCTAAATGGCAATGGATTAAATGTTCCAGTTGAAAGACACTGAGTGGCAGATTGGATAATAAAACAAGCACCTACAGTATGCTGCCTATAGGAGACATACTGTAGGGTGACAGATAATTATAGATTGAAAGTGAGGGTATGAAAAAGATATTTCTTGAAACAGGAAATGACAGGAAAGCAGGGATAGCAATACTCATATCAGACAAAATAGACTTCAAAACAAAGGCCATAAAGAAAGACAAAGGGGGACATTATAATCATTATGAAAGGGGGATCAGTACAAGAAGAGGATATCACACTTGTTAACATATCTGCACCTAAAATAAGAGCACCTAAATATATAAAGCAAATATTAATAGACATAAAGAGAAAAATTGATGGGAATACAATAACAGTAGGAGACTTTAACACCCACTGACATCAATGGATGGTAACACCCACTGACATCAATGGACGGATATTGCAGACAGAAAATCAATAAGGCAAAAGAGATCATGAATCACACAATAGAATAGAATAATTAGAATAGTAAGTCATATCTACAGGACACAACATCCAAAAACGCCAGAATACATATTCTTTTCAAGTGCACATGGAACATTCTCCAGGCTAGGCCACATACTAGGACACAAGCAAGCCTCAACAAATTTAATAGGATAGAAAATTATTTCAAGCATCTTTTCTGATCACCATGGCATGAAACTAGAAACCAATCACAGAAAGAGAAAAAATGATTACATGGAGACTAAACAACATGCTATTAAAAAAAACCAGTGGGTCAATGATGAATTCAAAGAGGAAATAAAGGCATACCTCGAGACAAATGACAATGAAAACAACCATACGAAATCTATGGGATGCAGCAAGGGCAGTTCTAAGAAGGAAGTTCATAGCGATACAGGCCTTCCTCAAAGAAAACAAGAAAAATCCCCAAAAAACAACCAAACCTACCACCCAAAAGAATAGGAAAAAGAGCAAACAAAACTTAAATCAGCAGAAGGAAGGAAATAATAAAGATCAGAGAGGATATAAATAAAATTGAGATAAAAAACAACAGAAAAAAATCATTAAGACTAAGAGCTGGATTTTTGAAAGGATAAACAAAATCCACAAACCTCTGGCCAGGAACACCAAGAAGAAAAGAGAGGACCCAAATAAACGAAATGAAAGAGGAAAAATAACAACTGATACCACAGAAATTTAGAAGAAAACCCATAGGACAATTCTATGAACAGTTATATGCCAACAAATTAGACAACCTAGAAGAAATAGGCACGTCTCTAGAAACATACAGCGCAGCAAACCTGGATCAAGAAGAAATAGATAATTTGAACAGACTGATTACTAGAAGTGAAACAGAATCTGTAATTCAAAACAAAAATCCAGGACCAGATGCCTTCACTAGGGAATTCTACAAAACATACAAAGAACTTGTAACTGTCCTTCTCAAACTCTTCCACAAGACTGAAGAGGTAGGAACACTCCCAAAGTCATTCTATGAAGCCACCATCACCCTGATACCAAAACTAGACAAAGACACTACCTAAAACGAAAATTACAGACCAATATCTTTGAGAATATAGATGCAAAAATCCCCAATAAAATTTTACCAAATCCAAAACATATGAAAAGGATCATACACCATGATCAAGTTATATTCATTCCAGGGTCACAGTCCGGTTCAACATACGCAAATCAATGTGATATACATCAGCAAAAGAAAAGACAAAAACCACATGGTCATCTCAATAGATATAGAAGAAGCTTTTGATAAAATTCAACATCGATTCATGATAAAAACTCTTGACAAAGTGGGTATAGAGGGAACATATCTCAAAATAATAAAAGCCATTTATGGCAAACCCACAGCCAACATAATACTAAATGATGAAAAGCTGAAGCCTTCCCATGGAAATCTGGAACAAGACAAGGATGCCCACTCTCAGCACTTGTATTCAAAGTACTATTGGAAGTCCTCACCACAGCAATCAGACAAGAAAAAGATATAAAACGTATCCAGATCTGAAGGGAAGAGGTAAAATTGTCACTATATGCAGAGGACATGCTACTATATATAGAAAATCCAAAAGACTCCACACAAAAACTACTAGAACTGATAAACAAATTCAGCAAGGTAGCAGAATACAAGATTAACATACAGAAATCTGTTGTATTTCTTTACACTAACGAAATATCAGAAAGGGGAAGTAAAAAAAAATTCTATTTAAAATTGCGTCAAAAAAATAAAATACTTAGGAATAAACATAACCAAGGAGGTGAAAGAATTATATGCTGAGAACTAAAAAACATTGATAAATGAAATTGATGATGATTCAAGGAAATGGAAAAATATCCCATGGTCTTGGAGACCAAGAATTAATATAGTTAAAATGGACATACTACCCAAAGCAATCTACAGATTTAATGCAATTTCTATCAGATTACCAATGACAATTTTCACAGAACTAGAACAAATAATCCTAAAATTTGCATGGAATCACAAAAGACCCAGAATTGCTAAAGCAATCCTGAAGACAAGAAGCTAGAACCATAACCCTTCCATATTTCAGACAACACTACAAAGCTACAGTAATAAAAACAGCATGGTATTGGCACAAAAACAGACATATAGATCAATAGAACAGAATAGAGCGCTCAGAAATAAGCTCACACACCTATGACCAATTAATCCTTGACAAAGGAAGAAGAACATACAATGGAGAAACAACAGTCTCTTCAGCAGGTGGTGTGGGAAACCTGGAAAGCCACATGTAAATCAATGATGTTAGAACACACCCTTACACCATACACAAAAATAAACTCAAAATGGCTTAAAGACTTAAACATTAGACGTGACACATAAAACTTCTAGAAGAAAGCATAGGCAAAATATTCTATGACATAAATTGTACCAGTGTTTTCTTAGGTCAGTGTCCCAATGCAATAGAAATAAAAACAAAAATAAAGAAATGGGACCTAATCAAAGTTACAAGCTTTTACACAGCATAGGAAATCATAAAAAAAATAAAATGAAAAGAAAACCTACAGAATGGGAGAAAATACTTGCAAGTGGTGCTACCAACAAGGGCTTAATCTCCAAAATATTCAAATAGCTCATACAACTCTACAACAAAAAACAAACAACCCAACTGAAAAATGGGCAGAAGACCTTAATAGACATTTCTCCAAAGAAGATATACAGATGGCCAGTAGGCATGTGAAAAGATGCTCAACATCACTAATTATTAGAGAAATGCAAATCAAAACTATAATGAGTTACCACCACACACCTGTCAGAATGGCCATCATTAAAAAGTCTACAAATAACAAATGTGGCAAGAGTATGGAGAAAAGGGAACCCTCCTTCACTGTTGGTCGGAATGTAAGTTGGTGAAGCCATTATGGAAAACAGTATGGAACTTATTCAGAAAACTAAAAATAGAATTACCATAGGATCCAGCAATCCCACTCCTGGGTATATACCTGAACAAAACTACAATTCAGAAAGATACATGCATCCCTATGTTCATAGCAGCACTATTCACAATAGCCAAAACATGGAAACAACCTAAATGTCCATCAACAGATGAATGGATAAAGAAGATGTGGTACATATATATAATGGAATACTACTCAGCCATAAAACAGAATAAAATAATGTCATTTGGGGCTTCCCTGGTGGCGCAGTGGTTGAGAGTCTGCCTGCCAATGCGGGGGATGCAGGTTTGTGCCCCGGTCCGGGAAGATTCCACATGCCACGGAGCGGCTGGGCCCGTGAGCCATGGTCACTGAGCCTGTGCGTCCAGAGCCTGTGCTCCGCAACGGGAGAGGCCACAACAGTGAGAGGCCCACGTACCGCAAAATAAAAAAAAATAATAAAATGTCATTTGCAGCAACATGGATGCAACATGAGATTATCATACTAAGTAGAGTAAGTCAGAAACAGAAAGACAAATGCCTTATGATATCACTCATATGTGGAATCTAAAATATGGCATATGAACCTATCTACAAAACAAACAGACTCAGAGACACAGAGATCAGACTTGTGGTTGCCAACGGGGATGGGAGGAGGGAGAGGGATGGACTGGGACTTGGGAGTTGGTAGATGAAAACAATTACATTTAGAATGGATAAACAACAAGGACCCAGGGAACTATACCCAATCTCCTGGGATAAACCATAATGGAAAAGAATATTAAAAAAAGAATGTCTCTGTGTATAACTGAGTCACTTTACTGTACAGCAGAGATTGGCACAACATTGTAAATCAACTAAACTTCAATTAAAAAAAAAAATTAAAAATAATGAAAGGTTAAAAAAATGGGACCTAATCAAACTTATAAGCTTTTGCATAGCAAAGGAAACCATAAACAAAACGAAAAGACAACTTATGGAATGAGAGAAGATATTTGCAAATGATGCGACCGACAAGAGCTTAATCTCCAAAAGTATACAGACAACTCATACCACTCACTAACAAAAAAACATAGAACCCAATCAAAAAACGGGCAGAACACCTAACTAGACATTTCTCCAAAGAAGACATTCAGATGGCCAAGAGGTACATGAAAAGATGCTCAACATCATTAATTATTAGAGAAATGCATATCAAAACTACAATGAGGTATCAGCTCACACCAGTCAAATGGCCATCATCAAAATGTCTACAAGTAATGAATGCTGGAGAGGGTATGGAGAAAAGGGACCCTCCTACCCTGTTGGTGGGAATGTAAATTTGTGCAGCCCCTATGGAGAACAGTATGGAGGTTCCTTAAGAAAACAAAAATAGAGTTACCACAGGATCCAGCAATCCTACTCTTGGGCATATATCCAGAAAAGACAAAAGTTCTAATTCGAAAACATACATGTACCCTGATGTTCACTGTGGCACTATTTACAATAACCAAGTCATGGAAGCAACCTAAGTGTCCAACAACAGACAAATGGATAAAGAAAATGTGGTGTATATCTACACTGGAATATTACTCAGCCATAAAAAAGAATGAAATAATGCCATTTGCAGCAATATGGATGGACCTAGAGATTATCATACTAAGTGAAGTAAGTCAGACAGAGAAAGACAACTATTATATGATACTACTTATATGTGGAATCTAAAAAATAGTATAAATTAGCTTATTTACAAAACAGAAACAGACTTACAGACATAGAAAACAAACTTATGGTCACCAAAGGGGCATGTGGGGGGAAGGATAAATTGGGAGTATGGAACTGACAGATGCATGCTACCATATATAAAATAGATAAACAACAAGATTTTACTGTGTAGCAGAGTGAACTATATTCAATATCTTGTAATAAACTATAATGGAAAAGAATTGAAGAAAAAGGTGTATGTGTGTGTGTGTGTGTATATATATATATATATATATATATATATATATACACACACACATATATATGTGTATTACTGAATCACTTTGCTGTATACCTGAAACTAACACAATATTGTAAATCAACTGTTGATTTACCACAACAGTCAATTGCCACAACTATTTTACATTCAATGCCAAAAAAATCTTTTTTCTCTGTCATGACATATCCAAAAATTAAATTCAAAATGGCTCTTACATATAAATGTAATTAATAAAGCTACAAAAATTATTGGAATAAAAAACCTAGTAGAAAATAGTTGTGTCCTTAAGTGAAGCAAAAATTTCTTAGCATGCAAAATTATGTAACATACAATAAAAAGCTGATAATTTGGAATCCATCAATTTTTAAAAAATATGCTTTTCAAAATAAGTTACAAAGAAAATTAAGTCAAGTCACAGCCTGGGAAAAAATATTTGAAAAACATATATCTCATTAGGAGTTGTAAGCAAAATATGAAAAAATACCTACAGCTAAATAATGAGAAGACAAAAAACAAAGTAGTGACAAAGTTTCTCTCCTTGACCAAACTCTATCCAGGCTGTTTGAACCCTTTCTCTACTAGGCCTCAGCCTTGGCCTATAAAGAATTGAACAGGGACTTCCCTGGCAGTCCAGCAGTTAAGACTCCAGGCTTCTGCTGCATGGGGCATGGTTTGATCCCTGGTTGGGGAACTGAGATCCTACATGCCATGTAGCGTGGCCAAAAAAAAAAAAAAAAAAAGACTTGAACAAAACACTAACATGGTTTCTAACAGGTCAAGGCCACATCCTTAACATGACCATAGACCCCCTTAAAGTGCCTGTTGAGAAAACTGATAAAAGTTTGCTGGTTTGAGGGCTAGGCTGCCAAAAGAATTTTCTGTTTGTTCCAGTCAACACCTGCAAGGTAGAGTCCCTGTCTCCCAGCCTCTGTGGGAGGGTAAAAGTCTAACTTCCATAAGTACCAGTTAACAAACCAATATGGGTTTCACATGGACCAACCCCCTTCTGATTTTTGTAATTTTCACTTCCCTGGCTCTACTGAGCCCCTGCTCACCTCCTTCCCTATTCCCTCATGGTCCCTTCAGAACACCTAATTACCCCTGTACAAATAGAAGTTGAGTTCAGTTCAGACTGGACTCGTTCCTCTATTGTTATAGTATATTACTGATTAAAATCTGTCCTTACCACTTTGACTAGTGTCTGGCTTTGTTTATCTTTGACAGTAGGCAAAATATTTGAATAAGCATTTCACAGAAGATTATAAACAACAAATAAGCATATGGAAAGTTGCTCAATATTATTAGTCACAAGGGAAGTGCAATTTAAATTATAAACCAAATACAATGGCTAAAATTAAACAATATCAAATGCTGATGATAACAAGTAGCAGTTGAGGTTGGAGACAAGAGAGCAGAGTAGAAGGACTTGAGCTCACCTCCTCTCATGACAACATGAAAAACACAGCTAACTGCTGAACAACCATGGACAAAAAAGACTGGAACCTACCAAAAAAGATATTCTTCTTCCAAAGACAAAGAAGAAGCCACAAAAAGACAGTGGGAGGGGAGCATCTGTGATACAATCAAGTTCCATACCCACTGGGTGAGTGACTCAGAAACTGGAAAATAATTATATCATAGAGGTTCTCCCATAAGGAGAGAGAGTTCTGAGCCCCATGTCAGGCTTCCCAGACTGGGAGACTGGCATGAGGAGGAGGATCCCCCAGAACATTTGACTTCGGAGGCCAGCAGGCTTGATTGCAGGAACTCCACTCTTGGAGGGTGCACACAAAGTCTCATGTGCACCAGGACCCAGGGAAAAAGCAGTGACTTCATAGAGCCCTGTGCCAGACCTACCTACTGGTCTTGGAGGGTCTCCTGGGGAGACAGGGTTGGGTATGGTTTACTGTGGGGATAGGGACACCGGTGGTGGAGGTACCAGGGAATACTCATTGGTGTGAGCTCTCCCAGAGGCTGCCATTTTGACACAAAGACCTGCCCCCACCAAAGAGCCTGTAAGCTCCAGTACTGGGACGCCTCAGGCCAAACAACTAACAGGGCAGGAACACAGCTCCACCCATCAGCAGACAGGCTGCCAAAAGTCTTCCTGAGCCCATAACAGCCTCTAAATGCACCCATTGATATGGTCCTTCTCACTAGAGGGCCAAGACCCAGCTCCACCCACAAGTAGGCAGAAACCAGCCCTTCCCACCAGGAAGCCTGCAGAAGCCTCTTAGACCAGCCTCACCCACCAGGGGGCAGAAACCAGAAGCAAGAGGAAGTACAATCCTGTAGCCTGCAAAAAGAGATCACAAACACAGAAAGTTAGACAAAATGAGACAGCTCCAACCAAAAGACATAGACTGGCTGAATGGATACAAAAACAAGACCCATATATATGCTGTCTACAGAGACCCACTTCAGATATAGGGACACATACAGACTGAAAGTGAGGGGATGGAAAAAGATACTCCATGCAAATGGAAATCAAAAGAAAGCTGGAGTAGCAATACTCACAACAGACAAAATAGATTTTAAAATAAAGACTGTTAAAAGAGACAAAGGACACTACATAATGATCAAGGGATCTATCCAAGAAGAAGATATAACAATTGAAATATATATGAAACCAACATAGGAACACCTCAGTATATAACACAAATGTTAACAGACATAGAAGGAGAAATTGACAGTAACACAATAATAGTGGGGGACTTTATTTAACACCCCACTTATATCAATGGAAAGATCACCCAGATAGAAAATCAAGAAGGAAACACAGGCCTTAAATGATGCATTAGACCAGATAGACTTAACTGATATTTGTAGAGCATTCCATCCCAAAGCAGCAGAATACACATTCTTTTCAAGTGCACATGGAACATTCTCCAGGGTAGATCACATGCTGGGCCATAAACCAAGCCTTGGTAAGTTTAAGAAAACTGAAATAATATCCAGCATCTTTTCTGACCAAAAGGCTATGAGATTAGAAATCAACTACAAGAAAAATAAAAGTAAAAAACACAAACATGTGGAGGCTAAACAATATGCTACTAAACAACAAATGGATCACTGAAGCAATCAAAGAGGAAATCAAAAAATACCTAGAGACAAATGAAAATGAAAACACGATGATCCAAAACCTATGGGATGCAGCAAAAGCAGTTCTAAGATGGATATTTATAGAAATACAACCTAACCACAGGAAACAAGAAAAATCTCAAACAACCTAAGCTTACACCTAAAGCAATGAGAGAAAGAACAAACAAAACCCACAATTAGTAGAAGAAGAGAAATCATAAAGTTCAGAACAGAAATAAATGAAATAGAGATGAAGAAAACAGTAGAAAAGGTCAATGAAACTAAAAGCTTATTCTTTGAAAAGATAAACAAAATTGATAAGCCTTTAACCAGACTCATCAAGAAAAAAGAGGAGAGGGTGCAAATCAATAAAATTAGAAATAAAAAAGGTGAAGTTACAACAGACACCACAGAAATACAAGGGATCATGAGACTACTACAGACAACTATATGCCAATAAAATGGGTTACCTAGAAGAATTTGTCCATTTTGTAGAAAGGTACAATCTCCAAGATGGAACGAGGAAGAAACAGAAAATATGAACAGGCCAGTCACAAGTACTGAAATTGAAACTGTGATTTTAAAACTTCCAACAAACAAAAGTCCAGGACCAGAGAGCTTCAAAGGCAAATTGTATCAAATATTTAGAGAAGAGTTAACACCTATCCTTCTGAAACTATTTCAAAAAATTGCAGAGGAAGGAACATTCCCCAACTCATTCTATGTGGCCACCATCACCCTGATACCAAAATCATACAAAGACACCACAAAGAAAATTATAGGCCAATATCATTGATGAACACAGATGCAAAAATCTTCAACAAAATACTAGCAAACCAAATCCAACAACAATACATTAAAAGGTCATACACCATGATCACATGGGATTTATCCCAGGAATGAATGCAAGTATTGTTCAATATATGCAAATCAATCAGTGTGATACACCACATTAACAAACTTAAGAATAAAAGCCATATGATATCTCAATAGATGCAGAAAAAGATTTTGACAAAATTAAACATCCATTTATGATAAAAACTCTCCAGAAAGTGGGCATGGAGGGATACCTCAACATAATTAAGGCCAAATAAGAAAAACCCACAGCTAACATCATACTCAACAGTGAAAAGCTGAAAACATTTCCTTTAAGATCAGGAACAAGGCAAGGGTGTCCACTCTCACCTCTTTTATTCAACATAGTTTTGGAAGTCCTAGCCACAAGCAATAAGAGAAGAAGAAGAAATAAAAAGAATCCAAATTGGAAAAGAAGTAGTAAAACGGTCACTGTTTGCAGATGACATGATATTATACATAGAAAATCCTAAAGACACTACCAGAGAACTACTGGAGCTCATCAATGAATTCAGTAAAGGTGCAGGATACAAAATTAATACATAGAAATCTATTGCTTTTCTATACACTAAAAAGGAATGATCAGAAAGAGAAATTAAGGAAACAATCCAATTTACCATCACATCAAAAAGAATAAAATACCTAGGAATAAATCTACCTAAGGAGGCAAAAAGCCTGTACTCAGAAAATTATAAGACCCTGATGAAAGAAATTGAAGATGACACAAACTAATGGAAAGATATACCACGTTCTTGGAATGGAAGAATGAATATTGTCAAAATATACTACCCAAGGCAATCTACAGATTCAGTGTAATCTCTACCAAATTACCAATGGCATTTTTTTGCAGATCTAGAACAAAAATCTTAAAATTTATATGGAAACAGAGAAGATAGCAAATAGACAAAGCAATCTTGAGAAAGAAAAACGGAGCTCGAGGAATCAGGCTCCCTGACTTCTGACTCTACGACAAAGCTACAGTAACCAAGACAGTATGGTACTGGCACAAAGACAGACATATAGATCAATGTTACAGGATAGAAAACCCAGAACTAAATCCACTCACATATGGTCAACTAATCTATGACAAAGGAGGCAAGAATATACAATGGAGAAAAGACAGTCTCTTCAATAAGTGGTGCTTGGAAAACTGGACAGCCACATGTAAAAGAATGAAAGTAGAACATTCTCTAACACCGTAAAAGAATGAAAGTAGAACATTCTCTAACACCATACACAAAAACACACTAAAAATGGAATAAAGACCTAAATGTAAGACTGGATACTATAAAACTCTTAGAGGAAAACCTATGCAGAACACTGTTTGACATAAATCACAGCAAGATCTTTTCCGATCCACCTCCTAGAGTAATGAAAATAAATACAAAAATAAACAAATGCGACCTAATTAAACTTAAAGCTTTTGCACAGTAAAGGAAGACATAAACAAAATGAAAAGACAACCCACAGAATGGGAGAAAATATTTGTAAACGTTGCAGCCAACAAGGGATTAATCTCCAAAATATACAAACAGCTCACATGGCTCAATATCATAAAAATAAAACAATCCAATCAAAAAATGGGCAGGAGACCTAAATAGACATTTCTCTAAAGTAGACACACAGATGGGCAAAAAGCATATGAAAAGATGTTCAATACCGCTAATTATTACAGAAATGCAAATCAAAATTTCAATGAGGTATTACCTCACACCAGTTAGAATGGCCATCACCAAAAAGTCTACAAACAAAAAATGCTGCAGTGGGTGTGGAGAAAAGGGAACCCTCCTATACTATTGGTGGGAATGTAAATTGGTACAGCTACTAAATTGGTACAGCTACTATGGAGAACAGTATAGAGGTTCTTTAAAACACTAAACATAGAATTCCCATATGATCCAGCAATCACGCTACTGGGCATATAACCAGAGAAAAACATGGTTGAAAAGGATACATGCACCCCAATGTTCACTGCCCCACTATTTACAATAGCCAAGACAGGGAAGCAAGCTAAATGTCCATCCTCAGATGAATAGATAAAGATGTATGTGTGTGTGTGTGTATGTGTATATATATATATATATATATATATATATATACATATATATATATATATACACATACATACACACACATACACACACATACACACACATACTTATACAGCTGGAATATTACTCAGCCATAAAAGAATGAAATAATGCCATTTCCAGCAACATGGATGGACATAGTGACTATCATATAAGTGAAGTAAGTCAGACAGAGAAAGACAAATATCTAACAATATCTCTCATTTGTGGAATCTAAAAAAAAGTGATACCAATGAACTTATTTAAAAAACAGAAACAGACTCACAGACTTAATAAACAAACTTATGGTTACCAAAGGGGAAAGGTGGTGGGAGGGATAAATTAGGAGTTTTGGAAGAACATATACACACTACTATATATAAAATAGATAGTCAACATGGACCTACTGCATAGCACAGGGAAATCTACTCAATTCTGTAATAACCTATATTGGGAAAGAATCTGAAAAAGAATAAATATACATGTATGTATAATTGAATCACTTTGTTGTACACCTGAAACTAACATAATTTTAAACCAACCATACTCCCATATAAAATTAAAAAGAAATAGTGATGGAAACTCCTTAGCATTTTTTTACTATAGCATTTTTAAGAAGAATAATGCAAGTTATTTGAATAAGCTTTCAATACTGGGAATTTGGTACTACCAAATATTGGGTTGGCCAAAAATTTCATTTGGGTTTTCCGTAACATTGTATGGAAAAAGAACGAAATTTTTTGCCAATCCAATAAATTAATTATTAAAAAAAAACAAGTAGCAGTTGATACCCTCATAAGTCTTAGTGGGATGTATGATTTTTTTCAACTACTGTGGAAAATTCTTGGGCAGTCTTTTGTGAAATTAGATATACACTAACCAATCTCACTCCTATTTATTTACTCAAGAGAAATGAAAACATATGTTCATGTAATGAATTGTACTCAAAATTTCATAACTGCTTCAGGCATAATAGTCAAAAACTGAAAGCAACTATAATTCCTCATCAACTGTTAAATAGATAAACAAAATATTGTATAGGTTTATAATGAAACAACTGAACACACAGAGAACAAACTGTTAACTCATTGAACAATGTAGATGGGTCCAAAAACTATTATAATAAGTGGAAGAAACCAGATACAAAAGACTACATATGGTATGATTCCAGTTATATGAATTTCTAAAAAAGAAAAAAAATATAATCATAGAAAGCAGAAGAGTGAACAGGGTTACTACGTGTTTCAGGGCAATTGCATACCCTGAGGAATATTCAAAACTGCACTATTCCGGGCTTCCCTGGTGGCGCAGTGGTTGAGAGTCCGCCTGCCGATGCAGGGGACACGGGTTCGCGCCCCTGTCCAGGAAGATCCCACATGCCGTGAAGCGGCTGGGCCCGTGAGCCATGGCCACTGAGCCTGCACGTCCGGAAGCTGTGCTCCGCAACGGGAGAGGCCACAACAGTGAGAGGCCCGTGTACCGCAAAAAAAAAAAAAAGAAAAAGCATATAATTCCATCCCTACTTTCTTTCCTTCTATTTCTAGAGAAATAACTATAATCCTGAAGTTGTTACATGTTCTTCACACCTATATTCTTACACTTAGTATTCATAGTAAGAAATAACCAAGTTACAGGTCTTAACACAAGAGACTACTATTAAACAGTCAAAATAAATTAACTAAATCTACATTTTTCAAGAGATCATCTTTAGAACTTAAATTAGAAGAAAAATCAAGTAATGAATGTATAATAATAACAATTCCAATGTATTTTAGGCTTTTTCCTATCTACTAGGCACTGTTCTAAGCACTTTATGTATATTAACTCATTTAATCCCAAGAACAGCCTGGTTTACATATGAGGAAGGTGAGGCATAGAGAGATGAAGTGTTTTACTGAAGATCAAAGAGCTAGTGATTTAGTTATACACACTCTGTCTGTCCCCAAATTCTGAGCTCTTACCCACTCTATTATGTGTAAATATAGTTTTGACCTAAACTGCTATAACAAATAGACAAATGGATACAATAGAAATTGTATCTTATTTGGATAAGAGTGAAGAACTAATGTTTCAGTTTAGCCTGGTGAATGAGGTGAGGGGAGTAGGTAGGTATTCAGTGTTTCAGGAACTTAGACTTATGGCAAATCAGCCATCTTCAAAAACTGGCTTCCAAGATGGCTCTGGCAATCACAGTTGAACAGAAAGAGAAAGAGCACAGAGGACAACACAGGGTATAAGAGCCAGGCCTAGGAGTGGCAGGCATCATTTCCACCCACATCCCAATGACTAGAGTTCAGTCATGTGGCCAAAGTACCTATATGAAAACTCCTTTGAAGAGCTCTGATTTTTAACCTCTCAGTTTTCTCTTTTTTTTCTCTTTTCTGATGTTAACTATCCCATTTCCTGAACACTAGTCACTGGCAAAAAGCACACAAATAAATGCACTAAAAGGCAAGTAATATATTTAACTAAATCCCACTTAGAGAATAGAGAAATTAGTTAATATAACCTCAGTCGGCTTGGCAAATGCATTTTGGATTCTCTTTCTGATTCACTAACTTAAATTTTTTGTATTTTCTTTTTCCTAATTTTGACCGTTGAAATTGTTGTCTTTGTTAACTCATTCTAAATCTATGGTGGGATGTTAACCTCATCTTGGCTGAGCCCTAAATCCACTATCTCAAGCTTTGGCAGAAAATTATCTTTCACAAGTCACTCTAAACTTACTTCCTTCATATATCCTTCCTACAGAAAATCCTTCATATCAGCAATCTTGGGTTTTTGTCCCCACTCCACCCCTGCCCATGAGAAAAAAAAAACCAAAAACATTCTCAGTCTTTTCATTTCTCTCTGTAAAAACTGAATGCTCTTAAATAAGTTCTTAAATAAATTTCCAGCTTCTTCATACCTTAGTGTCTAACAGCATCAGAGAACCTAGCTCCAATAACTCATTTCTTAAATTATCAAACATTTATTTGGTAAAATCTGTGCACCAAAGGCTTTGTGCTCGGTGTCAGAGTTACAGAGGTGTAGAAGACATAGTAAAGAGCATAGAAGAGGGTCTCTGAATGGCAACTAGAGATGTAAAAGAGAATTCACTCTCTCTGTTTAACTGTCTTTTGAGCTGGAACATCAGTCTTCTGCTGCCTTCGTATTCAGACTGGAACCTACAGCAGGCCTTTGTGGTTCTCAGGCCTTTGGACTTGGATTGGAACTATACCATTCACTCTCCTGGGGCTCCAGCCTGCCAACTGCCGATCTTGGGACTTGCCAGCCTCTGTATAACATTAGCCAACTCCTTATAATAACTCTCTTCATTATTGTGTGTATGTGTGTGTGTACATATGTATATAATTCTATTGGTTCTCTGGAGAACCTTGACCAGTACAATACAGTATCCAATAGTGGTACAATTTACAATGCCATAGCAATCTTTTCTTTATTTATATTCATTGCATGCCTAGATGGTCATCTGGTAAGAATAATGTAGAATGTAGAGGTAAATAAAAAAGTTTTTTAATTACATTAAAAAATTTCCCTGTTGCCAAAGGGAAAATTTTGAATGCTTTCTTTGTCTCCTTGTATCTGCCTAGCTCTATAAAAAGGTTACATTATTTTTTCTTTGTAATTTCTTTAGGGATTGCCTGTGACGTGTGTCACACATTAAAGTTTATTCAATGATAAAACTGTTTTCTTTGTTTCCTATATTTTGTGGCGAGGAATCTTTGGTTTGGTAGATTTTATTATTTTAATTATATTCTCCCAAAAGGAAAAGAATCCTTCTTGTATAGAACAATATATTAGATAGCTTATGAGACACCATTCAGTTATAATATCTGATACCTCAAAGTTCAAAAGATCTATGCTAATGTATAATATTATACAACATATTTTTAAAGGTGTATTTCCAAGATGGCCATAATAAAATTTCCTATTCCTAATTTTTTCCTGCTAAGAAGATTTTCATACAAAATGTTCAGAGTGTCAATTGTCTTATTTTAGCTGCCCATAACAAACTGCATGAAAAGCAAAATGCACTAAAGGAGGAACTGTTCCATTTTCAAGTAGAATTTAGTGAAAAACATAAAAGAGCCAGTGTTTTCTGGAAATAAACATGAAATTGTTCTCATCTGCAGTCTCCTCCAACACGCAACTATCAAAGTGAAAAAAGTTTCCAGTGCAAAGATTAAATCCATAGTGCTCCAAGGGTAATGATCAAACCAAAGGTCTGCAAGATCCTTTGTTAAGATGCCAAAAAGATTTAAGGAGGTGCCTTCTAGAACCCTTTTGCTAGGCAAATGGGCTTCTAAGAGTCCTAGTGGAATATCTCAATTGCTCACCTAGGCAAAAACGTTTTAAGAAAATTGTCCCACAACACCCTGAATCAAAGCAGAGAGATTATCTCAAAGAGATTTGTAGGTATGGGTTTGCCAAATGGAGTGAATTTGTAATTTTATACATATGAAATCCACAAAGTTTTAAAAGAACTTATATATTTATGGGCTGAAAGATATAGGCATTTTGAAACACGTGAAAGCCTTTCTTACATAAACGGAAGTGGACAGAGTTAAAAGTAATAAAGAAGGACTCCCGGGGAATAGAACCCCCCTAATCAAGAAACCCACAAAATTTGCCAAGCTGGATTTTAGAATTGCCATGGACCAATGATTTTTATGTGACTCTGTCTTTCTCTCTTCCCCTTATGTGTGTTTTTTGAGGTCATCCTGTTTTGTTCTCCCCCATTATATGTTGGATGAAGGAAGGGCAAATTGTTTTTTTAGTCTGTAAGTCTTTGGATTAAAAGAAGCTACATCCAGGGAGCTACACCTTAGGTACCAGCCCTGAGAAGCATTATCCATAAATTGACATGATTAGATGATGAGATGACAGAATTCAAGCCAATGCTGTGATGGGATGAGACTTTTGGGGGAGAAGTGAGAATTTTTCGCATGGGAAGGATTTAAATATTATGGCCAAGAGAGCAGAGAGTGCTAAACTACGATTTCAAAGATAGCTACAACAGTATCTCTCATTCCACAAGATTTTCTGCAATGGGATATTAACATTTTTCCATCATAATAATTAAATGTATAGATTGATGCAAAATTAAGAAAATATATATGCCACATACTTAAACTGGTATCCTAAATCCTAAATTAAACTATTTCCATTGTTGATAATATAAATGAGAAAAAAAAGATATCAAAATAAATGTTTTTGATATAGTTAATGATTGGCAGTATTTCAGTTAATCTCTACAACATAAATATTTAGCACTCGTATTTTTAGTGTTTCTTTCTGAGAATACTTGGATACATAGATATATAATAATGGATATATGATAAACATTTTAAAAGGCAAAGAAATTGTGACAAACTACATACTGTTTCTAGTTGAGTACTTTTTATTTTGTACATAAGAATATTTCTTATTCTGTTTTAATTTCTCCTTTTTATTTCTTATTATTTCTAGTTGTTTATTCCTGTTTCCTTTCTAAAATCACCAAATTTTATTTATGCATTTCTATTTTTCCTAGCTTCTTATCTCCATGTTTTCCACTATGCTTATTACTATGCTAAAATATGGCATAAAATCTGATACACAAACACAAAACATGAGTTTCTAATGCTAACATTTCAAATTACATTAAAAAATCAGGAATGAAATATTATCCTTAAAACAATCTATCAAAAATTTTTTTGTTAATTATTCTCTGATATTGGACAAGCTATGCTTTCTGGGGCTTCTTTCTAGTGTTGTAGTTCATGTTTAAATTCCATGAGGCAAAATCCTATCTCATTCTTTGGGAGTGACAGAAATGCAGTCAGTTTCAAGAAAATAATTTAGATTTCAAAAACTATGTAAATGCAGGTAAAATTATATTAATTTTTTATATTTACAATGTTCAAAAGGAACTCAGCCTCTCAGTAGTAAAGCAACTTACTTTGCCAAATATTATACATTAAATGTTTGAGAAAAAGGTGTTTTGGACAAAAAAATAACCAAGGGAACCATACGGTAAGCAAAATTTCAAATTTCCATTGAATTCTACCTAAGGAGTTTGGTTGAAAAAACAGATGAAGTAATTTACTTTCTTTAGCTTAACATCTGTATATATCTGTATATATCAACAAGTAGCTATTGTCCACATGAACCTAAATACTTGCAGGCTCTTTTTTACTTAAGTTTCACCCTTATAAAAGGAGAGAACTATTTTGTATGGACACATTAAATAAATACTCGAAAATAATTTACATATACACATACACACATATATATGATGAAAAATCAGAGAGAGACCAAATGTGTTTTATAAATTATACATGACTAATATTAGTAAAGGCAGATTTCTTCAGTTCTGTCATTTTCTACTTTTATTACCCTAAACATGAAAACATCTTCAAAGAACCAATTTATACGCCCAAAAATGAAGAAAGTGTTTCAACCAGAATATATTGTAAAGGGAAAGCAAAAAATAATTTGCAATTTTTCACTTGATTTTAACAATTGTAAGTTCTTACCTACACAAATATAGAGTTTTAACAGTTGAACAGAATGTCTTTTGTACCTCCAGGCAGACAAAATAGAATAGTCTCAGGAAAAAAAAAAAAATTAAACATGCCCCCCAAGACACATGCTGAACTCAGAATCACACAGTGTGCATCTAGTCTCAAAAGACTGTGATTTGCTTTTCAGTCAACTGTTTCCTGCTGCTAGAAAAAAAAAATGTAAGCTTTGTTTCATAAAGAAGCTTTAACTGGAGAATTACTGCACTGCCATGGTTACCCAGTAAAATATATTGCATAATCTAGAAGGGACCAAGAAAACATTAGGTTTGGAAAATAAAATGATCTTTCTGCTGAAAAGTCATACACATGCCCTCTATGCTTGTATAGATATCTATACAGTTTAATGCATTCCCTTAGAAACATCCTAACTCTGAAGGAAGTTCCCACAGAGCAGTATGTGTATCCCAGCAGTATGCAAATCATTTCTTTTATCTAATAACCTTTTACAAATGTACCTTTGGTTGTTCTTTGACTTTCCTCAAAGGTGAGACTCACCATGGGGCATTCATTTTGTCTGCCAAATATTTTCTTAGAAGTTGTTTGTTTTTCTGCTGCTATACTTTAGCTAGAAGTTCATGACTCCATGAGAGCAAAGAAAGCAACATTTATGTTAAAATACTAAGAAAACTAAATTTCTCATGTTTAAGTCCATCTTTTTAAAAAAAGCTTGTGAGTGTTTTACATAGGATAAAGGAAGCATTATTTAGGATGAGTTATACAGGAAAAATAAGTATTATTTAAAATAAAAATGATTAGCATTGAAGTATTACTTATTTCAGGGGTCCCCAGCCCCCAGGCCGTGGACTAGTACCAGTCCGCAGCCTGTTAGAAACGGGGACGCACAGCAGGAGGTGAGCGGGGGCAAGCGAGCGAAGCTTCATCTGCTGCTCCCCATCGCTCCCCACGCTCGCGTTACCACCTGAACCATCGCTCACATCACCACCTGAACCGTGGCTTGTATTACCGCCTGAACCATCCCCCACCTCTATCCGTGGAAAAACTGTCTTCCATGAAACTGGTCCCTGGTGCCAAAGAGGTTCAGGACCGCTGACTTATTTCCATTACTTCCCAAGAATTATGGATAATCCAAACGGAAAACAGTATATGCAGGCAGCGTATACAATTCTGACTACTTGCCAATTTGACCTAAATAAAGATAGAAACTAATTATACAAAATTGTTGATAAACACAGCCTTTAAACTACACGTCCAATTACAATCATTTCACTACAGTACCTAGCTAGTAATTTAATAAATGTGAATTATTTAGCATTATTGATCAGGTTACATAAACAAAATATGTAACATTGATATAAATGCTCCAGTTAAGTGCTAATATAACAGGAAAAAGCAATACTTTCCTACCCTACCATATGTTTTCCCAATCATTTTTCAAATTTTGAGTAATCATTTAGCAAAAACGTCATCTAATTAATAAAGGCATACTTCTATCTAAAGTCTTCAATTTAAACAAACACACATTTCTGCTAATCTTTGTTAGCTAACTAAATTAATTTGAATTATGTTACACTCATTACTTAGAAACTAAATTAAAAGATTGTCATGCTGAGTTAAAACTTTAAAAAATTTTAGCAGTATAAACAGTACTCCAAGAATCCATGGCACATTACTTTGTCTTCTTTTTGCAACACTCTTAGAGAGTTAATGTACAGTATGTCTGTCAGGGAAGTGCATGATTTCAAAATATTGATAAGGAAAACACAAATTAGTAAGCTATCACTATAAATTTTTCCATTCTTATATTCATGTACATATTTTTCTGATTCCTATATTTTTCATTATCCCTATGTTTTCTGTTATTTATTCCATTTCTCTTGTTGCCCCAGTGTAATTTATCGATGCTGAGTTTTAATAAATTTTAATGGTGAACAGCCTGGGAAACAGTTCTCCTGACCATGTGCAGGAAGGGGAACAGGAAGAAGCAGTTACAGACAGCGCTTACTAAATGTACCCTGGAGAAAAATCAGAATCCCACAGACCTTTTCTCTTTCCTGAAAACGTGGGTATAGAATTAGGGCATGTGTTTATTAAATAAAGGAATTTTAACAAAGAAATACTCAGTTTAGTCTTTGTGGGTCCTTCGTGGGTTAGGCACTCTCAAACAATGACTTCGTTTTCATTTCTGAAGCAAACCATGTTGTCCACCTTTAAGTGGTGGACTTTTTAACTTGCAGAGAATGTGTTCATGAGGAGTAATGTTGCTTAAGTGGGTGAAGTATTTTTGAAGGTATGAATAATTTCCATGTAAGGTATTAAAAGGTTTTTAACAAAAAGTCCATTTGCAGGACTTCCCTGGCGGTCCAGTGGTTAAGACTCTGTGCTTCCAACTGCAGGGGACATGGATTCAATCCCTGGTTGGGGAACTAAGATCCCGCATGCCATGTGGTGTGGCCAAAAATAAAAAAAATTAAAAAAAAGTCCATTTGCTTCAATTTTTATGTTATGCAGCTTAAGATTAAGAAAAATCTCATAAAGATCTGATTTAGCATTTGAGAAGACTGTTTTGTTCCTGATTATAAGTAATACTGCTGAATGTTGCCGTTATTTAATTATAAAGACTTCTTATAAATCACAAACCAAGTGCTTTCATGTATAAAGAAAAATGCATAACCATATAGTTTAGGAAAATGTTACTTAGAAATTCTCACAGTAAAATCTACAGCTGGAAAAATAAAAAAGCAGGCTGAACAAAAATATAATGGTCTTGGAACTTACAACAAATAACTGCACATTTTGACTAAAATAAGAAACAATGGAACAAAAACATGCCAATAGCACAGACTGCTGATTTATTTTTAAATATTGCTTCATTTTTAAAAATAAAACAAAATACACAGACTTCCTGTAAAGACAGACAATTGAAACAGTACTGAAAATAATCTTACTCCTTCGGTATTTAACAACATCAAGAAAAGTAGTAAAAACTTACAATGAAATTCACCAGCAAGACCTAAACTATGAAAGGGAAGAATGAGATGCCCAACCTAAAGAAGTAGTAGCCAACAAAAGAATACAGATGGTCTCAGTTAAAAAAAAAAAAAAGTATCATTTCTTGCCCCATCTCTCTCCAAGAAAGTCATACTTAGGAAACGAGGAATCAAGAAAATCCTGTGAATTTTCATTTATACTTCCTAATTTTGAGCAGAGCTGATTGGAGTGATTCATCAGTCCTGGGAAAATGAGGATAAATCCAAGAAAGTACAAATAACTGCTATGATGCAGGAAAACAGTAGCAGAGTAAGAAAGTATCAACAGGAATTTCCATATTCCAGCATATTATACTGAGTTAAGTAAAAGATCTAAAAACTATGGGAGTTCCACACCTTTAGCTGGGATGAGTGGGCCCTGACATGGCAATTAATAAACATTAAGAAAAAGAACCAGGTTACACAGCATGAATTACTGTGAGCTGCAGCTAAGACCTAGCCCTTCCACAGTTCATTTGTTCATTCTTTTATTCATTCATTTAACTACTCTTTATTGAGAATCTATTATGCATATGGCACTGTTCCAAGTACTGAAGAAATGGCAGTAAACGAATCAGGCAAAAATATCTAGTTTTATGAAGTTTACATTATAATATTTAGAAACAGTTATTAAAAACAAAACAAATACATCAACAGCTTATTAAAATGTGATTAAACATTAAAGAAGAGAGATAGAGAAGTTCTTGGGGGAGAATGGTGCCAATTGTTAATAGAGTGGTCAGGGAAGTCCTCTGTGAGAAGGTGACAAGTGAGCAAAGACTGGAAGGAAGTGAGACAGTGAACCATGTGGACAGGTGAAGGTGAGATCCTAGGCATCAGAAACAGCAGGTACAAAGGTAGGTGTGAGGGACAGCCAGCTAAACAGTGCCACTTACATGGAGTGAGCTGGGTGGAGGTTAGTAGGGGATGACATAAAAGAGTAACTGAGTTGGAGCTTGAGGCAGGTGTATTGCATACGGCCTTATACCATTGTAAGCATTATCGCTTTTACGTAGAATGAGAAGTAAAGCCATGGAGTGTTTTGAACAGAGGGGAGATTTAATCTAATTTATATTTTAATTAGCATATCCTGAATATGGTCTTGGTCTTGAGAATAGATGCTAAGAGGAGCAAGCATAAAAGGAAGGAGACCCATTAGGAAGTTACATCTATAATTCAGAGAAAAGTTGATGACAGTGGTAGCAGCAGAGGTTATAGAAACAGGTGAAAATTTGTATATATTTTGAAAGTAGGGCCAGTAGGATTTTCTGACCAATTGGATG